>NC_091283.1:672943956-673258620 GCF_032444005.1 Ranitomeya imitator
GGATTACTTTTCCCAATACCAGATTTTAGATCTTTAAACATTCAAGGCCTCGAAAGAACTGCAGTGGAAGAAAATACTAGCAGACATGTGATGACACAAACCATTTGGAGGTTGTGCATCTAAATATTAATCCTGTCTGCCATATATACTTTGTTTTTTTTTTGACTGCTTGTATGTTGAGTTATCAATTTTTATGTTGAAGAAATATACTTAGGATATTGACTTTTTATGTAATGTGTAATCAGTAATGTTACCTCAACTGTGTGACAGCAAAAATTTATGTTTACAAAATGTATTCTCATTTCAGGAACTATTCTTGATCATTTGGTTGGTGAAGATGTAATAGCTGATTATCTGCTCTATACTCTTAATGAGCATAGACAACACAGGTAAGTGTGTCAATATTAATCTCTGAGTTCTCCTGTCCTTAGTACCCCATTTCTCTTCACCGACACAACTGCTGTGCATTAGATAAAACACACTTCTACTCTATTGAACTCTCTTGGGCTGATGGAAACATATCAGTTCTGAGGAATCTTCAACATGATGCAATTACATACTGAGCGGGATTGCAGTAGTAATATAAATGATAAAATAAAATTTAGCTCACCATCTTGAGGGTATTCGGAGCCCAGAAGAGCCTTGTCAATTCATGGAAAATGCAGATGTGCATTTTGCATTAATATAAATGCCACCTCTTATGTATATGACCTTGCTTTAACCCCTTCATGGCCCAGCCTATTTTGACCTTAATGACCTGGCCGTTTTTTGCAATTCTGACCAGTATCCCTTTATGAGGTAATAACTCAGGAACGCTTCAACGGATCCTAGCGGTTCTGAGATTGTTTTTTCATGACATATTGGGCTTCATGTTAGTGTAAAATTAGGTTGATAATTTTTGCGTTTATTTGAGAAAAAAAAGGGAAATTTGGCGAAAACTTTGCAATTTTCAAATTTTGAATTTTTATTCTGTTAAACGAGAGAGTTATGTGACAAAAAATAGTTAATAAATAACATTACCCACATATCTACTTTACATCAGCACAATTTTGGAAACACATTTTTTTTTTGCTAGGAAGTTATAAGGGTTAAAATTTGACCAGCGATTTCTAATTTTTACAACAAAATTTACAAAACCATTTTTTTTAGGGACAACCTCACATTTGAAGTCAGTTTGAGAGGTCTATATGGCTGAAAATACCCCAAAGTGACACCATTCTAAAAACTGCACCCCTCAAGGTGCTCAAAACCACATTCAAGAAGTTTATTAACCCTTCAGGTGCTTCACAGCAGCAGAAGCAACATGGAAGGAAAAAGGAACATTTAACTTTTTAGTCGCAAAAATGATCTTTTAGCAACAATTTTTTAATTTTCCCAAGGGTAAAAGGAGAAACTGGACCCCAAATGTTATTGCACAGTTTGTCCTCAGTACGCTGATACCCCATATGTGGGGGGGGAACCACTGTTTGGGCGCACGACAGGGCCATTTGACTTTTTCAATGAAAAATTAGCTCCAATCGTTAGCGGACACCATGTCGCGTTTTGGAGAGCCTGTGTGTCTAAACATTGGAGTTCCCCCACAAGTGACCCCATTTTAGAAACTAGACCCCCCCCAGGAACTTATCTGGATGCATAGTGAGCACTTTAAACCCCCAGGTGCTTCACAAATTGATCCATTAAAATGAAAAAGTACAAAAATTTCTTTTAGCCTCAATTTTTTCATTTTCACATGGGCAACAGGATAAAATGGATCCTAAAAGAGGGGGCGTGGCTATGTAACTGAGGAGGAAAGACGCACCTTATGTGAGCTCCAGCAATCCTGAACTTATCCTGCCACTTGGACCCTTAATTAACACACTGTGCCGGCTGGTACTGATACCGCATAGTCTCAGGAACCCAGCGAGCCCTCCGGACGGCTGCGGTGAGGATCTGAGACGAAGCAGCGGCGGTGGCCTGGACGGGCGGCAGACTCCACATGCAGCGGTGGCCATCTTGTGAGTGCACGCGCTGAGGAGACCAGACACAGCGCCGGCTCTTCCTGGTGTCGGGCGTCCTCCCTTTTGGAAGCGGCGCTCCCCGAACACAGCGGTGAGCGGGGGCAGAAGGACCGGAGGTGGACGGCGGTGTCCGCGGGGGGGCACATCAATACAGCGCGCGCCCTGACAGTGGGGGAAGCGGCGCTCTCAGCCTCATCTGCGGCGCAACTCAGGAGGTGAAAGATTAGCCTGACACAGCAAGGAGGTGGCACGGTGTGTGTGCCCTGAAAGATTGGGCCCCGTGCCCCCTGCCATACTAGCACTCCTCCTGCCAGCGCCATAACTTTAGAGGGGCTAACCCTCCCCCCCCTCGCTCTGCTGTTCCCCCTGTGGAGCCTGTGGATCTGCTCTAACATACAGAGCCTGGGTGCATATTAAAACTGCTGCATATAACACTCTCAATATCCCAGCTGCCCATCTAGCGGTCTCTCTGGAATACAATCCTACATTTAACTCTGCTGTGACTGGATCTGGAGAGTGCACTGTATACACATATAACTGTAATTAACCAGTGGAGGCCTCTAGCTGCCTGCCATGCATCACTCTAAGGGAACAGGGGCTGCTGATAAACTAAGGAAGTATGCCAGGGAGGATCCTTCTGATAGTACACGCACTCTCAGAAATAACCCTGCACAAACCCAACGTAAAAATCGTCTTTCTGATAGTAATGAGGAGGGAGAACAAGATGAACTGACTCTTAAACAGGCGTCAGAGCAGCTAATGCAAGCTATATCCCTCACTAGATCATCTCTCACAGAAAAAATTGAGGACGTGCATACTGAGGTGGGTCGACTGCGGCATGATATGCAAGCTATGAGAGGGCGTATTTCGGAGGTTGAAACAAGAGTGTCTCATATAGAGGATACCATCACCCCTATGGAGGCTAAGTTGACAAAAGCCGCTGGCTCAGTAAACGCCTGGAAACAAAAGGCAGATGACTTGGAAAACAGACTGCGTCGTAATAATAACCGAATTATTGGTCTGCCGGAGCGTTCGGAGGGTCAGCAACCCGAACAATTTCTAGAGAACTGGCTTAAGGCCTCCCTGGGGGAAGAATTTTCTTCAACTTTTGCAGTGGAGAGAGCGCATAGGGTCCCAACAAGACCTCTTCCCCCTGGAACTCCACCCCGACCCTTCCTGGCACGTCTTCTCAACTGTAGAGACAGAGATGCTATTCTTCGTCTGGCGCGACAGAAGGGCCCTATTAAATTCAACAATGCTACCATATCGATTTTTCCGGATTTTTCCATGGAACTCCAAAAGCAGCGAGCGCGGTTCATGGACATCAAGAAACAACTTAGAGATAAGAGTATTATTTACTCCATGCTTTATCCGGCTCGACTGCGCATTGTTCATGATGGTTCCACCTTATTCTTCACGGATCCAGCGGAGGCGGCCGAATGGTTGCGGTCTCACAGGGTGTCTAATGTGAAAGACTCCTAATTTATGCTCCTTGTCCAATGGTAACATAAATGGAGCTCTCTAAGTGGGTGCTAAGGTTGTTAACAATACCGGACGCTGGATTCAGTGAGTGTATCCCCTTTTATATTTGACCTTAGGAGTACAGGATCTTACTCCTCTACTGTTCAGTTTTTGTTAAATTGTTTTTTTCTTCTGTTAGATTTAATTAGTTTTAGTAGGTATTTGGATAAGAACCGCCTCCAAAGCCATTATGACTTCCCATGCGTAATCAGCGGACTTTTCTCACCATCAATGCATACCATGTTTTTAATGGCTAGATATGGGGTCTGAGTTGATATGTATGACATGGAACATTCGGGGTATTAAATCACCCCGGAAGAAAATCAAGGTGTTCTCTCAAATTAGACGATATCATCCTCATATTGTGGCCCTGGTAGAGACACATCTAACTAGAGATACAGCCAGAGGTGTACAGAAACCATGGGTACAGTGGTATGCTCACGCGTTTCACACTAGTTACTCGAGAGGGGTGTCACTATTAATACACAAAGACGTCCAATGGGAGGCCCAGACGACTCGGCGAGATCTAGAGGGACGTTTTGTTTTTGTTCATGCATTAATTAATTCCCGCGAATACGTCATACTATGCATATATAACCCCCCCCAGCTAATACTTCAGTACTTAAGATGGCAATGAGCTTTGCATTAAGCTACCCGGACGCACATGTTATTTGTATGGGTGACTTCAACTTAGTTATGGACAGTAATTTAGATAGAATGCGATTGGGAGATGGGTCGCTTGGGGAATCTTTGTCCTCTTCCTCTTCTTCGACCCCGACTCAGTTAACATTGTTCATGGAAGGTAGCGGCTGGATAGATCTATGGAGGATGCATCACCCCGGGGAGAGGGGATATACCTGCCACTCATCCACTAGAAGTTCCCTTTCTCGCATAGATTATATCTTCGGATCCGGTGACCTGGTGCGGTGGGTGGATAGTGTGGAACACGGTAATAGAGGGGCCTCGGATCATAGTCCGATTATTCTTAAACTTGTGTTTGGGACGTTGAATAATGGTAGAGTATGGAAATTGAATCCCTTTTGGCTTAAACTAATAGATTCGGACGATAGGACAGTTGACCAGCTGAACTGCTTTATTCAGTCCCACTCAGAACTTCAGAACATTAACTTATTTTGGGATACACTTAAGGCATATCTGAGGGGTTGTCTGTCTTCTACGATCTCATACATTAAAAGGGTAACATCGAGGGAGGATGATGAGATTGAACAATGTTTGAGAGATGCTGAGGCAATATATACAGCTGACCAGACTAATGATAATAGGGTTGAGTGGTTGACTCTGCAAAGAATATACACCCAACACATAGACACCAAGTCTAAACGTAAGTTATTTTTTACGCGACAATCGTACTTTGAAATGGGGAATCAAGCGGGGAAATTTCTGGCCTACTTGGTGCGTCAACATAATACATCTAACATGATATTGCAAATTCGCTCACCGGACGGCTCATTGAATTCCACTACTGAGGGAATACTACAATGTTTTTATAACTATTATAAGGGGCTGTATGAATCTAAGAGCGGTTTTGATGTTTCCGATTGTCTGGGATATTTGTCCGATATAACACTCCCTGTGCTGAGTTCCGCCCACCAGACCTTTATGGACGCTGAATTTACCCTGGAGGAAGTGGAGCAAGCTATAACAGACATGGCCTCTGGAAAGGCTCCTGGGCCAGATGGCTTCCCTGTAGAGTTGTATAGGAAATACCGGGGGATACTGGCTCCGCTTCTACTGAAAGTATTTAAAGAGATATGGAAGGGAGGGTGTCTACCAGATACTTTTTACGAGGCACATATCATTGTACTTAAGAAGGAGGGGAAAGATCCTTTGGAATGCGGATCCTATCGTCCTATATCCTTGGTAAATGTGGATTATAAGATCCTTGCCAAGATACTGGCTACCAGGTTGAACTCCATTATACTGGATATTATACATCCAGATCAAACTGGCTTTATGCCCGGTAAGAGCACCTCTATAAATATTAGACGGGTCCAGTCGGTGATTCAGTACAGTTCTTTGTTACCAGACAATGCCTGGGCATTGGCGTCACTGGACGCAGCCAAGGCGTTCGACTCACTTGAATGGCCCTTTTTGTCCGCTTGTCTGCAGAAATATGGCTTTGGGGAGAAATTTTTGAAATGGGTTGGTGTGTTATATCTGAAACCCAAAGCCCGTATAGTTATTAACGGCTCTATGTCTGAACCTTTTTCACTATATAGGGGAACTCGTCAAGGGTGCCCCCTCTCTCCGGCCCTATTTGCTTTAGCAATAGAGGCATTAGCTGTGCGCTTGCGTTCAACTCCTGGTATTGATGGTATTAAGATAGCGGACCGCACTGACATCATTGGTTTGTATGCTGATGATATGATAATATTTATGGATAGGGCAGAAGAAACGTTGCCAAAAATAATTGCTACCATAGATAAATTTAGTGGGTTCTCGGGCCTATATATTAATTGGGATAAATCTGCCCTATTACCTTTATCTCAACACCCAGCACCCAGTCTTAGTACTCTTTCTTTACTGCCCATAGTGTCCAAATTTAAGTACCTGGGCATCTACATGTCCCAATGCAGTGGGTTGGACCTACAGCTCAATGTTCTTTCCCTGTTGGAATACACTAAATTGAAATTTGCATCTTGGAGTAAGCTTCCATTGTCCGTAGCAGGCCGCATTAATCTTATAAAAATGATTTTGCTCCCTAAATTCAACTATTGTCTTCAACATAGTGCAGTAACCATACCAAAATTCTTCTTTACCAGTTTAAATTCTCACGTTACTTCATTTGTGTGGGGGAAAGGCAGGCCCAAGCTCAAACTGACTACTCTGCAAAGACCTAAACAGGAGGGAGGAGCGGCACTGCCAGATTTCTTTTTATATTATTTGGCGGGACAGGCTAAAGCATTATGTAAATGGATGCCTCATAACTATCTCCCTAATTCTGAAAATCATTTAGTTAGTTCTGTTGGTGCTAAGTGTCCGCTGGGTCTTTTGGAATCGGGGAAAATAAGTGCTCCTGGTTTGCTGCCTATGATTCGATTGGCGAGATCCACTTGGAAGAAATTAGGAAAGTTACTGGATTTGGGGACATTGTAGCCGAGATACCTCTGTGGGATAACAGTTATTTTCCGATGTTAGTGAATCACCCGTCTACAAAATTTTGGGTTTCCTACGGGGTTCTTTTGTTGGGAGATTTATATGACCAGGGGGTTTTTATGTCCTTTGAACAACTGCAAGATAAATATGACCTTCCAAGATCTCAATTTTTTCGATACCTGCAACTCAGATCTGCCTTTCAGTCATTTGTCAGGAATGAGGGGATGAACCGTAACATCTCCTCTTTGCCTCTGATAGGTATTCTTAAGTCCCAGGGCCCTCAAGGTCTTATCTCGTCCCTATATACATATCTGTTATCAGCGGGAACGAACTCTGTTATGGATTCGGTGAGAGGCAAATGGGAGGGGCTTTTTCCTGATATGCAAAGTGAGGAATGGGAGGATATTTTGGAATCACCCCTCAGAGTCTCCCCATGGGCCAATAATAAGATGACCCAATTATATATAATCCACCAGTCATATTTGACTCCATTGAGACTTTGTCGGATGGGTCGATACTCGACGTCGGAATGTTTGCGTTGCCACTCACCTGACGCTGATTTTGCACACATGATATGGCAGTGCCCCATAATCTCTCATTATTGGAAGGAGGTGACGTCATTATTAGCTTCAATACTATCAATTCCAATTCCTCTTGAACCCTTAATTTGCCTGTTTGGAGTGTGGGACGAGGAGGCCTGGGAACACTATACGGGGATTTTTCTACGAGAAACACTTTTCTTGGCAAGGAAGTTGCTAGCTATGCGGTGGATGGGGAATTCACCCCCCTCCGTTAGGTCCTGGATTGAACTGGTGAATACAGTCGTCCCCTATGAGCGTACTCTTTACCAAAATAGGGGCTGCCCGTATAAGTTCAGTAAAATTTGGGATAGATGGAATGCCTTTCATCTCACTCTGTGACCTGATTAAATGGGAGAAATGTGGTTTACCTGGTCCTTTGATCTGCAAATATTGCGCAATGGGAAAAGAACAAGATAAATAATATATTTGGCTTTGGTCAAGTGGCGGTGTAGAAGCTTTGGAGGTTTAGTTGGGTTGTAGTTTAAGAACCCTATGTTCTGACTGTTTTTCTAAAAGTAAAATGATTGACATATGTATGTTCTGTCCTTTCCAATCCCTGTAATGTAACCACGCAGATTAATGACAAGGACAAATATGTATGCTGTAATTTTATTCTATGTTTAATAAATAAACGAATTAAAAAAAAAAAAAATGGATCCTAAAATGTGTTGGACAATTTCTCCTGAGTACGCCGATACCTCATATGTGGTCACAAACCACTGTTTGGGCACACGGCAAGGCTCGGAAGGGAAGGAGCGCCATTTGACTTTTTGATTGAAAAATTAGCTCCAATCGTTAGCGGACACCATGTTGCGTTTGGAGAGCCCCTGTAGGCCTAAACATTGGAGCTCCCCCACAAGTGACCCCATTTTTGAAACTAGACCTCCCATGGAACTAATCTAGATGTGTGGTGAGCAGTTTAAACCCCCAAGTGCTTCACAGAAGTTTATAACGCAGAGCCATGAAAATAAAAAATCATTTTTCTTTCCTCAAAAATTGTTTTAGCAAACAATTTTTTATTTTCATAAGGGTAAAATGAGAAATTGGACCCCAATATTTGTTGCCCAGTTTGTCCTGAGTACGCTGATACCCCATATGTGGGGGTAAACCACTGTTTGGGCACACGTCGGGGCTCGGAAGGGAAGTAGTGACGTTTTGAAATGCAGACTTTGATGGAATGGTCTGCGGGCGTCATGTTGCATTTGCAGAGCCCCTGATGTGCCTAAACAGTAGAAACCCCCCACAAATGACCACATGTTGGAAACTAGACCCCCAAGGAACTTATCTAGATGTGTTGTGAGAACTTTGAACCCCTAAGTGTTTCACTACAGTTTATAATGCAGAGCCGTGAAAACAAAAAATCATTTTTTTTCTCACAAAAAGGGTTTTTTTAGCCCCCCCATATTTTTATTTTGCCAAGGGTAACAAGAGAAATTGGACAACAAAAGTTGTTGTCCAATTTGTCCTGAGTACGCTGATACCCTATATGTTTGGGTAAACCCCTGTTTGGGTGCACGGGAGATCTCAGAATGGAAGGAGAACTGTTTTACTTTTTCAAAGCAGAATTGTCTGGAATTGAGGTCGGACGCATGTCGCGTTTGGAGAGCCCCTGATATGCCTAAACAGTGGAAACCCCCAATTCTAACTCCAACACACCCCTACCCCTGATCTCAACCTTACTCCTAATCCCAACCCTACCCCTAATCCTAACCTTACCCCTAATCCCAACCCTAATCCTAACCCTACCCCTAATCCCAACCCTAATTTTAGCCCCAACCCTAACCCTAATGGGAAAACTGGGGTGGGGGGACGATCAGTGGGGACATCTACGGGGCAGGGGGAGATTTGCGGGGCAGGGGAGGACATCAGCGGGGCAGGGGGTGCTCCACAGGGCAGGGGGGAGAGCTACGGGCCAGGGGAGGACATCAGTGGGGCAAGGAGGGAGATCTGCGGGGCAGGGGAGAGAACTGCGGGTCGGGAGGACATCAGCAGGGCAGGGGGTGATCCACAGGGCAGGGGGTAGATCTGCGGGGCAGGGGGGACATCAGCGGGGCAGGGGAGGACATCAGTGGGGCAAGGGGTGATCCACAGGGCTAAGGGGACATCAGCGGGGAAGGGAGGTAGATCAGCGGGGCAGGGGGGACATCAGCGGGGTAGGGAGGTAGATCAGCGGGGCAGGGGGGACATCAGCGGGGTAGGGAGGGAGATCAGCGGGGCAGGGGGGAGATCAGCGGGGCAGGGGTGACATCAGCGGGGCAGGGAGGGACATCTGTGGGGCAGGGGGAGATCTGTGGGGCAGGGGGAGATCTGGGGGGCAGGGGGAAGATCTGCGGGGCAGGGGGGGAGATCTGCGGGGCAGGGGGGGAGATCTGCGGGGCAGGGGGGGAGATCTGCGGGGCAGGGGGGAGACCTGCGGGGCAGGGGGAGATCTGCGGGCAGGGGGAGATCTGCGGGCAGGGGGAGATCTGCGGGACAGGGGGGACATTAGCGGGGCAGGGGAGGACATCAGCGGGGCAGGGGGAGATCTGCGGGGCAGGGTGAACATCAGCGGGGCAGGGAGGGAGATCTGCGGGACAGGGGGAGATCTGCGGGGCAGGGGGGACATTAGCGGGGCAGTGGAGGACATCAGCGGGGCAGGGGGCGATCCACACGGCAGGGGGGAGATCAGGGGTTCACTGGGGCGGGGGCTGTCAGGTGCGACGCAGCAGAAGGAGGAAATGGAGCCAGCAGCAGCAGGGGGGGGGGGGTGTGATCTCCGGGGCAGGGGGAGGGAGCGAAGGTCGGGGGGTCATGGAATCGCAAGGCAGGGGGGAAGAGAAGCAGAGGGGGGTACCTGGCGGTGAAGGCGGCCGTAACTGCAGCGGCGGCGATCGTGGTATGTGGCAGGGCAGTATGCAGGCACCTCGCTGTTCAGCTTCCACGGAAGGCATGAAGCTGGACAATGAGGCAGCCATGATTTTCTTCGCCCCTCCACACATCTGAATGGAGAGCTAGCGTCACATGGACGCTAGCTCCCATCAGATCTGGGGGGTGGTGACAAAGTGGTCACCAGGGCGATCGTAGCCAAGTGGGGGCTAAGCCACCCCCCCTGAGCTAAAGTACAATTTCCCCTGTCCCTGCAGGTCGGGTGAAATTTTAGTTAACCCTTTCACCCGACCTGCAGGAACGCGATCCCGCCATGACGCATACGCTGCGTCACAGGTCGGATTGGCACCGACTTTCTTTACACAGCGTATGCGTCATAGGTCGGGAAGGGGTTAATACATTCTTTTGAGGCCCTTGTTTTGTATGGAGACTCCTGCAACTGGTCTCTGTGAGGCTGAGTGTATGACAAGCCACTTTCTCTAATAAGCGTAGAAAACATGGAAGAGAAGTTAAACTAAACTTTGGTTCTACTTGCAATGAATGAAATAAATATGTTTCTAAGTAAATATGTTTCTAAAGGTGCTACAGAAATGAAATTCTCATCAGATGTTGATAACAACCCATCCAATCCACACACGCAAAGAAATCAAACCATAAAATATGTGTAATAATGAGACACAGGGAAAAAGTATTGAAGCAAAAAGCCATGGAAATTCATGATGCCAGCTGAAATTATCAATAATTAGAAAGCATCTCGTGATGGGTAGAACCAGTGAGCGATCTCAAGACTTCCTCAAACACATTGTTGCAAAAGATACTGACTGATGCCATTGGTTACAGAAGAATTTCTAAACTTCTGAAGGTACCAGTGAGAACTGTTAGGGCCATAATTCAGAAGTGGAAAGAACATCATTTTATCATAAACTGGCCAAGACCAGGTTCTCCCTGCAAAATTTCAGACAGACAAGTCAAAATCATTATCGGAAGAGTTGTCCAAGAGTCAAGAACCACCTGTGGAGAGCTGCAGAAAGACCTGTAATAAGCAGGTAGAATTGTTTCAAAGAAAACAAGAAGTAAGATGCTCAACCCCCACGACCTGTATGCACACTCCATTGCTGAACAAAAAGCATGTTCAACCAAGTTTAAAGTTTGCTCAGCAATGTTTAGAAAAGCCTTTGAAATACTGGGAGAATATAATCTGGTGAGGTGACACCAAAATTTAACTCTTTGGATGCCATAACACACCATGTTTGAAGGCCAAAAGGCATTACATACCTTCCCAAAACACCTTAGGCTGGAGTCACACTCAGCGTAGGGAAATATGTTCCATATTTTAAATGCGTAATACGCAGAAATGATCCCAAAACAGTGATCTGTATGTCATCCGTAGGTAGGGTGTGGCAGCGTATTTTACGCATGTCATCCTCCATATGTAATCCGTATGGCATCCGTACAGCGAGATTTTCTCGCCGGCTTGCAAAATAAACATAGAATGGATCCATGGGCTCAAATATTCGTGAAAACATATATACAGTGTGTATATATATATATATATATATATATATATATATATATATATTTCATACAGCGCTAGATAGCAGAAAAGCCGGTAATTCAATTGCCAGCTTTTGCTATCTCCTTCCCAAACCCGACATATGAGACATGGTCTACATACAGTAAACCTTTTCTTATCCTTTTTTTTTTTTTTTTTTGCATATTCCTCACTACTAATGTTAGTAGTGTGTGTGTGTGTGTGTGTGCAAAACTTGGGGGCTCTAGCTGTTAAAATAAAGGGTTAAATCACGGAAATAAACTGGCGTGGCCTCCCGCACAATTTTCTCCACCACAGTGGGAAAGCCAGTGACTGAGGGCAGATATTTATAGCCTAGAGAGGGACCATGGATATCCCCCCCCCCCCCCAGCTAAAAACATCTGCCCCCAGCCACCCCAGAAAAGGCACATCTGGAAGATATGCCTATTCTGGCACTTAGCCTCTCTCTTCCCACTCCTGTGTAGCAGTGGGATATGTGGTAATAAAGGGTTATTGTCACCTTGCTATTGTAAGGTGACATTAAGCCAGGTTAATAATGGAGAGGTGTCAATAAGACACCTATCCATTATTAATCCAATAGTAAATGGTTAATAAAACACACGTTATGAATAAAGTATTTTAATGAAATAAAGACACAGGGTGTTGTAATAGTTTATTATACTCTTAATCCAAATGACGACCCGCGTTCTGTAAAAAATAAAAAAACAACAATATCATATACCTTTCCAGAGATCAGTCATGTCCCACGCTGTAAATTCATCTCAAGGGGTTAAATAATTTTACAAGCAGGAGCCTGCTAATGCAGCTGTGCTGCTGACTGTAAAATCTGGGGAATGAATTGAAAGAAGGGGAACATAGCTACCTAGACTTGTGGTGCTGCGCCCCCTGCTGGCATAACCTCATATGAACTCGAGCGTGGGAATTTTTCTGAATATTTTCTCACGCTCGAATTCATATGAGGTTATGCCAGCAGGGGGCACAGTACTGATTATATATATATATATATATATATATATATATATACCGCGCTGAATTGCCGGCTTTTCTATAGAACACCGCTGCGTATTTCTCGCAAGTTACACTGATGGTCCGTGTGTAATCCATATTTTTCTCGCCCCAATACTTTCATTGGCGGATTTTTTGCGCAATACGCTGACAAACGCAGCATGCTGCGATTTTCTACGCCTGTAAAATACAGCTGAGAAATATACAGCAGATAGTAGGTGCCCCATAGAGAAACATTGGTCCGTGTGCAATGCGTAGTTTTTGCGCCTCTCATACGTCCGTAAAACTCGCTACTGTGACCCAGACCTTACCAACAATGACGTTTGGAGGTGGAAACATCATGATATGGAGTGGTTTTTCAGCATACGGCACTGGTAAACTTCATATTGACAAAAGAATGAATGGACAATTTTACAGAGAAATTCTTGATAAAAATATGTTGCCATCTATCAGAATTATGAAGATGAAATGAGGGTGAACATGTCAGCAAAACAGTGATCCCAAATATATAGCCAAGGAAATGATCAATTGACTCCTGGACAAAAAAAATAAAGTTGCTAGATTGGCCCAGCCAAACATCTGACCTGAATCCAATAGAAAATGTATGTGAGGAACTAAAGCTCAGAGTTCATAAAAGGAGCCCACAGAATTTGAAGAGTATTAGGCCGGCGTCACACTCGGCGTAAGACAATACGGTCCGTAATTTACGGCCATAATGCGCAGAAAAGTCCCCAAAATAGTGGTTCGTATCTCCTCCGTAGGCAGGGTGTGTCAGCGTATTTTGCGCATCGCATCCTCCGTATGTAATCCGTATGGCATCCGTACTGCGAGATTTTCTCGCAGGTTTGCAAAACCGACATATGGACATACAATGGATCCATGTGCTCAAAAAATCGTAACAACATATATATACTGTGTGTATATATATATATATATATATATATACTGTGTATGTATGTATATATATATATATATATATATAATCAGTAGACACATATATGTATATATATTAATATTTCATCCAGCACGAGATAGCTTTAAAGCCGGTAATTCAATTGCCGGCATTTGCTTTCTCCTTCCTAAACCCGACATGATATGAGACATGGTTTACATACAGTAAACCATCTCATATCCCCATTTTTTTGCATATTCCACACTACTAATGTTAGTAGTGTGTGTGTGCAAAATTTGGGCGCTCTAGCTATTAAAGGGAACCTGTCACCCCGTTTGTGAAGGATTACCCCTTCCTCCCACGTCACCAATCCGTGACGTCACTACACAGGCCCAGCTCTCCGGCGCCCCCTTTGTCTCTCAGGTCAGTAAAGGAACTGCACCTAGAGCAAATGGCCGCCGGGGAGACTGCCCTGTTACCCACACTGGGTATTCTAAGATTCCAATCAGATTAAAAGGATCAGCCCAAAATTAATTTATGATTTAATTGCCTTAAGGGCGCACTAGATAATTACAAGAAATATACAATCACAATATATCAAGAGTTACAGTCAGAGTACAATATAACAACAATAATACAAGGCTTAAAGGTATAAAGCTGGAGGTCAATTTACCAGGTTGAAGGTCGCTTGTGGAAGCTGGGGGCGCGCAGCATTCCGCAGGTCCAAATCTTAGTTGCCGGGCAGCCCCCAGAAAGCATGTGCTTGCTCCCCTCTGGCTGGCATACCCTGTTCCTTAAGATATCAGCATGATCTTCTGTGGAGTGAGACCCTCCCAGTGACCTCAGCTTCTTCTTAAACCTGGCTGAGCCCCCTGCCTGCAGCTGGGTGGGCTTAGCAATCTCCACCCCCTCTGCCTCCCTGCAAGATTTATTCCAATATCTAATAAATGGGATAACTTCCCTCAGGATGAGCGGATCAGCACACGGGCAGTACCAGCGCCTGTGGTTTGTTCTGCCGGTCGTACTGGGATCAAACCTGGACCCATTCGGTCCCTGTGGGATGCTGATCCCCATATCTCGGGTTTCAGACCTCCCACTGCCACGGGAGTCACACTGTTAGATGCACAATTTCTTTAGGGCGAGCAGAATATTTTTTATGAGCCTGTACCTCGGACGATGCGTTCATAATTCACAATTCCATGTTGGCGACAGTTCGACTGGGCTGCCATAATAGATGTGTATCCAGTGGCCACTTGGCATGCGTGTTTTAATTAAGCCCCCAAGCATTTCCAAGCCCCCTGCTGGCGTGGTTTCCTCATTGAGTTTTGAAATACCGTCTACAGTTTACACTGAGCTCAGCCCCTTAGCATACTAATAGGAACTTTATTCATTAGAAAGGTGGGGGCCAGAAGCACTCCTGCTGCCGACCTGTGACCAGGAGACAAAATGGAGTCACGCCAATCTGTAGTATGCCTGTCCCAAGATGGCGGCTGCTCCCTCATCACACGGTTTTTTAAGTAGGAGATAAAAATACCCTTAAATAAGGCCTGAGCTGTGCTTTAAAATAGGGTATTTTTTTGTAACTGAAGCAGAGTTAGAATCTTGGCTTCAGGAAAATGGCCGCCGCGATGTCCATCTGCGGACATTTTCCTGAAGCCCCGGGAAGCAGGAGAATCCATCTGCGCACGCGCGGCCTCAGGAAGATGGCCGCGCCCACCGAGAAACCGCTGAATAGCGGCGAGCGCGCTCTTTTTCTACAGCTGCGCAGTGCATTCGGCACTTGCGCATGCGAGAAGCATTACGCCACCAACGGGAACATAAGCAAGATGTGGGGGAGAATGACCACGCCCATCTGACCTGACCAGCCTGATTGACAGGCGAAAAAGGCCACTTTTGTAAGGTATTTCGGCAGCATAGGTAGGGAATCAGGGGACAAAAAATACCCTATTGTAAAGCACAGCTCAGGCCCTATTTAACGGTATTTTTATCTCCTACTGAAAAAACGGGGTGACAGGTTCCCTTTAAAGGGTTAAATGGCAGAAAAAATTGGCGTGGGCTCCCGCACAATTTTCTCCGCCAGAGTAGTAAAGCCAGTGACTGAGGGCAGATATTAATAGCCTGGAGAGGGTCCATGGTTATTGGCCTCCCCCTGACTAAAAACATCTGCCCCCAGCCACCCCAGAAAAGGCACATCTGAAAGATGCGCCTATTCTGGCACTTTGCCACTCTCTTCCCACTCCTGTGTAGCGGTGGGATATGGGGTAATGAAGGGTTAATGTCACCTTGCTATTGTAAGGTGACATTAAGCCAGATTAATAATGGAGAGGCGTCAATTATGACACCTATCCATTATTAATCCAATTGTATGAAATGGTTAAAAAGCACATTATTACAAAGTCTTTTAATGAAATAAAAACAGGTTGTTGGAATATTTTATTATCCTGGTAATCTACCTGAAGACCCTCGCTCTGTAACAAAGGAAAAAAAAAAAAACAAAACTATCTCATACCTTCCGATGATCTGTCGCGTCCCACGATGTAAATCCATCGGAAGGGGTTAAGTTATTTTACAGGCAGGAGCTCTGCTATAATGCAGCTGTGCTTCTGCCTGTAAAACCCCAGCGAATGAATGGAAAGTAGGTCAATGACCTGTAGTTACCTTCATTCGCGGTGATGCGCCCTCTGCTGGATGTCCTCATATGAACTCAAGGCTGGGAAAATATTCTGAAAAGTTCCCACGCTCAAGTTCATATGAGGACAACCAGCAGAGGGCGCATCACCGCCTTTTTCCCTGTGCCATTTCTTAGTATTACACATAACTTGTGGACATCTATGGTTTGATTTCTTTGCATGTGTAGATTGGATGGGTTGTTACTGACATCTGATGAAAATTTTATGCCAATAGCACCTTAGAAATATATTTACTGTACTTAAAAAAAAAAAAAAAAAATTGGTGATGTGTTGAATAGTTATTTCACCCCTTGTATATTCCTACCTGCAGTAATGAAATAATATGGCCGCTCTGTTTCTATAATTTGCAAATTTAACGATCAGTGTATTCATGCTGCATGCATTAAATTGCAGAATTGGAGGAATAGGACATCCGGCCAAATAGCAAGAACATTTCCTCCACAACATTAGAATAATTATTACAAGTGAAGTACTCCAACTTAAATACCATTATGCAAAGAACATCAGTAGTCAGTCAAATTCACCAAAAGTATGTTTTTAATTTGATTTTATTAAATAACGATAAAAAAAAAATACAAGTGGAAATGGTTGATAATAGAAAGGATTAGGGGCCAACTAGTGTAATATGATGATTACATGATTCAAAAGAGAGGGCGTTGCAACATATTCTCAATCCATAAATTTATGCAAACTTGCAAAAGGAACCTGAAGAACTACGTCGTCTGACAAGCCTACAACCTACAGTAACCCTTGTTCAGCCATACTGCTGCATGACCAGCTCTACATCCCTTCCCTTGTAGACAATGAGCCCTTGCGGGCAGGGTCCTCTCTCTTCCAGTACCAGTCGTGACTTGTATTGTTCAAAGATTATTGTACTTGTTTTTTATGTTATACCCGTTTTCACATATAACAATACAGAATAAAATTAGATTTATTTAAATTCCACTCAAATCTCACATGCACTGGGTACAAACTGACTCGTTTCTGGAGTAATTGTGCCCTTACATGTACTTTAGGAACTGAAACATGCGCCCTCCTCCATAGAATAGACAGATATGTGCATATTTTTGCATAATTAGATGTGAATTATCTCATACTATCTCCATCGGAATAAGTTTACGATATTTGTGTTTCATGCAATGATAAAATTGTCGTGCCTAAAAGTGTTGGCACCCTTGAACTTGTTTCATAAAATGAAGTATTTCTTTCAGAAAATTATTACTTATTTTGTTATACACATTTATTTCCTTTGTTTATATTGGAACAACACAAAAAAACAGGTAAATTGGACATTCTTTCACTCAAAATCCAAAAATGGGTCAGACAAAATTGTTGGCACCTTGCCAAAATTGTGGGTAAACAACTTTGTTTCAAACATGCTGAAAGAGAATGGACAGCACCTCCAAAAATCATACATTGATCTAAAACCGCTAGGCAAAAATATATATAACTCAACATGAGGTTCTTAGTTTAACATTCTGATCAGACTGTATGAAGCCCACTGCCACATCATGGCGAACCTCTTGGTGGGTCCCTATCGCCCTAACAGTGCCCATGCCGCAAGACAAAGTCCCCCTGACTCCAGACTGCACCGCCACACCAGCACAAAACCACAGCAACAACGGCCACCACACCAAAATGAAACTTATCTTCCTCAAGCTCTCATGTGAGATCAAACATGGGCTAGACCCCTTTTTTGCAGTCTCCTGCTAATTAAAATCACCTGTGCCAAATGGGAGGAGTGCACATCCAGAGGAAAAAAGAAAGATCATGCAATATGCTGAAATTTGAAACTTTGTTTTAAGTATGCGATTCTCATTCAAACTCGCATATGGCAAGTAATGTGTGGGCAAAATGAAAATCACACCTGAAAGCAGATAGAAAGGGGAGAAGTTGACTCAATCTTTGCATTGTGTGTCTGTGTGTGCCACACTAAACTAGGAGAACAGAAAGAGAAGATAGAGGTGGTCAAACCTGAATAGTAAAGTTTGGCATCCGTACCAAACACCTACTTTTCAGGCACGGACACCGAACACGGACTTAACGAGGAAGTCAGTGTTATTGTACGTTGTTAAATATGCTTATTTCGCACATTTACTGTATATACTCGAGTATAAACCGAGATTTTCAGCCAAAATTTTTGGGCTGAAAGTGCCCCTCTCGGCTTATACTCGAGTCAAGGTGGGTGGCAGGGTCGGTGGGTCAGGGGGTGAGGGCGCTGAGGCATACTTACCTGCTTCCAGCGATCCTGGAGCTCCCCGCCTGTCCCACGGTCTTCGGTGCTGCAGTTCTTCCCCTCTTCAGCGGTCACGTGGGACCGCTCATTAGAAAAATGAATAGGCGGCTCCACCTCCCATAGGGGTGGAGCCGCCTATTCATTTCTCTAATCAGTGGTGCCGGTGACCGCTGATAGAGGAAGAAGCTGCGGCACCGAAGACCGTGTGACAGGCAGAGGGAGCCGGACGCCGGGAGCAGGTAAGTATGTCATATTCACCTGTCCCCGTTCCAGCCACCGGGCGCCGCTCCATCTTCCCGGCGTCTATCTGCACTGACTGTACTGGTCAGAGGGCGCGATGACGCATATAGTGTGCGCGGCGCCCTCTGCCTGATCAGTCAGAGCGGAGAGACGCCGGGACCGGACGCTGGGAGCTGCAAGAAAGAGAGGTGAGTATGGCTTTTTTTTTTTTTTAATTGCAGCAGCAGCGGCACAGATTTATGTGGAGCATCTATGGGGAAATATGAACGGTGCAGAGCACTATATGGGGCACAGCTATGGGGCAATATGAACGGTGCAGAGCACTATATGGGGCACAGATATGGGGAAATATGAACGGTGCAGAGCACTATATGGCAGCTATGGGGCAGTATGAACGGTGCAGAACACTATATGGGGCACAGATATGGGGAAATATGAACGGTGCAGAGCACTATATGGCAGCTATGGGGCAGTATGAACGGTGCAGAGCACTATATGGGGCACAGATATGGGGAAATATGAGCGGTGCAGAGCACTATATGGCAGAGCTATGGGGAAATATGAACGGTGCAGAGCACTATATGGCACAGCTATGGAGAAATATGAACGGTGCAGAGCACTATATGGCAGCTATGGGGAAATATGAACGGTGCAGAGCACTATATGGCACAGCTATGGGGCAATAATGAACGGTGCAGAGCACTATATGGCACAGCTATGGGGAAATAATGAACGGTGCAGAGCACTATATGGCACAGCTATGGGGAAATAATGATCTATTTTTATTTTTGAAATTCACCGGTAAATGCTGCATTTCCACCCTAGCCTTATACTCGAGTCAATAAGTTTTCTCAGTTTTTTGTGGCAAAATTAGGGGGGTCGGCTTATACTCGGGTCGGCTTATACTCGAGTATATACGGTATTTAATCAGGAATCTTTAGCCGATGCGATACTCTTAAAGAAAAATGTCATTATATTTTCATTAAAAAATGTAGTGGTTTATTGGATTGTACACAAAAAAAGAAACACATTGCAGAAAAACATAAAATAGGTGAAATAGTTGCGAACAGATTGTTCATTTGTTCCTCATCTTTCCTGAGATTCTGAATAGTAATTGGCATCTGTCTGTCATGGAGTAGAAGTCATCATGGCTACCAGCTGTTCATTCCTTCTGTGAGTAGTCTGAAGTCCATGGAGAATGAAGGAGAGAAGGCCCAAGGTGACAGACCTCAAGTGACCGCCCCCACTCTCCTAAGAGCTGTGATTATATATGTCCCATAGAACACGTGTTTTCTCTATATGGTGTTAACTTACTCTGAGCTAAATATACAGAAATAGCTTTTGTAATGTCATCAAGAGACAATGTGCTCAGTACAGAATTGAGAATAAGAATAATTCAATTAATAATTAATATTTAACCTTCGTGTTTGGCCCACTTAATACTTGGTGTTTCTCGTGCTGTCATGTGCATGACAGCGTGGCAAACACTACTTCTGATCGGCGGTAAAATTATTACTGCTGGTCAGAGAATCGCGGTTCTCACGCTGTCAGATGACCGCACGAGCCCGCAGCTGTGATCGGAGGTAAAACGTTTATATCTGATCACAGGCGTCGGCTGAAGGGACTACAGCTCTCAACCGACGCCTGCTGCTGCTAATAACAGCAAGAGCAGGCGGCGGCTGATGGGAGTATTCATCAAACATCACCTGTGCTGTAGATAAGTAGGAGAAAAAAAAACGGCATGGGTTTTCCTGTATATTTTATAAGCAGCCAGTCAATTAATGGATGTATGGATGAGGGATGGATGGATGAATGAGGGATATATGGTGGGATGGCTGGAATCCATAGCGTCACGCCGTAATCCACCTGTGTGACGTGCTTTTCAGCATCGTTCATGCTGAGCAGCAAGGAAGAATGAGATGTAGTGAGCGGGCCCTTAGACTACAGTGATCATCGCTGGCACCATGAAAAATGTGAGAAATTTCTCCGGCGAACCGCTGCACCTTGAGACTTTTATTTGAAATAAAACAAACCAAACTCACCTGACACCCATTCCATTTAACTCCTGGTCTCCTGTAATAACATAATAACAAAAAACAACCATATCCCTTACTTGTCTGTCGTTCTGCCCCATGCCGTAATCCATGTCTGGGAATAACAGTTTTTTATCTAGACTGTGCTAAGATGTGACCGTCCAGGATGAGAACCACTGGGAGAATGAGCTGATCACTGTGGCTGCGAGGGAGGGAGGGATGGCTGGATGAGGGATGCATGGATGGATGAATGCATGGATGATTGAGGGAGGGAGGTATGACGGATAGATGGATGAGGGTTGGCTGGATGTATGGAGGGATGGCTGAAATCCATAGTGTCACATGCAGTAATTTGTCTTTGCAACATGTGCTCTTCAGCATGATTGTTCATGAGTCACATTATGCAACTATTCATGCTGAGAAGCAAGGAAAAATGAGCTGCAGTGAGCAGGCCTCTGAACTATGGTGATCACTACTAGCACAATGAAAAAAAGGGAATTAAACCTACTGTTAATTCGGTTTCCAGGTAGTCCCTCAGGACAGCACCATGGAGGATGTCCTTCCTTGACCTATAGCGGGACAGGATCATAGAGAGGTTAAAAGGAAGCTCCCACCTCCACCCTCCAGTGTTTTTTCAAAGTACCACCGAAGGATGGAAATAAATGGTCTAAACGTGCCCTTACAAACACATTTGTGTAATAAACCTTTTAACGGCTCCAACTTAATTTTGAGCCATGGTGACCCAAAGGCTAAACGATCTGCCGGTAGATTAATCCTGTGCAAGCCTAAAAAGAGAAACATAAGGGAGGGAACTATGGTTGCTGTCCTGAGGGACTACCTGGAAACCGAATTAACGGTAGGTATAATTCCCTTTTTCCATTATGTCCCTCAGGACAGCACCATGGAGAATACCAAAGCAACTCTCCCATGGTGGGTACAGAAGCCAGGAATCAAAGTCCCAGGCAAAACAAAACAGACTAGATATATAAATGACCTGAAAGATCAGAAAAACCATAGATATCTAAAGAGATCCACAAAGAAAATCACCGTAGTGTCTGATATACATCTATAATGGCCAAATTCAGTATCAAATGTGGTAAACTAAATAAGCATCAGAAGGAGAGAGTGAAATACACCCATTGTACTCCAATACCAATAATGAACCACAGCAAGTTATTTATTGTGATAGATACTTATAGACATCACAGCCCCAGAATAGGGTTAGAAAACCTTATTGCCCAGCAAAATATGGTGAAAGTCACAGCCACCACTGTTGTGAATTCTGTGGCAGAGTTCACTCCTGTGGTCACAAGTGGTACTTCGGCTGATTCTCTCTGGGAGCTTCCGTTTGTGGAGGAAAGTGGTACTGCAGCTTCTGAGTTTCCTCCCTCAGGTGATCTGGTGAGCTCGTTAGCTGCTTCTCTACTTAACTCCACCTAATGCTTTGATCCATGCTTCCTGTCAATGTTCCAGTTTTGGACTTGTGTATCTCTGGATCATTCCTGTGGCCTGCTGCTCTGCATAGCTAAGTTCTTCTTTGCTATTTGTTGCTATTTTTTCTGTCCAGCTTGTCTATTTGTTTTGCTGGAAGCTCTGGGACGCAAGGGGTGTACCTCCGTGCCGTTAGTTCGGTACGGAGGGTCTTTTTGCCCCCTTTGCGTGGTTTTCTTTAGGGTTTTGTGTAGACCGCAAAGTTATCTTTCCTATCCTCGTTCTGTCTAGAATATCGGGCCTCACTTTGCTGAATCTATTTCATCCCTACATTTGTCTTTTCATCTTACTCACAGTCATATGTGGGGGCTGCCTTTTCCTTTGGGGTATTTCTCTGAGGCAAGGTAGGCTTATTTTTCTATCTTCAGGCTAGTTAGTTTCTCAGGCTGTGCCGAGCTGCATAGGGAGCTTTAGGCGCAATCTACTGCTGCCTCTAGTTGTGTTTGGAGAGGATCAGGGATTGCGGTCTGCAGAGTTCCCACGTCTCAGAGCTCGTTCTATTATTTTGGGTTATTGTCAGATCACTGTATGTGCTCTGATCGCTATGTACATTGTGTTACTGAATTGCCTATCACAACAGTACAGGAAGCCAAAGTACTAATGATTCTCAATAGAGGGAAAAAAGAAGTTCTGAGACCATTTTTTTTCCTTTGCACTGTGATTTGTCTTTTTTTTCCCCTAGACATTTGGGTGCTTCAGGACACAGGTGTTACAATGGACATTAAAGGTCTGTCTTCATGTGTAGATCAGCTCACGGCAAGAGTTCAAGATATTCAAAATTTTGTGGTTCAGAATTCTTTGTTAGAACCGAGAATTCCTATTCCAGATTTGTTTTTTGGAGATAGAACTAAATTTCTGAGTTTCAAGAATAATTGTAAACTGTTTCTGGCTTTGAAACCTCGCTCTTCTCGTGACCCAGCGCAACAGGTTAGGATCGTCATTTCTTTTTTGCGTGGCGACCCTCAGGACTGGGCATTTTCTCTTGCATCAGGAGATCCTGCATTAAGTAATATCGATGCGTTTTTCCTGGCGCTTGGATTGCTGTACGATGAGCCTAATTCAGTAGATCAGGCAGAAAAGAATTTGCTGGCTCTATGTCAGGCTCAGGATGAGATAGAGCTATATTGCCAGAAATTTAGAAAATGGTCCGTGCTCACTCAATGGAATGAATCTGCGCTTGCAGCCATTTTCAGAAAGGGTCTCTCTGAAGCCATTAAGGATGTCATGGTGGGATTTCCTATGCCCGCTGGTTTGAATGAGTCTATGTCTTTGGCCATTCAGATCGGTCGACGCTTGCGTGAGCGTAAATCTGTGCACCATTTGGTGGTATTACCTGAGATTAAACCTGAGCCTATGCAGTGCGATAGGACTATGACCAGAGTTGAACGGCAAGAACACAGACGTCTGAATGGGCTGTGTTTCTACTGTGGTGATTCCACTCATGCTATCTCTGATTGTCCTAAGCGCACTAAGCGGTTCGCTAGGTCTGCCGCCATTGGTACTGTACAGTCAAAATTTCTTCTGTCCGTTACCTTGATATGCTCCTTGTCGTCGTATTCTGTCATGGCGTTTGTGGATTCAGGCGCTGCCCTGAATTTGATGGACTTGGATTATGCTAAACGTTGTGGGTTTTTCTTGGAGCCCTTGCAGTGTCCTATTCCATTGAGAGGAATTGATGCTACACCTTTGGCCAAGAATAAGCCTCAATACTGGACCCAGCTGACCATGTGCATGGCTCCTGCACATCAGGAGGTTATTCGTTTTCTGGTGTTGCATAATCTGCATGATGTGGTCGTGTTGGGGTTGCCATGGCTACAAGCCCATAATCCAGTATTGGATTGGAATTCCATGTTGGTGTCCAGCTGGGGTTGTCAGGGGGTACATGGTGATGTTCCATTTCTGTCAATTTCGTCATCCACCCCTTCTGAGGTTCCAGAGTTCTTGTCTGATTACCGGGATGTATTTGATGAGCCCAAGTCCGATGCCCTACCTCCGCATAGGGATTGTGATTGTGCTATCAATTTGATTCCTTGTAGTAAATTCCCAAAAGGTCGACTGTTTAATTTATCCGTGCCTGAGCACACCGCTATGCGCAGTTATGTGAAGGAATCCCTGGAGAAGGGGCATATTCGCCCGTCATCGTCGCCATTAGGAGCAGGGTTCTTTTTTGTAGCCAAGAAGGATGGTTCGCTGAGACCGTGTATAGATTATCGCCTTCTTAATAAGATCACTGTTAAATTTCAGTACCCCTTGCCATTGTTATCTGATTTGTTTGCTCGGATTAAGGGGGCTAGTTGGTTCACTAACATAGATCTTCGTGGTGCGTATAATCTGGTGAGAATCAGGCAAGGCGATGAATGGAAAACTGCATTTAATACGCCCGAGGGTCATTTTGAGTATCTAGTGATGCCGTTCGGACTTGCCAATGCTCCATCAGTGTTTCAATCCTTTATGCATGACATCTTCCGTGAGTACCTGGATAAATTCCTGATTGTGTACTTGGATGACATTTTGATCTTCTCGGATGATTGGGAGTCTCATGTGAAGCAGGTCAGAACGGTTTTTCAGGTCCTGCGTGCTAATTCTTTGTTTGTGAAGGGATCAAAGTGTCTCTTTGGTGTGCAGAAGGTTTCATTTTTGGGGTTCATCTTTTCCCCTTCTACTATCGAGATGGATCCGGTTAAGGTCAAGCCATCCATGATTGGACTCAGCCGACATCTCTGAAAAGTCTGCAAAAGTTCCTGGGCTTTGCTAATTTTTATCGTCGCTTCATCTGCAATTTTTCTAGCATTGCCAAACCATTGACCGATTTGACCAAGAAGGGTGCTGATTTGGTCAATTGGTCTTCTGCTGCTGTGGAGGCTTTTCAGGAGTTGAAGCGTCGTTTTTCTTCAGCCCCTGTGTTGTGTCAACCAGATGTTTCTCTTCCGTTCCAAGTCGAGGTTGATGCTTCTGAGATTGGAGCAGGGGCTGTTTTGTCACAGAGAGGTCCTGGTTGCTCAGTGATGAAACCATGCGCTTTCTTTTCCAGGAAGTTTTCGCCTGCTGAGCGAAATTATGATGTGGGCAACCGAGAGTTGCTGGCCATGAAGTGGGCATTCGAGGAGTGGCGTCATTGGCTTGAAGGAGCTAAGCATCGCGTGGTGGTATTGACTGATCATAAGAACTTGACTTATCTCGAGTCTGCCAAGCGCTTGAATCCTAGACAAGCTCGTTGGTCGTTGTTTTTTGCCCGTTTTGACTTTGTGATTTCGTACCTTCCGGGCTCTAAAAATGTGAAGGCGGATGCTCTGTCTAGGAGTTTTGTGCCCGACTCTCCGGGTTTATCTGAGCCGGCGGGTATCCTCAAGGAAGGAGTAATTGTGTCTGCAATCTCCCCTGATTTGCGGCGGGTGCTGCAAAAATTTCAGGCTAATAAACCTGATCGTTGCCCAGCGGAGAAACTGTTTGTCCCTAATAGGTGGACAAATAGAGTTATCTCTGGACTTCATTGTTCGGTGTTGGCTGGTCATCCTGGAATCTTTGGTACCAGAGAGTTAGTGGCTAGATCCTTTTGGTGGCCGTCTCTGTCGCGGGATGTGCGTACTTTTGTGCAGTCCTGTGGGATTTGTGCTCGGGCTAAGCCCTGCTGTTCTCGTGCCAGTGGGTTGCTTTTGCCCTTGCCGGTCCCGAAGAGGCCTTGGACACATATCTCTATGGATTTTATTTCTGACCTTCCCGTTTCAAGATGTCAGTCATTTGGGTGGTCTGTGATCGCTTTTCTAAGATGGTCCATTTGGTACCCTTGTCTAAATTGCCTTCCTCCTCTGATTTGGTGCCTTTGTTCTTCCAGCATGTGGTTCGTTTGCATGGCATTCCAGAGAATATTGTTTCTGACAGAGGTTCCCAGTTTGTTTCGAGGTTTTGGCGAGCCTTTTGTGGTAGGATGGGCATTGACTTGTCTTTTTCCTCGGCTTTCCATCCTCAGACTAATGGCCAGACCGAACGAACCAATCAGACCTTGGAAACCTATCTGAGATGCTTTGTTTCTGCCGATCAGGATGACTGGGTGTCCTTTTTGCCTTTGGCTGAGTTCGCCCTTAATAATCGGGCCAGCTCGGCTACCTTGGTTTCGCCATTTTTCTGCAATTCTGGGTTCCATCCTCGTTTCTCTTCAGGACAGGTTGAGTCTTCAGACTGTTCTGGTGTGGATGCTGTGGTGGACAGGTTGCAGCAGATTTGGACTCATGTAGTGGACAATTTGACCTTGTCCCAGGAGAAGGCTCAACGTTTCGCTAATCGCAGACGCCGTGTGGGTCCCCGACTTCGTGTTGGGGATCTGGTTTGGTTATCTTCTCGTCATATTCCTATGAAGGTTTCCTCTCCTAAGTTTAAACCTCGTTTTATTGGTCCGTATAGGATTTCTGAGGTTCTTAATCTTGTGTCTTTTCGTCTGACCCTCCCAGATTCTTTTTCCATACATAACGTATTCCATAGGTCATTGTTGCGGAGATACGTGGCACCTATGGTTCCATCTGTTGAGCCTCCTGCCCCGGTTTTGGTGGAGGGGGAATTGGAGTATATTGTGGAGAAGATTTTGGATTCTCGTGTTTCAAGACGGAAACTCCAGTATCTGGTTAAATGGAAGGGTTATGCTCAGGAAGATAATTCCTGGGTTTTTGCTTCTGATGTCCATGCTCCCGATCTTGTTCGTGCCTTTCATGTGGCTCATCCTGGTCGGCCTGGGGGCTCTGGTGAGGGTTCGGTGACCCCTCCTCAAGGGGGGTACTGTTGTGAATTCTGTGGCAGAGTTCACTCCTGTGGTCACAAGTGGTACTTCGGCTGATTCTCTCTGGGAGCTTCCGTTTGTGGAGGAAAGTGGTACTGCAGCTTCTGAGTTTCCTCCCTCAGGTGATCTGGTGAGCTCGTTAGCTGCTTCTCTACTTAACTCCACCTAATGCTTTGATCCATGCTTCCTGTCAATGTTCCAGTTTTGGACTTGTGTATCTCTGGATCATTCCTGTGGCCTGCTGCTCTGCATAGCTAAGTTCTTCTTTGCTATTTGTTGCTATTTTTTCTGTCCAGCTTGTCTATTTGTTTTGCTGGAAGCTCTGGGACGCAAGGGGTGTACCTCCGTGCCGTTAGTTCGGTACGGAGTGTCTTTTTGCCCCCTTTGCGTGGTTTTCTTTAGGGTTTTGTGTAGACCGCAAAGTTATCTTTCCTATCCTCGTTCTGTCTAGAATATCGGGCCTCACTTTGCTGAATCTATTTCATCCCTACGTTTGTCTTTTCATCTTACTCACAGTCATTATATGTGGGGGGCTGCCTTTTCCTTTGGGGTATTTCTCTGAGGCAAGGTAGGCTTATTTTTCTATCTTCAGGCTAGTTAGTTTCTCAGGCTGTGCCGAGTTGCATAGGGAGCTTTAGGCGCAATCCACTGCTGCCTCTAGTTGTGTTTGGAGAGGATCAGGGATTGCGGTCTGCAGAGTTCCCACGTTTCAGAGCTCGTTCTATTATTTTGGGTTATTGTCAGATCACTGTATGTGCTCTGATCGCTATGTACATTGTGTTACTGAATTGCCTATCACAACACACCACCCAATGAGGACTGTACCGACCAATAATAAGCTGCATGTGCTTATAACACAGGGCTGTTCCTTCATCGGTCCTTCTGGGCTCAGATTAAGCCTTGGTTACAGACCAGCTTACCGTACTACAAGGAGACCTGCAGGACAGAGGCCCTGGACCAATAACAGTTAGTACATGGATAATGGCTGAGCATTGGGATGTACGCACATTACTCATCCAGGAGATCACGTCTATTCCAAATCCTTAGATGTCTAACCCCAAGTAAGGGTTATATATTATTGAAACCAAGGAGTACATGCCATTACCAACGTCGGGCTTCTCATTAGAAGCGCTGAAAGAGAAATGTGGATCATCACTCCTGTTTTACTTGATGTTAGACACTCTGGACTCTGAGTCGATGAAGGTGGTGGTGCTAGTAAAAATCTTCTGACACTTGAAATTATTCGAAACTGCATTTATACGAGTAATTAGTCCAGACATTATAAGTATGTCAACTTATTTGTCCATATCAGCATAAATACACATATACATATCCCAAGAGGCAATCTTCTCAGGGATCTTTATACACTCAGACTGCCATTGTGGGAGTAATCATATTCCATGACTAGAGAAAAAGTAGGTTTCTTCCTCATCACCGAGGGAGATTATCTACTGAGAGGCAGTGAGACTATGGGGTCTTAACAGTAAGAGCCCTGGATACAGTTTCATTTATCTTAGGAGCCGTGACTGCCATAAGAGCCGCTAGTATGGGATCCTCTGCCACACGACGCAGTGCTGCTGCTTCACCACAAGGTACAGAAGGCAGTGCTGATGTCCCTGGTAAACAAAACACACCAGACTTTTGGGACAAGAATCTGTCTGATTGCCGAATGTGGAGTTTGGGAAGGATTAATAATAACAACAATAAACTTTATTTATATAGCGCCAACATATTCCGCAGCGCTTTACAGTTTAACCGTTTCAAACACAACAGTCATAAGTAACAATGTTAACAATAATACAATAATTAAAGCAAAATAAAACGACCCTGCTCGTGAAAGCTGACAATCTACAATGAGGTGGGGAAGATACAAAGTACAGGTATTTACAGTGTTTTTTTTTTTTTTTTTTACAATGATGGCACAGCCATCTTTAGGGGGTGGGGATAGATGGAGATAGAGAATGGGCTACACACACAAACATAGAATGACTGAATAGGGAACGTGACAGGCTGTTCTGAACAAATGTGTTTTAAGGGAGCGCCTAAAACTATGCAAATTGTAGATGGTCCTAATATCTTAGGGCAAAGCATTCCGAGGCGGAAGGAATCCTTCCTTTCAACTCATGGTATTTTCCGCTCCCGGGACAGTAGTATGTCCTTTTATAGGATGTACCAAAATGACATGTCATCTTTTAAAGCTAATTATGTAATAGACTTGCCTTTAGTACTCAAGGTAGAACCTACCTGAGAGATCTGTTCCAAACAGAAGAAATGCAAATTTTACTAAGCCAATTCAAGCATATCTGTTTTCTTGACTAAGCCCTGTTGTACAGAATGACGTAACAGAAGCTGGATCTGGGTCCAAAAACACAAGGACTCCATATCCAGAGTCGAGGCCCAAGACAAAAATGTGAAGTGGTAGGCCGAAGATACAAAGTGCAGCCACACAACAAGGCACCAGACAGAAGGTCTGACCCAGTGGCTCACAGCCAGAGGCGAAAAAGGCACCAAGCCCGACACACTAATGATATCCTCAGGGAAAAGATATCATGTCATATCTTTTCCCTGAGGAAGCCGCTACTCAGGCGGCGATACGCGTGGGAGCCTATCCCACATTCTGCTTCCCCACTTCACAAGATCTTTCTTTATGGCTTTGGACTGTGGGTATGATAAGGTTTTTTTTTTTTTCATGGTATTGAGGTTTTGGTCTCTTGCATTGTCTAGTTCCCCCTCTCCCTCCCCCTCCCGCAGGTCCTATGTGTACTTCTACTGAGACATTTCATATATTAACATCTCTTATGCTTTTCTATTTTTTCTACTGTCTCATTCATCACCATTTTTTTTGTACGCCTTTTTTTCATCAGTTACATTTTTTCTTTTTGCCATATGACTAAAGCTTCTATATTATTGAAGTATCCTGCACGCATATTATGTGCCTTATTATAGAGATGTATGGTATTGCAATATTAACATATTCACACCCATTTCATGGAGTGGTCATTTATCCTTGCATTATCTTCGCTTGTGCAGTCAGATTCTTGTGATAACCTTATTGTGGGAAGCACATGTTTTGTGGGCTGTCATTTTCCTCATTCTAGGATATGACATATATATATAGGCATGTTTTCTTGCATGTTTGCATTTTTTAAGTGTTTTTAATGGTTTTTGTGTTGTTTTGTGTGTACTTATGTGCAATCTTGAGTTTTTTGCCAATTTAATAAAAACTATTTTTGATACTGGTATATATATGGAGGTGTTCCTGTCTATGTGGGCATGATCTTTTTCTTGCTCTTTCTTCATGTTTAATCACAAGCCCACAGTGAACCTTCCAATCTTTGTTGTATTTTTGCGGTGCCCTCCATTTATCTATTTATTCATAATGTGCAAAGTCACTATGAAGCATATAGGAACCATGAAGCAATATGCTGTAATATAATGCACAAAGGCAATATGAAGCACTATGATGCATATAGGAACCATGAAGCAATATGCTGTAGTATAATACACAAAGGCAATATGAAGCGCTATGATGCATATAGGAACAGTGATGCAATATGATGCACAGAGTCACTATGAAGCGCTATGATGCACATAGGAACCATGAAGCAATATGATGCAGAAAGGCAATATGAACCACTATGATGCATATAGGAACAATGAAGCACCCTGATGCATATAGGAACCATGAAGCAATATGATGCAATATGATACACTAAGTAACTATGAAGCGCTATGATGCATATAGGAACAATGAAGCACCATGATGCATATAGGTACCATGAAGCAATATGATGCAATATGATGCATGAAGTGACTATGAAACAGTATGATGCCGTATGATGTCACAGAGGCACTCAATATGATGCATAGATGTGCTATGATGCAGTATTATGCATGGAGGCAATCGATATGATGCATAGAGGCACTATTATGCAGTATTATACACGGAGGCACTCAATATGATGCATAGAGGCACTATTATGCAGTATTATGCACAGAGGCACTCAATATGATGCATAGAGGCACTATGATGCAGTATTATGCATGGAGGCAATCGATATGATGCATAGAGGCACTATGATGCAGTATTATGCACAGAGGCACTCAATGTGATGCATAGAGGCACTATTATGCAGTATTATACACGGAGGCACTCAATATGATGCATAGAGGCACTATTATGCAGTATTATGCACAGAGGCACTCAATATGATGCATAGAGGCACTATGATGCAGTATTATGCATGGAGGCAATCGATATGATGCATAGAGGCACTATGATACAGTATTATGCACGGAGGCACTCAATATGATGCATAGAAGCAGTATGACTAGGCCATGCCTGAAGGTGCCACACAAGAGACCAGACTTACACTTTTAAGCAAAAGAGCAATCTATCAGATTTCCAGATAAATCTCCTCTCTGAACAGTACCTCTCATTTGTCAGACTGACTCAACCTGAAGGAGCTAATTAATGAGCCGCAGCTGGAGGGCAGTCTTCATGGAGACAATGTGCCGATTTAACACCTTGTGTCCTCCTATGGATGGAGTAGTTAAGTTGCAAAGAAAAGTGAAACACTTGCTTATTGAACCAGAAAATGGAAAGTATGCTTCCAAAAAGTCACTCTGAAGCCCAATCATAAGGCTCTGTGCAGACAAGACCTGCAACTAACTGAAGTCCAGTCATGAGCTGTAGCCTGGACATATGGCCTCACCACAACCCAGAGGTCCAAGTCCTAGCTGCAAATGGGTTCCAGGTACAGCTTTGACACCAAGGCCTGAGACTAGAGTCAGCCCAGAGGCCCAGGCCATCAATGCAACATTAAACCATGCACTCACCTGTGCTGGCTCCATACCTGCTTGAAGACAGGGGGAGCTGGTAATGCCGAGAGCCTACCGTGGAAGGAAGCGGCGTCCCATCAGAAATGCTGCATTACTGCCTGTGCCCCTTCCATGTTCTATCGTGGAACGCACGCCGATCCTAAGTGCCAGTGCCCCTCTCAGATGTCACTGGAAGTGCAACGGCCTTCACCACACGACTTTCGGAAGTAGCGGTGTTTTGCTGGTCGGCATCCGAGCCGAGAGCCCCCCACTGGGAGGAAGCGGGTCTACCCAGGAGCCCGTCCGCTCGACTGGTCTCTGGGGCTGAGGGACTCCCCACTGGGGAGTTTCCACCCTGGGCTACATGACAGGGGGAAGGATTGGACCTGCCGCGCGATCCCCCTAAGCCCATTACACAGGCTGTTGGCTGAGGAACCTCTCAAAGAGGAGTCGGCCATGGTCCGTCTGACCAGGAAAAGGGAAGGCTGAGACCCCAAACTCTGAGTCCATCTGGTACAGCACTGATAGCTGAGGGACCTCTACCCAGTGAGGTGTCAGCCACGGACCACTTGACAAGGGGAAGAGAATCCACAGGCTATCTTCGCTCTAGGAGCAACCTCTAATACAACCGTCCCTGTAGGGACAGGAAAAACACTGGAGGGTGGAGGTGGGAGGGTCCTTTTAAGCTCTCTATGATCCTGTCCCGCTATAGGTCAAGGAAGGACGTCCTCCATGGTGCGGTCCTGAGGGACGTAATGGAAAATTGAGAAATTTCGGTGAACTCACTGCTGCACCGTAAGACTTTTTTACTCACTGTGCGAGCAGTGATCTCACCGAGGTTGGTGCAGTTCATTGGGCCAGCTGGGAACGCAGCTTTGGTTACCTGAGGTAACCTTGATCACACCAACGTGATTCACTGAGACTGTGCTCGCAGCAGCTCAAGTCACCAGTGGTTCTCATCCTGGACTGTCGCATCTTGGCACCGTCCAGGTTGAAAACTGTTTATTCCCAGACATGGATTGCAGGATTGGACAGAAAGTCGGACAGGTGAGGGATATGATTTTAATTTTTTACAGGAAATGTTGGCTTCAGTTGAATTGAGAGTTAGGGGAGTATTTTTATTATTTTATGTTTTCTTTTTTTATAGGAGACGATGGCTTCAATGGAATGGGTGTTAGGGGAGTATAACTGTTTTGTTATTTTTAAATAAGAAAGTAAAAGTGTGTTTTTATTTCAGATAAAGGAACTTAATCTTGCTGTGTGTTTATTTACAATATACTCTAGGATTAGTAATGGATAGGTGTCTAATAGATGCCTCTCTGTGACTAAGCCATGGGCTTCATGTCACCAGACAATACAAACGTGACATCAACTCCACAATTATAAACCCCACTTGCCACCCATGCGCCTTTTCTGGGCAGCTGCAGAATGCTATTTTTAGGCTGGGGGCCAATATCATGGCCCTTTACCAGCCGGAGAATACCAGCCACAATCTGTCTGCTTTGGCTTGTCTGGTTGTCAAAAATGGGGGAGACCCAACCCCGTTTTTTAAATAATCTATTTAAACATTTGAAAAAGACAGCATGGGGACCCCTGTTTTGCCTGGCTGGTTATCGGAAATACAAGGGAACCCACTTTTTTTTTTTTTAGAGCGCCGACGCCAGCTGATGAATACTTCCATCAGCCACCGTCTACTTTCACTGTTATTAGCGGCAGCAGGCATAGGCTAATGAGAATAGTAGTCCCATCAGCTGACAAATGACCGGAGGTGAACTTTTTACCCCCAATCACAGCTGAGGGCTCTCTGACTGACAGTAATGATTTTTCCGTTGATTGGGAGCATTGTTTGCTATGCTATTATGCACATGACAGCATGGCAAACATTGGCTGTTTGGGTCCCCCATTCAAGTGAATCAAGTCCGAATACTGTCCAAACCCTAACTTTTTTTTAACTGTTTGGCTGAACCCGCCAGACCCAAACGTCCAGGTGTCCGCCCATCTCTAGAGAAGAGCTCTGTCTGAGGACTTGAGAACCAAAATTGTTAAGCTATGTCAACAATTTCTTGGGTACAAATTCATCTCCAGAGATCTTGACATTCCTTTGTCCACATTACAGCTAATTTCAATGGACGTGGACGGCAGAGAAATATTGATGAAAGGTTCTAATGCAAGATAGTCCATGTTATGGATAAGCAACCCCAATCAAGTTACAAAGAAATTCAAGCTGTCGGGGGGAGACTCAAGATTTGTGCCTCAGTGAGAAAATATCACCAGTTCCCACTGGGTCCTCAACATTATCAAAGAGGGCCTTTTGATGGAGCTTTTCTCCTCTACTCCACAGGGTCTGAAGATCGCTTCCCTTCCGAATCCAAAAGAAAATGCAACTCTACTAGTTGAGTGTGAACTGAACTATATTTAACAAGCTATGCACATGGTATTTTATCCATCCATCCATTTGTGTGCTGACTGCAAGTGTGAACTGAACCATGTTTAGCAAGCTATGCACATGGTATTTTATCCATCATTTCTGTGTTTTTTTTGTTTTTTTTTTCCTGTTTTTGGTTTCTGATTTAATGTTTTCAAAGCTATTTTTTTCCTTTTGTCCCACTGCTTTATGACCTTGTTCAGCATTGGTTGTTTACCCTCCATAGTAATGCCTTCTCTGGCCTTATGCTAGTTGGTTGATTGCTGATAGTGACCATTTGGTTTCTGATGCTAGCAGTCACTCCATTTCATATATATTTAGTCTGGCTGGGATAGCACGCGCGCGGGTTCGCGTGTGCAACAGATTTTAAGTGCAACAGTTTAAAGTGCTTGGCAGTTAAAAAATCGCAGTTGGACAGGGCAGGAGACAGGTAAGGTGCAGAAGTTTTTCAAACAATCATGCTTGTTGGTCAATCATAGTATATTATGCATTCATCATATCAAACTGCTTCTTATTTGTTTTTACTTCTGCTATCTCACAACTCCCCCGCCCTTTAACACATTCTGGGCACTCTCTCTATATCTACCACTCCCTTCTCCCCTCACCATGTATAACTGAGACTCTACTGACATTTCTTACCCACTCCAAACCAGCCACTACCGCCATGCAGCACTCAAAACGTTCATACAAATCATCCCACCACCTGCTCTTTCTGTTTTTTCTCCTTCTACTAGTTGCAGGTGACATCTCCCCAAACCCTGGGCCTCCCTCCATCAGCATAATTACTCTCCTCCAGCTACATATAGAAACCCTGCTAATCTTATTAACATTCAGTGCATGCCTTCTCCTATTGCTTTCCACTGTGCTCTCTAGAATGCACGGTCTGTGTGTAACAAACTAACTTACATTCACGATCTTTTCCTCTCTAGCTCCCTTAACCTTCTGGCTATTACAGAAACCTGGATCCAGCATTCAGACACCACCGCCGCTGCTGCACTCTCGTTTGGTGGGCTGAAATTTTCACATACCACCAGACCTGAGAACAGACATGGTGGAGGTGTTGGTTTGCTCCTTTCATCACAATGTGCTTTCCAGGTCATCCCCCTGGTTCCCTCACTCACATTTCCTTCCTTTGAAGTCCACGCCGTCAGACTCTATAAGCCCTTCTCCTTGCGAGTGGCGTTTATCGCCCTCCAGGCTCCTCCCACCAGTTTCTAGACCACTTTGCCACCTGGCTTACTCTACTTTCTATCCTGTGACATCCCTGCCCTCATCATGGGAAACTTTTAACATCCCCATCAATGATCCCCTCTCCAAATCTGCCTCTCATCTTCTTTCTCTAACTTCTACATTCGGCCTCTCACAGTTTACTAATTCTCAGTTTACTAGTCCCCGGGACTACTCCACACAGCGCGACAGACCGGAAGTCTATGAGCGCCATATACAGCGGCGGATACACGCCCTCCTTCTCCCTTCAGGATCCGTGAGACGTTCCAGGTGCGCTTTCCATCCCGGGTTGCCTAGGCTCATATACCCCATTGTCCTATGCTTCCAATTTTGTTAAAGATATTTCTGATGAAGGTCTTGTGATTTGACCGAAAACGTTTAAATAATCTTTGAACTGGATGCACAAATAAATGGGATGTTCACTTTTTCATCTGAAAGAAACCATTTGAGTGCAAAGTGATTTATTACTATTAGCTAAATCCAAAGGTCATTGCTCTCTGCTGATTCTCTTGAATCTCTCTGCCGCATTTGACACTGTGGATCACCAGCTCCTCCTCACTATGCTCCGCTCTATAGGGCTCAAGGACACAACCCTCTCCTGGTTCTCCTCCTACCTCTGACCGCTCCTTCACTTTATCTTTTGCTGGCTCCTCTTCCTCTCCTTGTCCCCTTACTATCGGGGTTCCGCAAGACTCAGTCCTAGGATTGTCTGTCTGCTGTCTCTAACATCATGTCCTCCCTCTACCTGAAACTAAATCTCTCCAAAATGGAACTTCTTGTGTTTCTCCCTTCTACTAACCTCACTCTACCAAACATCAAAATTACCCTGCAGGGTTCAACCATAACTCCCAAGAAGCATGCCCGCTGTCTTGGGGTCATATTCGACACCAAACTTTCCTTTACTCCTGATATCCGATCACTCACTCGCTCTTGTCACGTGCATCTTAAAAACATCTCCAGAATCCGACCTTCTCTCACCGTTGAAACTGCTAAAACTCTTACAGTCGCTCTTATTCATTCCCATCTGGACTACTGCAACTCTCTTCTGATCGGTCTCCCTCTTACCAAACTGTCTTCTCTCCAATCCATCTTGAATGCTGCAGCCAGAGTCATATTTCTGTCCAGCCACTTCACCGATGCCTCCATCTTGTGCCAGTCATTACACTGGCTACCCATTCGCTACAGGGTCCAGTATAAACTCATCTCTCTCACCCACAAAGCTCTCCACAGTTCTGCACCGCCTTATATCTCCTCTCTCATCTCTGTATATTGCCCTACACTTGCCCTCCGTTCTACAAATGACCTAAGACTAACATCCCCTGTAATCCGAACCTCACACTTCTCTCGTGCTGCGCCTGGAATGCACTTCCCCAGACGATCAGACTGATACCTAGCCCTGACCTATTCAAGTGCGCTTTGAAAACCTATCTCTTCAAACAAGCCTACCACATCAGCTACTCAGTAAACTAACTTTGCCCTGTTCCCTCCTTCCAAGTATTACTCTGAATCTGCACCCTACTATTCATCTGTCTCCACACCCTCTATACACATAACTGCACTTGATACTTGACTATTGCACTTAAACACACGGGCTGATGACCGGATCATGCAGCTTTGTATGAAAATCCCTATTTATTATAATTGCCAGACCTGAAATAATCACTTTTCACCTATTGTGTCCCCCCATTTCCTTGTAGAGTGTAAGCTTGCGAGCAGGGACCTCACTCCGAATGTCACTGTTTAAATTGTCTTAACTCGTAACAAATTTATTGTTTGTACATGTCCCCGCTTAATTGTAAAGTGCTGTGGAATATGTTGGCGCTATATAAATAAAAATTATTATTATTACTAGCGAGCTTCAGAAACCTTATAAAATCAAAGGTGATCTCCTCTGTTCCAGAATCGGAATGGGTCTGGGCCATTATTCTCGGTTGTTCCTTGTGTCCAAACCATCAGACGAAGCCCATATTATTATAAACATGAAGGGATTAAACCAACATGTAAAATACCGCAAATTCAATATGGAGTCCGTAAGATCAGCCATTACTCTAATCGGGCCTCATTTCTTCATGTCAACCATTGACTTGAAGGATGCTTATTTCCATATTCCTATCCACCCAAAACACAGGAAATATCTCAGGTTTGTGGTACAGGGTGCGTTCTGAGGTGGAGCACTATCAGTTCAGTGTTCTTCCATTTGGCATCTCTTCAGCGCCGAGAGTCTTCTCCAAAATAATGGCAGAGGTAACATCATTTATCTGGAGACAAAGTGTCTGCATAGTGCCCTATCTGGACGACCTACTGATGGTAGCTTCCACCGAGACAGTCCTGAAATCCCACATGTCATTCACCCTAGAGATACTAAGGTCCCTGGGATGGATCCCAAACCTGGAAAAATCTGTTACATCCTTCCAAGACCAGAACATTTCTGGGAGTACTTCTAAATTCTGCAAGACAGATGTCCTTCCTACCGGACGACCACCGTCTAACATTAATAACAAAGGTCGAAAGATTCAGGGAGCTGAGATCTCCTACACTTCGGGAAGGCATGTCAGTCTTAGGCTCTATGACAGCCTGTATACAATCGGTAGCTTGGGCACAAATCTCCGCAAAGGCGTAAGCAGGACTCAGATCCCGCTGACTACAATTTGATCAGATGCCAACAGGAGAGGCTGGGGAGCCATGGTGAATCATGTACCGTTCCAAGGACTCTGGGACCAGACGATAAGAAAGAAGTCGTCAAATTTCAGGGAACTGAAAGCTGTGGAAGAAGCCCTTCTGGCAGCATGTTGCCAGATCGCTGGTCAGCATGTCCGAATATATTTGGACAACATGACCACAGTTGCTCATATCAAGCACCAGGGAAGCACTGGGGTCAAAAGCCTAAAAAGGGTTTCTGCCTGAATGTTCTGTTCGGGCAAGAAACACCTACTGTGACTGACAGCAATTCACCTAAAGGGCTCTTCCAATATTCAGGCGGATTATCTAAGTCGACAAGTCATCCTCCCGGGAGAATGGAGTCTAAAGGATCAGAGTTTCAAAATGCTGGTAGACAGGTGGGGTCTACCAGAAATCGATCTTGCTTCTCACCAAAATGCGAAGGTTGAGGCCTTCTTCTTCTCCTTAAACCCCAGAGACAACTCCAGGGAGTAGAGGCCCTAACCCAGAATTGGAACATTCACCTCGCCTATGCGTTCCCACCGATCCCGATTCTGGCAAAGGTTCTATGGAAAATTCGAGAAGACCGAACTCCAACTATCTTGGTATCCCCATTATGGCCCAAAAGAAGTTGGTTCAACGTGATCATCCAACTATAAGCGGATGGTCCGATCCCTTTACTAGTAAGACACTACCTCCTCTCCCAGGGGCCCATTCTCCACTCAGATCCTCAAAGATGGAATTTAGTGGCGTGGTTACTGAATCCCAGGTACTGAAAGCGAAAGGGTTGTCAGACCCAGTGATAGCTACGCTATAGAGATCCAGGCAGCCAGTAAGCAACGCCATCTACAATAAAATCTGGGAAAAAATTTAATCCTTCTGTCTACCGGATCTAACAGATTAACTTAGGCCAAATATATTGAGAATTCTGGACTTTATGCAAAGAGGTCTAGAGATCGGCCTTAAACCTAGCACCTTAAAAGTCCAGGTCTCTGCTCTCAGCTCTGTTTTTGACCAGGATCTAGCAGGTCATCGCTGGATCAAGAGATTCATGATATCTGCCATCAGGATGAATCTTAAAAGACATTGTGGTTCCCCTATGGGACCTTAACTTAGTACTCCAAGGTCTCTCAGGTCCACCCTTTGAACTCGTGCTTTCCTGTTCTCCTCAAAACCTTACATGCAAGACGGTCTTCCTGGTGGCAATATCTATGTGTAGGAGAGTAGAACTGCAAGCTTTATCAATTAGGGAGCCCTATCTAATAGAGATGACTCAATAGTCTTACGTCTCGACCCATCTTTCCTTCCAAAGGTAGTCTCTGATTTCCATTGTTCCAAAGAGATCATTCTGCCATCATGTTGCCAAGATCCTGCAAACTCGAAAGAGGAAAAATTCCACACTCTCGATGTGCGGCGCATTATCCTACATTACTTAGAACAAACCCGTTCTTGCAGAATTGATCAGAACTTATTTATCCACCTTTCAGGGCAAAATAAAGGGAAGAAGGTGGCTAAAAGCACCATCTCCAATTGGATTAAAAGAGCTATAACTGAAGCATATCTTGCTCAAAATAAGCCCAATGGGGCTCTAAGCCTACTAAACTAGATCTACTTCAGTTTCCTGGGCAGAAAAAGCAGGCGCATCTGCAGTAGCAACATGGTCCTCGCTACATACCTTTTCCAAGCATTATAGACTGAATTTATTGTCCAATAGGGACCTAGTTTTCGGCCGAAAAGTACTACAGGCCGTTTTCCCTCCCTAGTGCTAAATTAGTTGGTATTCCTCCGTATGCCGTCGTGGAAGGTGACTAGAGAAAATAGAATTAGAGTAATTCTGTTTCTATGAACCTTCCACGGCGGCGCTAATTCCCCCACCTCCCTACACTCCTGGATTAAATCTGGGATTCAGAAGGTAACCGGTGCTATAGTCTCACTTATAAGTCACTGGCAAGCGGGAGGTGGGAGGGCCTTTTAACCTCTATGTATTTCCTGTTTCCCATCTGGACAAAGAGGCAACCTCCATATGCCGTCGTGGAAGGTTCCTAGAAACCGAATTACCGGTAGGTCTAATTCTATTTTTCAGCTATAACTTTCATTGATTCTGGGTCTGCTACTAACTTCATAGATTCAGGACTGGTACTGAGATTAGGATTACAAACAGATTGAAAGACCCATTAAAATTGTTGCTATTGAGAGGACACAGTTACTCTAGAACATTGTCCAGCTGGGCACACTTAAAGTGTGAATACTTCACACTGAATTCATATCCTGCAATGTTTTTGATCATTTGCCTTCTGGGTTGGTATTGGTATTGATTGCATATTCATAATCCTGTTATTGATTGGTGTCAGAAGGATATTGTTAACTGTCATAAGAAATGTCTTCGTTCTGTACAAATTTGTTTTGCAAGTCTGGAGGGTCTACCAGGGTACCTGAAAGACTTCGGAGATGTGTTCTCGGAAAAAGAGGCAGAGATATTACCTCGTCCTTATGACTGCAATATTAATTTTGTCCCTAATGCCAAATTATCTAAAACTCACCTTGTATAATTTAACGTGTCATAAACTTACCACCATGAAAGAATGTGTAAACTAAAGTTTACGAGAGCATCATATCCATCCTTCCTCCTCACCTGTAGCTGCTGGGTTTTTCTTTATTAAAAAGAAAGATGGAGGTCTTCGTCCTTGCATCACATTCCATGAGTTAAACAAAATGACATTTAAAATTATTTTTCCACTGATCACCGACCTATATAATCAGCTTATGGGGACTGTAGGGATTGTACTCACTCGGGTGCGACGAGAGGAAAACAGGAGGCACATTCCTTTAAAGTTTCATGTGGGTTTATTGCTTCATAAACCCAGAAGCAAAAGCAGAAAGGTAGCAGCCTTTAAATCAGGCAAAACAAAATGTAAATGTCAGGCTCAGTCTGGAGCCACACACACAGGAGGCCTTCTCTCTCCCAACACACAGACCATGTGCCAAACAGCCTCCATTATATAGTCTGTACCCACACCCATTGATGAGGTATGTGAGCAGCCAGACCCGCCCATCTCTCATACATTACCGTTCAAAGTTTAGGTTCACTTAGAAATGTCCTTATTTTTTAAAGAAAAGAACATTTTTTTCCAATGAAGCGAACATTAACCCCTTTCTGACCTCGGATGGGATAGTACGTCCGAGGTCAGAAGCCCCGCTTTGATGCCGGCTCTGGCGGTGAGCCCGCATCAAAGCCGGGACATGTCAGCTGTTTTGAACAGCTGACATGGGTCCGTAATAGGCGCGGGCAGAATCGTGATCTGCCCGCGCCTATTAACTAGTGAAATACTGCTGTCAAACGCAGACAGCAGCATTTAACTACCGCATCCGGCAGGGCAGCCGGAAATGACGGCATCGCCGACCCCAGTCACATGATCGGAGGTCGGCGATGCTTCAGGATTGTAAACATAGAGGTCCTTGATCGCCGGTAGTTGTGAGCGCCACCCTGTGGTCGGCGCTCACAGCACACCTGATTTTCTGCTACATAGCAGCGAACAACAGATCGCTGATATGTAGCAGAGCTGATCGTGCTGTGCCTGCTTCTAGCCTCCCATGGAGACTATTGAAGCATGGCAAAAGTAAAAAAAAAAAATGTGAAAAAAAATGTGAAAAAAATATATATAAAAGTTTAAATCACCCCCCTTTTGCCCCAATCAAAATAAATCAATAAAAAAAAATCAAAGCTACACATATTTGGTATCGCCGCGTTCAGAATCGCCCGATCTATCAATAAAAAAAAGCATTAACCTGATCGCTAAACGGCGTAGCGAGAAAAAAATTCAAAACGCCAGAATTACGTTTTTTTGGTCACCGCGACATTGCATTAAAATGCAATAACAGGCGATCAAAAGAACGTACCTGCACCAAAATGCTATCATTAAAATCGTCATCTTGGCACGCAAAAAATAAGCGCTCAACCGACCCCAAATCATGAAAAATGGAGACGCTACGAGTATCGGAAAATGGCGCAATTTTTTTTTTTTTTAGCAAAGTTTTGAATTTTTTTTCACCACTTAGGTAAAAAATAACCTAGTCATGTTAGGTGTCTATGACCTGGAGAATCATAATGTCAGGTCAGTTTTAGCATTTAGTGAACCTAGCAAAAAAGCCAAACAAAAAACAAGTGTGGGACTGCACTTTTTTTGCAATTTCACCGCACTTGGAATTTTTTTCCCGTTTTCTAGTACACGACGTTTTAAAACCAATTGATGTTGTTCAAAAGTGCAACTCGTCCCGCAAAAAATAAGCCCTCACATGGCCAAATTGACGGAAAAATAAAAAAGTTGTGGCTCTGGGAAGGAGGGGAGTGAAAAACGAACACGGAAAAACGAAAAATCCCAAGGTCATGAAGGGGTTAATTGATTCAGAAATACTCTATACATTGTTAATGTGGTAAATGACTATTTTAGCTGCAAACATCTGGTTTGTAATGCAATATAGGTTTATAGAGGCCCATTTCCAACAACCATCACTCCAGTGTTATTATGGTACTTTGTGTTTACTAACTGTGTAAGAAGGATGGTTAGAATACTTTTGAAAACCCTTGTGCAAGTATGTTAGCACAACTGAAAACAGTTTGGCTGATTAGAGAATCTATAAATCTGACCTTCCTTTTGAGCTAGTTGAGAATCTGGAGCATTACATTTGGTGGTTCCATTAAACTCTCAAAATGGCCAGAAAAAAAGAACTTTCATGTGAAACTCGACAGTCTATTCTTCTTAGAAATGAAGGCTATTCCATGCAAGAAATTGCCGATAAACTGAAGATTTCCTACAATGGTGTGTACTACTCCCTTCAGAGGAGAGCACAAACAGGCTCTAACCAGAGTAGAAAGAGAAGTGGGTGGCCCTACTATACAACTGAGTAACAAGACAAGTACATTAGAGTCTGTAGTTTGAGACATCGACGCCTCACAGGTCCTCAACTGGCAGGGTCATTAAATAGAACACACAAAACCCCATTGTCAACGTCTACAGTGAAGAGACGACGCAGTGATGCTGGCCTTCAGGGCAGAGTAGCAAAGAAAAAGCCATATCTGAGACTAGATAATAAAAGGTAAAGATTAATATGGGCAAAAGAACACAGACATTAAACAGAGGAAGATTGAAAAAAGTGTTATGGACAGAGGAATCCACGTTTGAGGTGTTTGGATCACACAGAAGAACCTTTGTGAGACGCAGAACAACTGAAAAGATCCTGGAAGAGTGCCTGGCACCATCTGTCAAGCATGGTGGAGGTAATGTAATGGTCTGGGTTGCTTTGGTGCTGGTAAAGCAAGGTAAAAGGGAAATTGAGTAAGTAAGGCTATCACTCCAGTTTGCATCGCCATGCCATGCCCTTTGGACAGCACTTGATTGGAGACAATTTCATCCATTTCAACAACAGGACAATGACTCAAAGCACACCTCCAAATTATGCAAGAACTATTAAGGGAAGAAGCAGGCAGCTGGTAGTCTATCTGTAATGGAGTTGTCAGTGCAGTCACCAGATCTCAACCCCATTGAGCTGTTGTGGGAGCAGCTTGAATCCAAACCAAACTTGTGGGAGGGGCTTCTGGAAGCATGGGGTGAAATTTCTCCAGATTACCTCAGCAAATTAACTGCTAGAATGCCAAAGGTCTGCAATGCTGTAATTGCTTCAAAGGGAGCATTCTTTGACGAAAGCAGTTTCAATGAGAAAATTTTTTTCAAATGAAAATCTTTTTCGAATCTTGTCAGTGTCTAGACTAGATTTTCAATTCATTTGGCAACTCGTTTGAATAATAATAGTATGAGTTTTCATGGAAAACACAATTGTCTGGGTGACCCTAAACTTTTAAACCGTAGTGTGTGTCACAAAAAATTCTTAATAAATAACATTTCCCACATGTCTACTTTACATCAGCACAATTTTGGAAATAATTTTTTTTTGTTAGGAAGTTATAAGGGTTAAAAGTTGACCAGCGATTTCTCATTTTTACACCATTTTTTTTTTTTTTTTTACAGACCACATCACATTTGAAGTCACTTTGAGGGGTGTATATGACAGAATATACCCAAAGGGGACACCATACTAAAAACTGCTCCCCTCAAGGTGCTCAAAACCACATTCAAGAAGTTAATTAACCCTTTACGTGCTTCACAGGAACTGAAGCAATGTGGATGGAAAAAAATCAACATTTATCTTTTTCACAAACCTTTTTATTCAGAACCAGTTTTTTTTTATTTTCACAAATGTAAAAAGGGAAAGTGAACCACAAATTTGTTGTGCAATTTCTTCTGAATACGCCGATACCTCAAATGTGGAGGTAAAGCACTGTTTGGGTGCACAGGAGAGCTCGGAAGGGAAGGAACATCCTTTGACTTTTTCATTGCAGAAATGGCTGTAATTGAGATCGGATGCCATGTCATGTTTGGAGAGCCCCTGATGTGCCTAAACACTGGAAACCCCCCACAAGTGATGACATTTTGGAAACTAGTAGTGATGAGCGAATATACTACATGAATGCCAAATGTGTTGATTTTCTTAGAATCTACTGCACCAACTGTTAATTGTTTCACTTGTGGTAATATTATTTATACCAAAGGCAGTGATTATAATTTCTATGAACTGTGTAATTGTCCTGATGATTGGAGGCAGTGGAGTTGCGTCCCCGGTGTCATCCTTACCCTATGCATGTAAGATTTTAGTGGAATTTTAATGAAACTGAAATTTTTCTATTTTTATGGATTTGTGTAATTTCTAAGGCTATGTGCACACGTTGCACATTCTCTGCGGATCCGCAGTGTTTTTTGGGGTGCAGAAACGCTGTAGATCCGCAATTGATTTACAGTACAATGTAAATCAATGACAAAGAAAAAGCTGTGCACATGTTGCGGAAAATCCGCTGCGGAAACGCTGCGGTTTAAAAGAAGTAGCATGTCACTTCTTTTTTTGCGGATCTGCAGCGTTTCATGTACCTATTCCATTATAGAAATCCGCAGGGGTAAAAAACGCAGCAAATCCGCAAAAAAAATAACGCACAAAAAGCGCAACAAATCCGCAGCTGCGTTTTATGCAGGGAGAGGCAGAATCCGCACAAGAAATTCCTAAGGCTAATCCGCAATGTGTGCACATAGCCTAATGGTCATTGTCTAGAGTGGAACCTTCATGTATAAAGCTAAAGCTTGCTATGTCATTTAGCATTAAGTTTACTTATACGAATACACCAACAGCATGATTATGAGTGCACCTATGTGAGTTCACATAATGTCTATATGCAAAGCTGAAATAAAGTATACCCGACAATGCATCTCAGCATCACTAATGAACTTCATTCCACAGTTTCATAGAAAATTAACATGCTTATTCATAATAAAGTGCAAGTGCTAATTCCGACAAATGGCCGAATGTGCGTTTTGCATAAGCATGAGTTTTTTTTTTAAGACATGCAATTATGCACATCCTGTCTTGCTGGATTGCATAAAGTGGCCATAAATTGTCTGATGTACACCATCTGGGTAGCGCATACGAACTGGAACCTGTTTCATTGACATTTAACCATTTCTTGCCTTCAAAACCATACACTCATATCCTGTAGAAATTCTCTGTGATTTCACAGACCTTCATGCACCGCAACAGATGCCTTCGGTGGTGCAATTGATTGTCCGGGTTTCAGTGCGCATGTTCATACTGATGGCCTCTTACCAGAGTCCATGGTAAGACACCATATTAGATGTTTCACGCATACACATTGGTAAAAAGTAAAAGATAATAACAGAGATAAATTCTATTTGAATGTGAAGATGTATTTCTGTATTGTGCTAATTGACCTTTCATACTTTGAATCTCACTTCCATTTGTATTATTTTTATTCATTAATGATAACAAAACAAAGTTCTTAATGATCTTTTTGATGCATTTTAATGATTTTATTGGTGTTTTTGAAGTTTGATGTTTGTTTGGAATAATTCACATGTAATAATCTCATTTGTGTTGTTTTTCGCCTTTGAAAGAGTTTAAAGGGACACTGTCACCTGAATTTGGAGGGAACAATCTTCAGCCATGGAGGCGGGGTTTTTGGGTTTTTGATTCACCCTTTCCTTACCCGCTGGCTGCATGCTGGCTGCAATATTGGATTGAAGTTCATTCTCTGTCCTCCATAGTACACGCCTGCGCTAGGCAAGATTTCCTTGTGCAGGCATGTACTACGGAGGACAGAGAATGAACTTCAATCCAATATTGCAGCCAGCATGCAGCCTGCGGGTAAGGAAAGGGTGAATCAAAAACCCAAAAACCCCGCCTCCATGGCTGAAGATTGTTCCCTCCAAATTCAGGTGACAGTGTCCCTTTAAATTTGCAATTGAGTTGTTGCAATTGTTGATGTAATGTGTGAATATTATTACTTTCTCAGATATGTGGAACAATATGAGCTTGATGGACCCTGCTCAAATATAGAGACCCTGCTGAAAAAGATTGCTCTTAAGCTAGGAAAGACACAGAGGGTGAAAGCCATAACTGGCATTGGTAGGTATTGAACATACAACATTTGTTGGGCTGGAGTCACACTAGTGTATAAAAAAATCGGTCCCATGTTGATCCAGAAAAGTAGGACGAGTGTCATGAGTATAATGTGATTTTTATCTCCTAGCATCCATGTAATATGTGTATGCAATACGTTTTTAACATCAGTTTTTATATACATACTGTAATTTTCTGTCATTTTAAGGGAACTTGTCAGCAGGATTGTGCACAGTAACCTACACACAGTGTCAGGTCGGCGCCGATATACTGATTACAATGACACCTTGGTTGATGAAATCCATCTTGTGCCTGATTTTTAATCTTTATTTTCAGTTTTGTGTCAAGAGATTCTCGTGCCCTAAGGCGGGGCTGGGGTATATGGTGCTCTGATTGGATATTCATAATGCAGACTGCTGAATCGTCACTGATCCCTCAGTCACCTGCCCCCTAGTTTGCATAATGAATATCTGTATATATTTAAAAAAAGCAAAACCCTTCTGCATGCAGGTGCCAGATGTGGCACCTGCTCTGCAACGAAATCACATGTTTTGTGTACTAATAATAATTTTTTTTTCAGGTTATTCAGCTAAAAAAAAAAAAACTATTTGAAAATGGCACCTGTGCAGTAGCTGCTATCGGTGTCTGCTGCTGTGATTCTATACCTGCTACTGCGGATGCATCGACAGTGCCATCTTGGAGGAAGAATTTTTTTCTAATTCTCCAGCAGCGCATATGAAGTAGCAGCTATTGGACCAGCAGCAGACACCGATAGCAACTACTGCGAGGCTCGGCGGGCGCTGTTTTCAAATTGATTTTTTTTCCTCTAGCTGAATAACCTGGAAAAAAATGTATTTTTGTGTCACGGACGTGGTTTGTGAAGCCACTGAGCCACGGACCATGGAAAGCCTGTAGGGGCATGACTAAGCGAATAGACTAGAGCCTCTGATGGTGAGGTTAGACTTGGCTCCCAATGAACGCCAGGTGCCACTCCAAGACAGACCAATGGACGCGCAGCAGCTGGACCCAGAGGACAGACTTGAGGGAGCAGCTGGCAGAGTTCGCACCAGAGTGCAGCAGACAGGATCTGCACCAGAGTACAGCAAGCAGGATTTGCACCGGATTGCAGCAGGGACAGGTATGCAACCTTACTCAATTAAGGTTAGTTTCACACTAGCATTTTGCTGAGCTGTGGACTTCCTCCGTGAAGCCCCGCCCATGGCCGCACCACCGCCGCTCAGCTCCGACTATGTCCGCATATGGCCTGCGTACCTATCTTTAACATTAGGCACGCAGGTAATGCGGATGCCTCCGCATGCGTCGTTTTGACGATGCAGAGAAAAAAATAAATTACAACCAACCAGAGGGGGTTTCTCTTGGTTTTACATGTGCTTGCAGAGGTAAATATGTTCGGATATTTGTATTCTAGTTTAGCTTAATCCGCTAACATTGCATTACTAGGGCAGCTGTTTAGGAGCTTTCTCCTCAGGTCTGAGCACAACAAAATGAATTATTTATACACTAGTATTATTGATTGTTAATAATTATATGTGTACCACTGCAGCTAGTCATATATATTTGTATGCACATTGGCACTTTAGTACATGATTGTGTTTGCCTTGGACAATTTATCTGACATATCGCCTATAAATTAGCTTGACAACAGATATGGAATAAGCTATGGGCGGCTTACCTCAATATTTATTATCTGTATGTCAGCACTTAGGCTCTTGCATAAGGCACATGTGACCAAATAATTGGATTGGAGGTACTTGCATATTTATGAAATTATGGATGTTAAAAATATGAATTTTTTTATTCATAGTTACATAGTTATTACATAGTTATTAAGGTTGAAGGAAGACTATATGTCCATCTAGTTCAACCCATAGCCTAACCTAACATGTTGATCCAGAGGAAGGCAAAAAAACCCCATGTGCAAAGAGTAAGCTCCACATTGGGGAAAAAAATTCCTTCCCGACTCCACATACGGCAATCAGACTAGTTCCCTGGATCAACGCCCTATCAAGGAATCTAGTGTATATACCCTGTAACATTATACTTTTCCAGAAAGGTATCCAGTCCCCTCTTAAATTTAAGTAATGAATCACTCATTACAACATCATACGGCAGAGAGTTCCATAGTCTCACTGCTCTTACAGTAAAGAATCCGCGTCTGTTATTATGCTTAAACCTTTTTTCCTCCAACCGCAGAGGATGCCCCCTTGTCCCTGTTTCAGGTCTATGATTAAAAAGATCATCAGAAAGGTCTTTGTACTGTCCCCTCATATATTTATACATTAAAATAAGATCACCCCTTAGTCTTCGTTTTTCCAAACTAAATAGCCCCAAGTGTAATAACCTATCTTGGTATTGCAGACCCCCCAGTCCTCTAATAACCTTGGTCGCTCTTCTCTGCACCCGCTCCAGTTCAGCTATGTCTTTCTTAAACACCGGAGACCAGAACTGTGCACAGTATTCTAAGTGTGGTCGAACTAGTGACTTGTATAGAGGTAAAATTATGTTCTCCTCATGAGCATCTATGCCTCTTTTAATGCATCCCATTATTTTATTTGCCTTTGTAGCAGCTGCCTGACACTGGCCACTGAATTTAAGTTTGTCATCCACCCATACACCCAGGTCTTTTTCATTGACGGTTTTGCCCAGAGTTTTAGAATTAAGCACATAATTATACATCTTATAAATTTATACGTTTTGAACTAAACATTCCATGGCCTGTTTAATATCTTGAGGAGCCCTTTTTGAGGATCATATATACGGCACCGCGGTGACCAGGTTAAGGTAACTGCTGTCTCTGACAGCAGAACATCCCTGCACGTCGCACCCCGGTGTCTGTACTGCCCCATCGCGTTGGTTATTGCTGTGATTGCCTGGTCAGAATTGATCAGTCAATCACAGCAATGTTTCAATAAAGTTGAAAAACCAAAAAAAAATTTGACATGCTGTGATTGCTGCTGTGTGACACAGTACCAATCACAGCCATCACAATGGGTGGGGTGATCGCAATGTCACCCTGCCTGATTAACCCTTTTGGCACTGATTGGCCCGAAGCTATTGTTCAGCCAATCCGCACCAAAGGGGTTAATTTAAAATGGGGATCCCCGCTCTGCATGCATCTTTACCTCAGAGTTCGTGTGCAGAGCAGTTGGTGGCAAGTGCAATCCCCCCTTCGATATGTGCGTTCTGTGCCGAGATCCTCCTGTGATCTATCTCCTGTGCTATGTGCTGGCTGCTGTGTGAGCTATCTGTGATCACAGTAGCAGCAACTCTCCAATCGCTGTCCCAGTCCCCCCCTCTTGTCTCCCCCCCCACTCCCAATTGAATTATTAGTGCGCTTTTTTGTATTTTTAAACAAATTAATAACATTTATTTTTGCCCTGTTGACTGACACAACACACTTTTATAATCTGATGTACTCCGCACATCTGTGAGAATCTGGAATTGCTTGCCTGAGGAGGTGGTGATGGCGAACTCAGTCGAGGGGTTCAAGAGAGGCCTGGATGTCTTCCTGGAGCAGAACAATATTGTATCATACAATTATTAGGTTCTGTAGAAGGACGTAGATCTGGGTATTTATTATGATGGAATATAGGCTGAACTGGATGGACAAATGTCTTTTTTCGGCCTTACTAACTATGTTACTATGTTACTATGTTACTATGTTACACATAAATCCACATTATAAATTCATACACCAAAAAGCATTAAAATCATTGCTATAAAACTATGCCTCTAGATAAATTCCTTCAGGGGTGTAATTTCCAAAATGGGGTCAATTGTGGGAGATTTCCACTGTTTAGGCACAGCAGGGGCTTTGCAAATGTTACATGGTACCTGCAGACCATTCCATCAAAATCTGCATTCCAAAACGTTACTCCCTTCCCTTCTGAGCCCTGACATGCACCCAAACAATGGTTTTCCTCCACGTATGGGGTATCTGTGTACTCAGGAAAAATTGAACAAAACAACTTTTAGGGAACATTTTCTCCTGCTACCATTGTAAAAAAAAAAAATTGTGGCTAAAAGATCATGTTTGTGGAAAAAAATGTGATTTTTTTTATTTTCACAACTCGACATTTTAATTTTCTGTGAGGCACTTGGGGGATCACAGTGCTCACCAGATATCTAAATAAATTCTATGGGGGGGTCTAGTTTCAAAAATGGGGTCATTTGCCGGGGATTTCCACTGTTTAGGCATATCAGTGGCTCTGCAATTGCAACATGGCGCCCGCAGACCATCCCATCAGTCTGCATTCTAAAATATCACTCCTTCCCTTCGGAAACCTGACGTGCACCCAACCAGTGGTTTACCTCCAAATAATAGGGTGTTAGCGTACTCAAGAGAAAATGGACCCTGAAAGTTGTTTTACAATTTCTCCTGTTACCCTTGTGAAAATTAAAACATTGTGGCAATAAGATAATTTTGTGGAAAAAAGTGTTTGTTTTTTTTTAATTTTCTCAAATTAATGTTATAATTTTCTGTGAGGCACTTGGGGGTTCACGGTGCTCACCACATATCTACATATATTCCTTTTGGGGCCTAGTTTCCCAAATGGGGTCACTGTGGGTTTCCACTGCTTAGACACTTCAGGGGCTCTTCAAACATGACATGATGTCCGCTCTCAATTCCAGCCAATTTTGCGTTCAAAAAGTCAATTGGTGCTCCTTCCCTTCCAAGCACTGTCCTGCACCTAAATATGTTCCTCCACATATGGGGTATCTGTGTTCTCAGAAGAAATTGCTCAACAACTTTTAGGGTCCATTTTCTCCTGGTACACTTGTTAAAAGTGAAAAACTAAAAAAATAGGTCCAAGTAAATTTTTTGTAAAAAAAAAAAAAAGTGAAATGCTCATTTTTTCCTTAGACATTCCATTAATTCTTGTGAAGCACCTGAAGGATTAATCAACTTCTTGAATGTGGTTCTGAGCACCTTGAGGGGTGCAGTTTTTAGCATGGTGTCACTTTTGGGTATTTTCTGGCTCAGTCCCATCAAAGTCAATTCAAATGTGATGTGATCTCTTAAAAAAATGATTTTGTAAATTTTGTTAGAAAATTGAGAAATCTCTGGTCAAACTTTATCCCTTATGCCTTCCTAACAAAAAAAATGTTTTAAAAATTGTGCTGATGTAAAGTAGGCATATGGGAAATGTTATTAACTCTGTGGGACATAACTCTCAGATTTAAGGACAAAAATTGTTACATTTTCTAAATTTTCACCAAAATTCAAATTTTTTCACAATTAAACAAGTCATCAAATAAATATTGCCACTGTCATGAAGTTCAATGTCATCGAAAAACAGAATCAGTTGGATCTGTTGACACGTTCCAGAGTTATTACCTCATAAAGTGACACTGGTCAGAATTGTAAAATTTGGCCTGGTCATGAGGGTGAAAACAATTTAAATTGTCAATCACGTCACTCCTCAGCCAATCAGATGCTCAGAGAAGGGATGCCAACCCCTATTCAATACAATAAGGAAAAAATCCGGCACTCAATTTTTTTTTTCCATTTTATGCAGATATACATCAGAATAAAACTTCAAATTAATACCGAATTCCTCCAATAGGCTGGATCATATATTATGAATGTAAAGATTTTCATTCCATAATTACTAATTCTATAAAGCTCATTGGTTTTTGAAAAAACTCCAAAATACTTATATCTTGGCAAAGTACAGTTAGTTTAGACAAAAAAATACACAAAATAAACATTTCCATGACTGACATCCAATAGTCAATGGTACATATAACAGACAATGGACAAAAACATAGTGTATAAATCATTGCCATCAATTGTCACCTTATATGATATTCCCAACGTAAAAGATGATAAACCATATTAAAAAACATATGATACGTATAACATCCGTGTCTCATGTGTTTCATAGTCTCATAAATAAATCTCACAGCTTCCATATAATAAATCCTCCTAATTACCGTATATACTCGAGTATAAGCCGACCCGAGTATAAGCCGACCCCCCTAATTTTGCCACAAAAAACTGGGAAAACTTATTGACTCGAGTATAAGCCTAGGGTGGAAATGCAGCATTTACCGGTGAATTTCAAAAATAAAAATAGATCATTATTTCCCCATAGCTGTGCCATATAGTGCTCTGCACCGTTCATATTGCCCCATATCTGTGCCCCATATATGCTCTGCACCGTTCATTTTTGCCCAATATCTGTGCCCCATACAGTGCTCTGCACCGTTCATATTGCCCCATAGATGCTGCACAGATGCCCCATAGTGCTCTGCACCGTTCATATTGCCCTATAGATGCTGCACAGATGCCCCATATAGTGCTCTGCAGCATTCATTGTGCCCCATAGATGCTGCACAGATGCCCCATATAGTGCTCTGCAGCGTTCATTGTGCCCCATAGATGCTGCACAGATGCCCCATATATTGCTCTTCACCGTTCATATTGCCCCATAGATGCTGCACAGATGCCCCATATATTGCTCTTCACCGTTCATATTGCCCCATAGATGCTGCACAGATGCCCCATATATTGCTCTGCAGCGTTCAATGTGCCCCATAGATGCTGCACAGATGCCCCATATATTGCTCTGCAGCGTTCATTGTGCCCCATAGATGCTGCACAGATGCCCCATATAGTGCTCTGCAGCGTTCATTGTGCCCCATAGATGCTGCACAGATGCCCCATATAGTGCTCTGCAGCGTTCATTGTGCCCCATAGATTCCCCATATAGTGCTCTGCAGCGTTCATTGTGTCCCATAGATGCCCCATATATTGCTCTGCAGCGTTCATTGTGCCCCATAGATGCTGCACATAAATCTGTGCCATGGCCGCTGCTGCTGCAATAAAAAAAAAAAACACATACTCACCTCTCTTGATTGCAGCTCCCAGCGTCTCGTTCCGGCGTCGCTCTGCACTGACTGATCAGGCAGAGGGCGCCGCGCACACTATATGCGTCATCGCGCCCTCTGACCTGAACAGTCAGATTGCAGACGTCGGGAAGATGGAGCGGCGCCCGGCGGCTGGAACGTGGACAGGTGAATATTACATACTCACCTAGTCCCAGCGATCCTCGCGCTGTCCCTGCCTTCCTCCCCGTCTTCTGTGCTGCAGCCTCTTCCTGTCAGCGGTCACCGGCACCGCTGATTAGAGAAATGAATAGGCGGCTCCACCCCTATGGGAGGTGGAGCCGCCTATTCATTTCTGTAATGAGCGGTCCCACGTGACCGCTGAAGAGGGGAAGAAGCTGCAGCACAGAAGACGGGGAGGAAGGCAGGGACAGCGCGAGGATCGCTGGGACTAGGTAAGTATACCTCAGCGCCCTCACCCCCTCACCCGCCGACCCCACCGCTACCGTGACTCGAGTATAAGCCGAGAGGGGCACTTTCAGCCCAAAAATTTGGGCTGAAAATCTCGGCTTATACTCGAGTATATACGGTAAATAGGGAAATAGAAAAAGAAAAAAAAAAAAAAAGAGAAACGCTTACCAGTAGATACAGAGATAAGGAAAGCGACTGGTATAGTTCATATGAGGGTGAAAACAGGCTTGGGGTGAAGGGGTTAAATGATGGTCTTTATTAGTGATGATAGAATAGTGAAATTTTTGAATTTGGGAAGATCGGCCCAAATTCTTTCTAATGTCCGTATATTCGTACCGAATAACAGATCCAACGCGAGTCAATGGGAAAGCCAAATATTTTTATTCTGGACTCAACAAATAGGTCTGAGGGCATGAGAAAAAATCTGAAATAGATGGGATAGATAGTGTAACGGGGTCTACCAATCTGGGGTACCTCTTTCAGTACCACCCCGTGTTTCCGGAGGTTCACTCTGCTTTGGCTGGAGTCTGAATGAAGGACACTGGCTGGAATTCCTTGGTTACATGGGCGCATATAAAAGATCACTGCTTCTCCACGTATTTCCAGTCTGACAACACTTTACTCACAGGACAAAGAATATATCACACAGATACAGAGGGCAGGCCAGACATACATTACAATAGCCGCAGGTGGCCGGAGCCTGCCGATATTTACTGTGGGAATTACAAAGGTGGGGGGGGGCGGACAAAAAGGGAATATCGTGTCCCCTTTGCCCAGGGGCGCAGCTTGTGGTCTGATGCATTAGGGACATGCATCTCACATGGAACCTATTATACATACATATACAGTGGGGCAAAAAAGTATTTAGTCAGTCAGCAATAGTGCAAGTTCCACCACTTAAAAAGATGAGAGGCGTCTGTAATTTAGATCATAGGTTGACCTCAACTATGGGAGACAAACTGAGAAAAAAAAATCCAGAAAATCACATTGTCTGTTTTTTTAACATTTTATTTGCATATTATGGTGGAAAATAAGTATTTGGTCAGAAACAAACAATCAAGATTTCAGGCTCTCACAGACCTGTAACTTCTTCTTTAAGAGTCTCCTCTTTCCTCCACTCATTACCTGTAGTAATGGCACCTGTTTAAACTTGTTATCAGTATAAAAAGACACCTGTGCACACCCTCAAACAGTCTGACTCCAAACTCCACTATGGTGAAGACCAAAGAGCTGTCAAAGGACACCAGAAACAAAATTGTAGCCCTGCACCAGGCTGGGGAGACTGAATCTGCAATAGCCAACCAGCTTGGAGTGAAAAAATCAACAGTGGGAGCAATAATTAGAAAATGGAAGACATACAAGACCACTGATAATCTCCCTCGATCTGGGGCTCCACATAAAATTCCACCACGGGGGGTCAGAATGATCACAAGAACGGTGAGCAAAAATCCCAGAATCACGCGGGGGGACCTAGTGAATGAACTGCAGAGAGCTGGGACCAATGTAACAAGGCCTACCATAAGTAACACACTACGCCACCATGGACTCAGATCCTGCAGTGCCAGACGTGTCCCACTGCTTAAGCCAGTACATGTCCGGGCCCGTCTGAAGTTTGCTAGAGAGCATTTGGATGATCCAGAGGAGTTTTGGGAGAATGTCCTATGGTCTGATGAAACCAAACTGGAACTGTTTGGTAGAAACACAACTTGTCGTGTTTGGAGGAAAAAGAATACTGAGTTGCATCCATCAAACACCATACCTACTGTAAAGCATGGTGGTGGAAACATCATGCTTTGGGGCTGTTTCTCTGCAAAGGGGCCAGGACGACTGATCCGGGTACATGAAAGAATGAATGGGGCCATTTATCGTGAGATTTTGAGTGCAAACCTCCTTCCATCAGCAAGGGCATTGAAGATGAAACGTGGCTGGGTCTTTCAACATGACAATGATCCAAAGCACACCGCCAGGGCAACGAAGGAGTGGCTTCGTAAGAAGCATTTCAAGGTCCTGGAGTGGCCTAGCCAGTCTCCAGATCTCAACCCTATAGAAAACCTTTGGAGGGAGTTGAAAGTCCGTGTTGCCAAGCGAAAAGCCAAAAACAACACTGCTCTAGAGGAGATCTGCATGGAGGAATGGGGCAACATACCAACAACAGTGTGTGGCAACCTTGTGAAGACTTACAGAAAACGTTTGACCTCTGTCATTGCCAACAAAGGATATATTACAAAGTATTGAGATGAAATTTTGTTTCTGACCAAATACTTATTTTCCACCATAATATGCAAATAAAATGTTAAAAAAAACAGACAATGTGATTTTCTGGATTTTTTTTTCTCAGTTTGTCTACCATAGTTGAGGTCTACCTATGATGTAAATTACAGACGCCTCTCATCTTTTTAAGTGGTGGAACTTGCACTATTGCTGACTGACTAAATACTTTTTTGCCCCACTGTAACTGCACAACATATTCTGGGTGCTGAGTGGTTCCGTAACACGGCTCCTCTTTTCAGCGACGCGATCGGCATACACAGTCTGATCCTTAACAGATCGGTTTGGGGATGACCGAAGTTTATGGGTTTGGTACGAGTTCCGTTTGTCGACTTTGTCCATCGGCATTACCGTTTTGTTTGCCGGGTCTGTAGTAGATGGTGAAGTCCAGAGGTTGTAGGGCTAAACTCCACCGCAGCAATCTGGCGTTGTCTCCGGAGACCCGATTAAGCCAGACTAGGGAATTATGGTCCGTTAGGAGGGAAAACTGTCGTCCATACAAATATGGTTGCAACTTTTTGAGTGCCCATACTACCGCCAGGGACTCCTTCTCGATGGCCGCATAGCTTCCTTCACGGGGCAGTAGTTTCCGACTCAGGTAAGCTACCGGGTGTTCTTGGCCGTCCGGCCCGACTTGGCTCAGTACTGCCCCCAATCCAAACATAGAAGCATCTGTGTGAACAAGTAAACGTTTAGTTGGATCAGGTGCGGCCAATACAGGGGTATTGGTGAGGGCGTCCTTTAGTTGGCGGAAGGCTTCCTCACACTCTGGGTCTAGGTTACCTGGCGGGGTTGGTTCTTACGGATCAGATCAGTGAGGGGCTTGGCTACGCTGCTGTAATTGGGAACGAATTTCCTGCAATACCCCGCTGTCCCTAGAAATGCCATGACCTGGGTTTTAGTGCGTGGGGTGGGCCATTTGGCTATGGCCTCAATCTTGGCTGGTTCTGGTCGCTGTTTCCCACTTCCCACCCAATGCCCTAAATACTGAACTTCTGCTTTGCCCACGTGACACTTGTTTGGGTTCAGGGTGATTCCGGCCTGGTGGATCCTGTCCAATACTGTCTCTAGGTGATTTAGATGCTCTTCCCATGTCGCACTGTAGATGGCAATGTCGTCCAGGTAGGCACAAGCATATTCCTGGAGACCATCCAGAAGCCGGTCAACCAGCCTCTGGAAGGTCTCCGGGGCATTCTTCATCCCGAATGGCATAACTCGAAACTGGAATAAGCCGAACGGGGTGACAAATGCCGACTTGGGAATAGCATCAGGACTAAGGGGAATCTGCCAGTAGCCTTTGCATAGATCGATGGTGGTCAAATACTTTGCCCCCGCCAGCCGGTCTAACAACTCATCCACATGCGGCATGGGATATGCATCCGTCACTGTTTTCTCATTGAGCTTACGATAGTCTACACAAAACCGTGTAGTCCCATCCTTCTTGGGCACTAACACTACGGGGGATGCCCAGGGACTATCTGACTCTTCAATGGCCCCTAAATGCAACATCTCTTGTATCTCTTGTCGCATGCCCTCTCGTACAGACTCAGGGACGCGGAAGGGGTTTTGTTGCAGGGGGGTCTGATCCTGGGTCTCAACCTTGTGTTGTGCCAGGCGAGTGTACGCTGGTCTCCCCGAAAACATCCTCTGTCTCTGCCTCAACAACTCCTCCGCCTGCTGTCTCTCCCAGGGGCCTAGGTCCCAAGTTTACCTGGTCCCATGTTTTAGACTGAGTCCTTTCCCGTAAGACATTCAGCAAGGGAAGTCCGGCTAAATCCTCTGCTTCAGGCGCACAGATGGCCACTACCTCTTCAGGGCGCTCCCGGTAGGGCTTCAGCATATTCACATGGAACATGCGGATAACCCTGGGGTCGTCACAATCGGCGACATTATAGGTGGTGTCGGCTATTTTCCCCACTACCTGGTAGGGCCCCTGCCTTGCAGCTTGGAACTTGTTCTGCTTAGTGGGCTCTAACACCAGGACCTTCTGTCCTAATTCCAAGGTGCGCTCTCTGGCCCTCCGATCGTACCATACGCGCTGGCGCCGCTGGGTCTCCTGCATGTTCTCACGTACAGCCTGGGTCAGCTCCTGTAGGCGGTCCTGGAATTCCAGCACATAGGGTACAATAGGTAACCCTTCTATGAGGCCCTCCCCTTCCCAGTGTTCTAGCACTAAGTCTAGGGGTCCCCTTACCCATCTCCCGTATACCAGCTCTAACGGGGAGAACTCCGTGGATTCTTGGGGCACCTCCCGATAGTCAAACAGGAGGTGTGGCAAAAATTGCTCCCAGTCCCTGTAGGTTTTGGTAAAAGTCCCAATGAGCTGTTTTATCGTCCCTTTAAAGCGTTCACACAACCCATTGGTTTGCAGGTGGTACGGGGCGCTTCTAATGGACTTTACGCCACACAGCTTCCACAGTTGGTTGGTCACCTCTGCTGTTAACTGGGTACCCTGGTCCGAGATAATCTCCCGGGGAAATCCAACCCGTGAGAAAACCTGGAGCAGGGCGGCCACCACCGTCTCTGCCAGTATGTTAGGTAATGCAACCGCCTCTGGATACCGTGTGGCATAATCTACCACTGTCAATATATACCTTTTCCCTGATAGACTGAGTTTGGCTAACGGCCCTATCAGATCGACCGCTACTCGGCTAAATGGTTCCTCCACAATGGGGAGGGGGCGTAATTTGGCCTTGCATCAATCCCCCCTCTTGCCAATGCGCTGGCAACTGTCACAGGTATGGCAGTATTGATGAACATCATAGGTTACCCCCGGCCAAAAGAAGTTTTGTGTCAGACGATGCCTGGTGCGACTGACGCCGAAGTGCCCGGCCAAGGGTATGTCATGAGAGATTCGCAGTAACTCCTGCCTATACTTCTTGGTAACTACCAGCTGTCGTTTTATAGTGGGGCTCGTCCCTGTGTGGTGCTGCTCTGTGATCCGGTAGAGGAGTCCCTACCTCCATATAAACTGTTCCCCTTCCAGTACCCCTTTCCCCTCTTGTGCCTTCCCACGATATCCCTCCAATGAAGGATCCTCAAGTAACTCCCTCTTAAATTCATCTGGGGTGGACCAAGAAATGTCTGGCTATGGGAATACGTGTAGGGCTGGGATGTCTTACCTGGGACTCCTCTGAGTGTGATTCCACCTCCGCAGCTCGAGCTTGTCTCCGGGTGGTCACAGGATATGTCTCAGCCAGAGGGGCAACCGAGAATGCAGACAACATGGGCCCCCAAGTCATTTCCCAGCAAGACGTCTGCAGGCAAATCCTCCATCACTTCCACCCCTTGGTTAGTTGTAGCCCCCAATGCCGGGTCAGCTTCGCCTTGGTAGCAGTGTACGGCAGCCTGGCTGAAGGTAGCTGTTCCCACCTTTGGCCACTGGGTATGCAGAGTTCGGTTGGGACTTTGTATTTGCAGGTGGCCCAGCTGACGGCAGGTGTGGCATCACGCCCCAGGGGGACTGTGGTAGGCCGGGTTTCTAGCTGGTCCCCCTACAATCTTCGGTGGTTTGGGGCCCTCCAGGTCCATGGGCGGGCCCCTAGTGACTATCTTTGATCCGAACAACTGCGGCCTCCTGGCATCATGATGTTCATCGGCCAGACGAGCGGCTTCCTCAAGAGTCGTTGGCCGCCTGTCCCGAAACCATTCCTGTGTCTCGGGGTTTAGTACATTAAAGAATCATTCTAACAAGAAGAGCTGGAGGACGTCCTCCTTAGTGGTTGCTTGGCTCCCTTGTATCCACTGTAGCAGTGACCGCCGTAATTTACAGGCCCATTCAGCGTGGGTATCGGTTACTCGTTTTATGAGTCCGTGGAACTTTTGGCGGTATGCCTCTGGTGTCAGCGCATACCGGGCCAAGATCACTTCTTTGATCCACTCATAGTCCATACAGTCCTCATCAGGTACCGTGCGATAGGCGTCCACTGCCCGGCCTGTCAGCTTGCTGGCCAGAATCTGAACCCTTTCCTCCGGCTTCACTTGATGAAGAGCACACTGCCGCTCAAAGTCCTGCAGAAAGCCATCAATGTCTTCCTCTACCTCCCCCAACTGTCGGAAGGCATTACACTGGATCTTTTTGTGGCTTACTGTTGAAGGTACCTGGTCGAAGGCCAGAGCTCCCCCTGCTCGCTGACTCTCCTCTCTCTGCTCTGCCATCTCCATCTTGGCCGGCTCCACTTTGGTCCGCTCTGCCATCTCCATCTTGGCTAGCTCTATCCTGGTCCGCTCGGCCAACTTTTTCTTCAGATCAGTACGCACCTCAGCCATCACCTCTCGTATGATCTCTACTGCAGGGTTTGGGCCATAGAATGCCAGTCTGTTCTTTACCTCCCTCTGGAATGCAGTCTCCTCCACGTTCACATTGGGGGGTGCTGCACTGTCATGTTCCATGATGGCTGCTATCAAATCCGCTTTTGTTTTGTTGCTGGAGATCAATCCTTGGGCTTCCACCAGATCTTTTAATGTAGTCCTCTTTAACTTCTGGTAGTTGTTTTCCATTCATTCCTTTCCTCCTGTAGAAGGGGTATCATATCCCGCTGTCTACCACCCCGTGTTTCCGGAGGTCCACTCTGCTTTAGCTGGAGTCTGAATGAAGGACGCTGGCTGGAATTCCTTGATTACATGGGCGCATATAAAAGATCACTGCTTCTCCACGTATTTCCAGTCTGACAACACTTTACTCACAGGACACAAAATATATAACACAGATACAGAGGGCAGGCCAATAGAAAAGCGGCAGGCCAGACATACATTACAATAGCCGCAGGTGGCCAGAGCCTGCCAATATTTACTGTGGGAATTACAAAGGTGGTGGGGGTGGGCGGGGCGGACAAAAGGGGAATATTGTGTCCCCTCTGCCCAGGGGCGCAGCCTGTGGCCTGATGCATTAGGGACATTCATCTCACATGGAACCTATTATACATACAGTGCCTACAAGTAGTATTCAACCCCCTGCAGATTTAGCAGGTTTACACATTTGGAATTAACTTGACCTGGAAGTGTGAAATGCACTGCAGCAAAAAAGAATGTTATTTATTTATTTATTTTTTTAAATTGTGAAAAGTCTTTTCAGAGGGTCATTTATTATTCAACCCCTCAACCCACCAGAATTCTGTTTGGTTCCCCTAAAGTATTAAGAAGTAGTTAAGGCACAAAGAACAATGAGCTTCACATGTTTAGATTAATTATCTCTTTTTCCAGCCTTTTCTGACTATTTAAGACCCTCCCCAAACTTGTGAACAGCACTCATACATGGTCAACATGGGAAAGACAAAGGAGCATTCCAAGGCATTACAAGATCATGGAGGGTCACAAGGCTGGCAAGGGGTACAAAACCCTTTCCAAGGAGTTGGGCCTACCTGTCTCCACTGTTGGGAGCATCATCCGGAAGTGGAAGACTTATGGAACTACTGTTAGCCTTCCACGGCCTGGACAGCCTTTGAAAGTTTCCTCCCGTGCCGAGGCCAGGCTTGTCCGAAGAGTCAAGGCTAACCCAAGGACAACAAGGAAGGAGCTCCGGGAAGATCTCTTGGCAGTGGGGACATTGGTTTCAGTCAATACCATAAGTAACGTACTCCACCGCGATGGTCTCCGTTCCAGACGAGCCCGTAAGGTACCTTTACTTTCAAAGCGTCAAGTCAAGGCTCGTCTACAGTTTGCTCATGATCACTTGGAGGACTCTGAGACTGACTGGTTCAAGGTTCTCTGGTCTGATGAGACCAAGATCGAGATCTTTGGTGCCAACCACACACGTGACGTTTGGAGACTGGATGGCTGTTGTGAATTCTGTGGCAGAGCTTCCTCCTGTGGTCACAAGTGGTACTTCGGCTGATTCTCTCTATGAGCTTCCGTTGGTGGAGGAAAGTGGTACTGCGGCTTCTGAGTTTCCTTCCTCAGGTGATGTGGTGAAGTCGTTAGGTGCTGCTCTATTTAACTCCACCTAGTGCTTTGATCCTGGCCTCCAGTCAATGTTCTAGTATTGAACTTGCTTCCTCCTGGATCGTTCCTGTGGCCTGCTGCTCTGCATAGCTAAGTTGCTCTTGTGTTACTTTTGTTTGCTGTTTTTTCTGTCCAGCTTGTTTATTTGGTTTTTCTTGCTTGCTGGAAGCTCTGGGACGCAGAGGGTGTACCTCCGTGCCGTTAGTCGGTACGGAGGGTCTTTTTTCCCCCTTTCCGTGGTTGTTTGTAGGGTTTTGTGTTGACCGCAAAGTCACCTTTCCTATCCTCGCTCTGTTCAGAAAGTCGGGCCTCACTTTGCTAAATCTATTTCATCTCTACGTTTGTCTTTTCATCTTAACTCCGTCATTATATGTGGGGGGCTGCCTTTTCCTTTGGGGTATTTCTCTGAGGCAAGGCAGGCTTATTTTCTATCTTCAGGCTAGCTAGTTTCTCAGGCTGTGCAGAGTTGCATAGAGAGCGTTAGGCGCAATCCACGGCTGCCTCTAGTGTGGTTGGAGAGGATTAGGGAGTGCGGTCAGCAGAGTTCCCACGTCTCAGAGCTCGTTCTATATTTTTGGGTTACTGTCAGGTCACTGTATGTGCTCTGACTTCTATGTCCATTGTGGTACTGAATTGCCTGATCATAACAGATGGCACTGCATACGACCCCAAGATAACCATCCCTACAGTCAAGCATGGTGGTGGCAGCATCATGCTGTGGGGCTGTTTCTCAGCCAAGGGGCCTGGCCATCTGGTCCGCATCCATGGGAAGATGGATAGCACGGCCTACCTGGAGATTTTGGCCAAGGACCTCCGCTCCTCCATCAAGGATCTTAAGATGGGTCGTCATTTCATCTTCCAGCAAGACAACGACCCAAAGCACACAGCCAAGAAAACCAAGGCCTGTTCAAGAGGCAAAAAATCAAGGTGTTGCATTGGCCTAGTCAGTCTCCTGACCTTAACCCAATTGAAAACTTGTGGAAGGAGCTCAAGATTAAAGTCCACATGACACACCCAAAGAACCTAGATAACTTGGAGAAGATCTGCATGGAGGAGTGGGCCAAGATAACTCCAGAGACCTGTGCCGGCCTGATCAGGTCTTATAAAAGACGATTATTAGCTGTAATTGCAAACAAAGGTTATTCCACAAAATATTAAACCTAGGGGTTGAATAATAATTGACCCACACTTTTATGTTTAAAATTTATAAAAATTTAACGGAGCAACAAAACTTTTTGGTTTGTAAGATTTATGCATCTGTTAATAAATCCTGCTCTTGTTTGAAGTTTGAAGGCTCTAACTTATTTGCATCTTATTAAACCTGCTAAATCTGCAGGGGGTTGAATACTACTTGTAGGTACTGTACATATAACTGCACAAAATATTCTGGGTGCTGAGTAGTTCCGTAATATGTAACAGACGTCACAGAAGGAATTTATTAAAAAAGAAAGATAGGAGAATAGATATTGAAAAAATGCTAAAACGACTTAAAATATAGATAAATTTCAATTTTGTCTATCACATTTAATAAAGACCATGCTTCCTTTAGAAAGCTATTATGCAAATATGATCTGGGGATGCTTCAGCAAGGCAGGAATTGGACAGGTTGTTCTTTGAGAAGGACGTATTAATCAAGCTGAATACAAGGTTATCCTGGAAAAACAGTTGATTCCTTCTGCTTAGGCAATGTTCCGCAACTCTGAGGACAGGTTTCCCCAGCAGGAGAATGCGCCATGCCACACAGCTAGGTCAATCAAGGTGTGGATGAATGACCATCACATCGAATCCCCGTCATGGACAGCCCAATCTCCAGACCTGAACTCCATTGAAAAACTCTGGAATGTAATCAAGAGGAAGATGGATAGTCACAAACCATCAAACAAAGCCATTAAAGAAGAACTTCTTACATTTTTGTACCAGGAGTGGCAAAAGGTCACCCAAAAGCAGTGTGAAAGACTGGTGGAAAACATGACAAGACGCATGAAAGCTGTGATAAAAAAAATCATGGTTATTCCACAAAATATTGATTTCTGAACTCTTCCCGAGTTAAAACCTTAGTATTGTTGTTTCTAAATGATTATGAACTTTTTTTCTTTGCTTTTTTTGAGGTCTGCAAGTAATTAAATTTTTTGTTATTTTGACCATTTCTCATTTTCAGAAAATAAATACGAAATTTATTGTTTGGAACTTTGGAGACATGTTGTCAGTAGTTTATGGAACAAAAGAGCAATTTACATTTTACTCAAAAATATACCTGTAAGGCTACGTTCACATTTGCGTTGTGCGGTGCTGCGTCGGCGACGCAACGCACAACGCAAACAAGAACGCATGCAAAACGCATAGTTTTGTGATGCATGCGTCTTTTTTTGGCCGGATTTTGGACGCAAAAAAAATGCAACTTGCTGCGTCCTCTGCGCCCTGACGCTTGCGCCAAAAAAGACGCATGCATCACAAAATGATATGAAAACGCATGTCCATGCACCCCCATGTTAAATATAGGGGCGCATGACACGTGTCGCCGCGGCTGCGCCCGACGCAGCCCCGCAAAACGCTGAAAATTTTTCAGTAGTCTCTTAATTTTTCCCAGCGCTGTATATTGCTCAAAATTAAAATTGCAAAATCAGCAAGGAAAAGTCATGGAATTATAGAAAGGAGAAAATAGGAACAACATTTTCAAAGCTCTCTATGTATCCAGTATGTGTGCCACATGCAAAAATACATGCATTTGCCTGCCATGGCATGCTAGTAATAAGGTTATTAATGTTTGTCTGAGGAATGTTTTGCCACACTGACTGCACTTGGGAAGCCAAGTAGGTCCGCTGCTGACAGCTCCCTTTCCAATTGCTGACCAATGATGTCGGTTATGTACTCTATGGGAGACAAGTCCGGAGACATTGCAGGCCATGAAAGAAATGCATGCATGGAGAAAATACTGCTTGGTATTGTAGTATTGAAGAACGACTCGTGGGGCACTTTTATGTACCCTTTTAAAGGCCTCTTCATGACGTTACAGAGGAATCTCCAGCTATCCTTGCATTCAAGTCAAAAGCAGGACTCATCGCTGAAGAGTATTGCTCTCCTTACCAACCTCCATTGCTGTCTTGCATTGCACCATGATAGCCTTTGAGATATTGCAGCCAGCGGGTAAGGAAAGGGTGAATCAAACACCCGAAAACCCCGCCCCTATGGCTGAAGATTGTCACCTGAATTTGGAGGGAACAGAGTCCCTTTAAAGGAACACCTTAATCTTGATGTCTGCCTAGTAAGCCAATGTTGTGCAAATATCTTTTAATGGTTTGTGTAGACACTATTTGACACCTTAGGTTTTTAAAGTGATGTTTGATTTAATTTGCAGTACAGAATGGTTCACTACATTTTATTCTTTGAATCTGATGAGACCATGAAGGTAACACCATGAAGGCAGGCACAAGGGAAGTTCACTGGTCCTACCTCTGGTATTATTGCGTGGGGTGGCATAATGTACAGAAGACAGACCTCTATAGTCTTCATTCCGGATACACGAACAGCTTGGCTTTACAAAGATTTGGTTGTGGAACCATTGGTATTAACAATTCTCCAAAGTGTCCCAGGAGGCCTGTTTCAACACAACTCCAGGCCACATGTTGTTGATGCTAATAAGAACAGCCTGCATGGCCTAAATGTACTACAATGACATGCATCATCTATGTCAGTGTTCCCCAAGTCCGGTCCTCAAGAGCCACCAACAGGTCACATTTTTAGTATTTCCTTGGTATTGCACAGGTGATAATTGCATCACCTGCACAGGCAATAATTCCATCACCTGTGCAATACTAAGGAAATCCTGAAAACATGACCTGTTGGTGGCTCTTGAGGCCAGGAGTTGGGGAACACTGATCTATGGTCTTGACTCCTATCGAACACATCCAGATCAGCATTGGTTGACAAATGTAAAGGAAGCTGCCAACAGTGGATCTTGAAGATTTGTGGGCCCAAATGTTTTCTGTGTGGCAAACCAGTCTTCATTCAGCCATAAATAACCACACTGATAACATGCCATAGCATGTTCTGCATGTGGCACTAATTCAATAATGATTTTAAAAAGGTTTTCATTTTATATAATGCATATCATTAACATGTCTAAAGATCCTGTGATTTTAATCATTCCATGACGTTTCTTTCTTGGTGTTGAAAATTCAGTGTTGTGGACTGTATAAATAATTAGTACAGGAGGAAGAAGGCATATTCAAAGGATTGTTAGGGACTTTGAATAAGGACTAGGTTTTCAAGTCGGTGGCGTGAGCGCCATTGTTAGGGTGGTGAACCCATTTAGAGTCAACACTGACATATAGACTTTAGGAATAGATTGGTTCTCATATTCTTTATTACAAAGCAATTGAAATAAGGCACTTAGGAACCATTATTCAGTACCTCTTCTATATCGTGGTAAATGTCCTGAAAATACTGTTGGCAACCTATTTAAGTACTGAATTTCTTTACACAATTTTCTCATTTTATTTTTTTTTTGGGGGGGGGGATATAAAGTAATTGTAAATTAATAAATGTTTTAATCATAGTACTTCAGTCATTATAATAAAACTTCTGGGTTGTCTTAGTTTATTCTGACAGCTCAATGCCTCTAACAGCGTGTAATGAGGACTGAAATTAATTCTAGTAAAAATTGTTGCCTGAAAGTCAAATGGTGTTCCCTTCATTCTTGGCCCTGCTGTGTATCTAGTAAGCAGATTACAGCCAAATTGCGAATACTTCTGAAAATAGATGAAACTGCACAATATAACTTGGGTTGTGTTTCCCTAATTTCCTTTGCCATAAAAGTGATACTTGTGAAAAAACAATCCCAATTTACTTTATTTTTGGAATTATAAGATGTGCCTCACCATAAGACGCATCTGAGTTTTAGATGGAAGAATATATAAAAAAACAAATAGTTTGTGAGCCACTCTATTAAACATTGTATCATACCATTATGGATGACCCACTAAGAGTATGTGCATATTGTCCAGATTCTAAAATATTCTTTCTAAATATCTATCCTTACACCCTAAGCACTCTTGTAATTTATGATTTTGTTAAATGGCATACACTTATCATCTAGCTAAGCTCTAAATGTGTTTTTTTTTATATACTTCCTGTGAAGTTTCGTTTGAGAGGATTCTCTAGCAGGAGGTCACAGGAGGCTGCGACTGCATTCGCTACCCTCCTGGAACAGGCTTTCATCAGGGAGAGCAGTGTAGTTACTTACTACAGTTTCCTGCATCGCCACCCTCTGAAGATGCCTTGGATCCATGGTGATAGATGCTGTGGGAGAAGCAAGTGCAGCCCCACTACTCTGCTTCTGCCTCCACTGCCACCCTTTATGTCCTATGTCAGACATTTTTCTTCTTCCTTTAAAAAGTGAACTGGGATTAGATCAAAGAAAAACATAACATTCAGTATCACCTTTTTCTAATATACCTTTTTAATTTTTTTGTGACTGACTTGAAACATATATTTGTGTATATTTATTGCACAGTAAAATGTCTACACCCTTAAATTCTACCCTGTTTATGTTGATGTTTATTTCTAGGAAATGTGAATATTACAGTTCCAAATTACTCAGCTGCTGCTTATGACTTCATTCGTTCTTTCCGCAAGGGAGATTTGGGAACAGTGACTTTGGATTAAAAAGTACAAGAAGTCATTTAAAGAATTGGAATTCATTCAGCAAGTGAAAAAGAAACCTCTACTGTACTGTGATTTTTCATAAAGAAGCAAAGTTTCACCAGTCTTTGGAAAATTGCTTACTGAACTTGGTTTTTCCCATGCTATTTTACTGACTCTAGCTTGTTTAATAGTATAATATATTTTGGCTACAGATTCTCCAAGATTTAAAATAAACAATTGAAGCTGTACATTTAAATTAGAAATTGTGTAATGAACCTTGTTGCATAATCCGCATATTAATACTAGACTGCTCAATGTATGTGGGTTTAAAGCGTGATTGACTCCTCTTCAAATCATGATTCCTATTCATGAAAGAGATTACACCAAAAACCTGGCGTAAAACACTTTGAATCTGCAGTTTATGCATAACATGGTGTCAAGCAGAAACTGTGCGACTTTTGGCATTTTCATGTTAGCTTTGTCCAGCATGGCCAAACTGAGATAGGGCATGGTGATACCTGGTGATGCAATCCGTCTTGTGGTTGTTGTTTAATCTTTATTTGCAGTTTTCAGTTAATGAGATTCTCGTGCTTTGGGGAAGTCTGTAGGGGGTATGGGTCTTTATGTGGTGCACTGCTTACATATTCATATACATGGGCAAAACAATACGCCCTTTGTATATTAGATTCAGGGAACAATTTAATTCCATCACCTCTGGAAAAGGAGTACCCCGCTTGATTAGTCATCAGGGAATACCATGGGGGGCACCCCAATGCCTTGTCATTCGCAGGTTTAGAAAAGGTTGTCCAACCTCACAAGGGGGAGATCTGCATAAACTCCTCCTTAGGAGGGAAGCCAGGTGGATCATGCACACTCGCGCAATGGAATCCACGGGTTTTAATGACAGGACTGACATGTCTATTTTCTTATAATTTTTTCTGATGCTCAGGTTTTTTGTTTTTATTTACCATGTTCTAGATATGTATGTATAGATTGATTGATTGTTTTTGTATATTTTGTCATTTTAATGTTTAAGGGTTAATTTGGGGGAGGAACTTTACCTGCGAGCAGGTATTTCATCCCTTGTAATTTCCTCTGACCTGTTGACCCGTAGAAGTGCAAATGCGCGAAACGGCCATCACTCACATACTCCATCTCCCATTCTTCCGTTGAAAATGTTTTAACTGTTTGTGTTTCTTCAATAAAGCATGGATTTTCTAGACTGGTGAATGCCACCTCTGCTTTCTACATACTTTGACTAACATATTCACCTGTTCATGTTCATATTTATGTAAATAAGGCAGCACACTGCCTTATGAAGTGGATATGTCATTGCATCACACTTTCTGTGAAGAAAGCTGATTTGAACAGTTTGGTTTTCACTTTTGAGGTGAACTTTGATGTCCCTATTAAACGGGGGTTCACCCATTGCATTTTGATATTATAGCTACTTCATTGCACCTTGGTGCATTGTAGTGCCTCTGGTCGTTGTAGTCATTTATAATTGTTATTTCGAGTGGATCGTGATTTTCTAATTCAGCAATCCTCTCTGTATATTTCAAATTCCCTCATCATTGTGAAGCCTCTTGCGAGTGGGTTAATTGCTTTCATTTTCTCTCCAAGAGATGAGAGCAGTGCTGAGAGGCACTTTTTATTTGCTTGACTTCTTGTACTTAATGCTTCTTCACTGTCCAAGATATAAATCTGGGGGAACTTGGGAGTACTACCCACAGCGGGATGCAATGGGGCAATTCTGTGGTAAATTTGTCCATGAATTCGAAAACCGTATGGACCATGCCCAGGAGGTGGCGCTACTTGGGCTCCCATTGATGCCAAAGCAGGCGAGCTATTGTATTGCCTTATATTAGCCATAAAGTTATTGGAGTGCTGTGTTGTGAATTCTGTGGCAGAGCTCCCTCCTGTGGTCACAAGTGGTACTTCGGCTGATTCTCTCTATGAGCTTCCGTTGGTGGAGGAGAGTGGTACTGCAGCTTCTGAGTTTCCTTCCTCAGGTGATGTGGTGAAGTCGTTAGGTGCTGCTCTATTTAACTCCACCTAGTGCTTTGATCCTGGCCTCCAGTCAATGTTCTAGTATTGGACTTGCTTCCTCCTGGATCGTTCCTGTGGCCTGCTGCTCTGCATAGCTAAGTTTCGCTGGTGTTATTTTTGTTTGCTGTTTTTTCTGTCCAGCTTGCATATTTGGTTTTTCTTGCTCGCTGGAAGCTCTGGGACGCAGAGGGTGTTCCTCCGTGCCGTTATTCGGTACGGAGGGTCTTTTTGCCCCCTTTGCGTGGTTGTTTGTAGGGTTTTGTGTTGACCGCAAAGTTACCTTTCCTATCCTCGCTCTGTTCAGAAAGTCGGGCCTCACTGTGCTAAATCTATTTCATCTCTACGTTTGTCTTTTCATCTTAACTCACAGTCATTATATGTGGGGGGCTGCCTTTTCCTTTGGGGTATTTCTCTGAGGCAAGGTAGGCTTATTTTCTATCTTCAGGCTAGCTAGTTTCTCAGGCTGTGCCGAGTTGCATAGGGAGCGTTAGGCGCAATCCACAGCTGCCTCTAGTGTGGTTGGAGAGGATTAGGGATTGCGGTCAGCAGAGTTCCCACGTCTCAGAGCTCGTTCTATGTTTTTGGGTTATTGTCAGATCACTGTATGTGCTCTGACTTCTATGTCCATTGTGTTACTGAATTACCAAATCATAACAGTACTGGAGGCCAAAAGTACTAATGATTCTCAATAGAGGGAAAAAAGAAGTTCTGAGACCATTTTTTTTTCTCTGCACTGTGTTTTGCCTTTTTTTTCCCCTAGACATTTGGGTGGTTCAGGACACAGGAGTAGCGATGGACATTAAAGGTCTGTCTTCATGTGTGGATCAGCTCACGGCAAGAGTACAAAAGATGCAAGACACTATTGATCAGAAATCTATGTTAGAACCTAGAATACCTATTCCTGATTTGTTTTTTGGAGATAGAACTAAGTTGCTTAGTTTCAAAAATAATTGTAAACTATTTCTGGCTTTGAAACCTCGCTCCTCTGGTGACCCAGTTCAACAAGTTAGGATCATTATTTCTTTTTTACGTGGCGACCCTCAGGACTGGGCATTTTCTCTTGCGCCAGGAGATCCTGCATTATGTAATATTGATGCGTTTTTCCTGGCGCTCGGATTGCTGTACGATGAACCTAATTCAGTGGATCAGGCAGAGAAAAATTTACTGACTCTGTGTCAGGGTCAGGATGAGATAGAGGTATATTGTCAGAAATTTAGAAAGTGGTCCGTACTCACTCAATGGAATGAAGGTGCGCTCGCAGCTATTTTCAGAAAGGGTCTCTCTGAAGCCCTTAAGGATGTCATGGTGGGATTTCCTATGCCTGCTGGTCTGAATGAGTCTGTCTTTGGCCATTCAGATCGGTCGACGCTTGCGTGAGCGTAAATCTGTGCACCATTTGGCGGTATTATCTGAGCATAAACCTGAGCCTATGCAGTGCGATAGGACTTTGACCAGAGTTGAACGGCAAGAACACAGACGTCAGAATGGGCTGTGTTTCTACTGTGGTGATTCCACTCATGCTATCTCTGATTGTCCTAAGCGCACTAAGCGGTTCGCTAGGTCTGCCACCATTGGTACGGTACAGTCAAAATTTCTTTTGTCCGTTACCTTGATCTGCTCTTTGTCATCTTATTCTGTCATGACATTTGTGGATTCAGGCGCTGCCCTGAATTTGATGGACTTGGAGTATGCTAAGCGTTGTGGGTTTTTCTTGGAGCCCTTGCAGTGTCCTATTCCATTGAGAGGAATTGATGCTACGCCTTTGGCCAAGAATAAGCCTCCGTACTGGACCCAGCTAACCATGTGCATGGCTCCTGCACATCAGGAGGTTATTCGCTTTCTGGTGTTGCATAATCTGCATGATGTGGTCGTGTTGGGGTTGCCATGGCTACAAGTCCATAATCCAGTATTAGATTGGAAATCCATGTCTGTGTCCAGCTGGGGTTGTCAGGGGGTACATGGTGATGTCCCATTTCTGTCTATTTCGTCATCCACCCCTTCTGAGGTCTCAGAGTTCTTGTCTGATTACCGGGATGTATTTGATGAGCCCAAGTCCGATACCCTACCTCCGCATAGGGATTGTGATTGTGCTATCGATTTGATTCCTGGTGGTAAATTCCCAAAAGGTCGACTGTTTAATTTATCTGTGCCTGAGCACGCCGCTATGCGGAGTTACGTGAAGGAGTCCTTGGAGAAGGGGCATATTCGCCCGTCGTCGTCACCATTAGGAGCAGGGTTCTTTTTTGTGGCCAAGAAGGATGGTTCATTGAGACCTTGTATAGATTACCGCCTTCTAAATAAGATCACGGTTAAATTTCAGTACCCCTTGCCACTGCTATCTGATTTGTTTGCTCGGATCAAGGGGGCTAGTTTGTTCACCAAGATAGATCTTCGTGGTGCGTATAATCTTGTGCGTATTAATTGAGGCGATGAATGGAAAACTGCATTTAATACGCCCGAGGGCCATTTTGAGTACCTAGTAATGCCATTCGGACTTTCCAATGCTCCATCAGTGTTTCAGTCCTTTATGCATGACATCTTCCGAGAGTACCTGGATAAATTCCTGATTGTATACTTGGATGATATTTTGATCTTCTCGGATGATTGGGAGGCTCATGTGAAGCATGTCAGAACGGTGTTTCAGGTCCTGCGTGCTAATTCTTTGTTTGTGAAGGGATCAAAGTGTCTCTTTGGTGTTCAGAAGGTTTCATTTTTGGGGTTCATTTTTTCCCCTTCTACTATCGAGATGGACCCTGTTAAGGTCGAAGCCATCCATGATTGGACTCAGCCGACATCTCTGAAAAGTCTGCAAAAGTTCCTGGGCTTTGCTAATTTTTATCGTCGCTTCATCTGCCATTTTTCTAGTATTGCTAAACCATTGACCGATTTGACCAAGAAGGGTGCTGATGTGGTCAATTGGTCTTCTGCTGCTGTGGAAGCTTTTCAAGAGTTGAAGCGTCGTTTTTCTTCTGCCCCTGTGTTGTGTCAACCAGATGTTTCGCTTCCATTCCAGGTCGAGGTTGATGCTTCTAAGATTGGAGCGGGGGCTGTTTTGTCGCAGAGAAGTTCTGATTGCTCGGTGATGAAACCATGCGCCTTCTTTTCCAGGAAGTTTTCGCCTGCTGAGCGAAATTATGTTGTTGGCAATCGAGAGTTGCTGGCCATGAAGTGGGCATTCGAGGAGTGGCGTCATTGGCTTGAAGGAGCTAAGCATCGCGTGGTGGTCTTGACTGATCATAAGAACTTGACTTATCTCGAGTCTGCCAAGCGGTTGAATCCTAAACAGGCTCGTTGGTCGCTGTTTTTTGCCCGTTTTGACTTTGTGGTTTCGTACCTTCCGGGCTCTAAAAATGTGAAGGCGGATGCCCTGTCTAGGAGTTTTGTGCCCGACTCTCCGGGTTTATCTGAGCCGGCGGGTATTCTCAAAGAGGGAGTAATTGTGTCTGCCATCTCCCCTGATTTGCGGCGGGTGCTGCAAAAATTTCAGGCTAATAAACCTGATCGTTGCCCAGCGGAGAAACTGTTTGTCCCTGATAGGTGGACGAATAAAGTTATCTCTGAGGTTCATTGTTCGGTGTTGGCTGGTCATCCTGGAATCTTTGGTACCAGAGAGTTAGTGGCTAGATCCTTTTGGTGGCCATCTCTGTCGCGGGATGTGCGTTCTTTTGTGCAGTCCTGTGGGATTTGTGCTCGGGCTAAGCCCTGCTGTTCTCGTGCCAGTGGGTTGCTTTTGCCCTTGCCGGTCCCGAAGAGGCCTTGGACACATATCTCTATGGATTTTATTTCAGATCTTCCCGTCTCTCAAAAAATGTCAGTCATTTGGGTAGTTTGTGATCGCTTCTCTAAGATGGTCCATTTGGTACCCTTGTCTAAATTACCTTCCTCCTCTGATTTGGTGCCATTGTTCTTCCAGCATGTAGTTCGTTTACATGGCATTCCAGAGAATATCGTTTCTGACAGAGGTTCCCAGTTTGTTTCGAGGTTTTGGCGAGCCTTTTGTGCAAGGATGGGCATTGACTTGTCTTTTTCCTCGGCTTTCTATCCTCAGACTAATGGCCAGACCGAACGAACCAATCAGACCTTGGAAACATATCTGAGATGCTTTGTTTCTGCTGATCAGGATGACTGGGTGTCCTTTTTGCCTTTGGCTGAGTTCGCCCTTAATAATCGGGCCAGCTCGGCTACCTTGGTTTCGCCGTTTTTCTGCAACTCTGGGTTCCATCCTCGTTTCTCTTCAGGGCAGGTAGTCTTCGGACTGTCCTGGTGTGGATACTGTGGTGGACAGGTTGCAGCAGATTTGGACTCATGTAGTGGACAATTTGAACTTGTCCCAGGAGAAGGCTCAACGTTTTGCTAATCGCAGACGCTGTGTGGGTCCCCGACTTCGTGTTGGGGATTTGGTTTGGTTGTCTTCTCGTCATATTCCTATGAAGGTTTCCTCTCCTAAGTTTAAACCTCGTTTCATTGGTCCGTATAGGATTTCTGAGGTTCTTAATCCTGTGTCTTTTCGTTTGACCCTTCCAGATTCTTTTTCCATCCATAACGTATTCCATAGGTCATTGTTGCGGAGATACGTGGCACCTATGGTTCCATCTGTTGATCCTCCTGCCCCGATTTTGGTGGAGGGGGAGTTGTAGTATATTGTGGAGAACATTTTGGATTCTCGTGTTTCAAGACGGAAACTCCAGTATCTGGTTAAGTGGAAGGGTTATGCTCAGGAAGATAATTCCTGGGTCTTTGCCTCTGATGTCCATGCTCCCGATCTTGTTTGTGCCTTTCATATGGCTCATCCTGGTCGTCCTGGGGGCTCTGGTGAGGGTTCGGTGACCCCTCCTCAAGGGGGGGGGTACTGTTGTGAATTCTGTGGCAGAGCTCCCTCCTGTGGTCACAAGTGGTACTTCGGCTGATTCTCTCTATGAGCTTCCGTTGGTGGAGGAGAGTGGTACTGCAGCTTCTGAGTTTCCTTCCTCAGGTGATGTGGTGAAGTCGTTAGGTGCTGCTCTATTTAACTCCACCTAGTGCTTTGATCCTGGCCTCCAGTCAATATTCTAGTATTGGACTTGCTTCCTCCTGGATCGTTCCTGTGGCCTGCTGCTCTGCATAGCTAAGTTTCGCTGGTGTTATTTTTGTTTGCTGTTTTTTCTGTCCAGCTTGCATATTTGGTTTTTCTTGCTCGCTGGAAGCTCTGGGACGCAGAGGGTGTACCTCCGTGCCGTTAGTCGGTACGGAGGGTCTTTTTGCCCCCTTTGCGTGGTTGTTTGTAGGGTTTTGTGTTGACCGCAAAGTTACCTTTCATATCCTCGCTCTGTTCAGAAAGTCGGGCCTCACTTTGCTAAATCTATTTCATCTCTACGTTTGTCTTTTCATCTTAACTCACAGTCATTATATGTGGGGGGCTGCCTTTTCCTTTGGGGTATTTCTCTGAGGCAAGGTAGGCTTATTTTCTATCTTCAGGCTAGCTAGTTTCTCAGGCTGTGCCGAGTTGCATAGGGAGCGTTAGGCGCAATCCACAGCTGCCTCTAGTGTGGTTGGAGAGGATTAGGGATTGCGGTCAGCAGAGTTCCCACGTCTCAGAGCTCGTTCTATGTTTTTGGGTTATTGTCAGATCACTGTATGTGCTCTGACTTCTATGTCCATTGTGTTACTGAATTACCAAATCATAACAGTGCTGATGTTCTCCTTTCATCAACTTGACTAATTGATCATCCATACGAATGGGACGTAATTGGTTGCGCCCTCTCTTGCAGCAGGAAGGGAATGTTTTCTCCTGTGCCATTTCGTCTTTGAAATTTTTAGATTGGCAGAACTGACATCGAAATGTCAGTTCACCAGCATAGTGCTCTTCAATACGTGTCTCATCAATTTGATTGAGAAGTCCTCTAGCGGCAAATGTAACTTGCCGTCGTCCAGTGGCTCTTGCATTTTGGACACGTAATTTATCTTGTTGTCTTTTTTGTGAAATATGTGTATCACTTTGTGCATTGCGTGTTGCTTGTTGTCGTGCAGCATTAGATGCTCTACGTGATTCAGTTACTTCATTCGTTTCTCTTGCTCTGGCCGCCCTCTGTCGCCAGCAGTTCTTCAACAATTTTGTTCATCTTCTGTTTCATTAAGATGCAGGTTATGCATCCGTATGCGATTTGCTTCTCTACGTCAGCAGCGCGCTCAATTTGATCCATCTTTGCAATCTTGCCTCACAGTGTTGCCTCACAGGCTAACATTCAGAAAAGGCTTATACCTTTGCTTATGCCTTAACTGACCACCAGGGGGAGCTCCTCTCCTTAGGTATCCATGGTTACGCCCAACTGTGGATGACTCATTGTGCACGGACACGTCCAAATTGGGTATAGTGATCATTCAGCTGCCGTGATGAAAACTACATCTCCAAACGCTAACAAATACTCGGACGTCACCCGAGCGTGCTTGGGAAATGAGTACACTCGCTCATCACTATACATATTATATGCATTATGGAAAATATGGGGCAGGTCACTGAAGGATCAGTGACCTGTCATAAGCCATCAGTGTGAGTATCTAAGCTGAGCATCTAAAGCCCCCCCCCACACACACACACACACACACACACGCTGCCCCGAAGCATGAGAATCTCATTAACTGAAAATAACCACAAGATGGATTTCATCAACCAAGGTATTTTAAGCAGTATAATGGTGCCAACCTGACACACTCTGTAGTTTACTGAGCACAATCCTACTGACAGGTTCCCATAAAGAAGCTTGTGCCTTCCAATGAATCAGGTGCCTCTCAATTCAACACACCCCCTCAATGAGTCCATTGTGAACAACGTTCATCTTGATGAATCTGAGCCCTTATGTATTACTGTGTGGCACTCATTAAATACCAAGATATGTACAGTGGGAACGGAAAGTATCCAGACCCCTTTAAATTTTTGACTCTGTTTCATTGCAGCCATTTGGTAAATTCAAAAAAAGTTAATTTTTTTCATACTAATGTACACTCTGCACCCCATCTTGACTGAAAAGAAACAGAAATGTAGTAATTTTTGCAAATTTATTAAAAAAGAAAAACTGAATTCTGAGTAATTCTGCAATCTTCCCAAGGTCTTTTGTAAAAGCAATCTATCTGATATCTTCAACCCCTTCACGACCTTCGCCATACTAGTACTGCTGTGTGGGAACTGCATTTCTATCCAGAGCAGTACTAGTATGGCGCCGCCATTTTCCGGTCACCGCGCTGCATCGCGTGATCGGGTTACTATGGCTGCTGTCCCTGACAGCAGACTATCCCTGCATGTCGCCCTTGGTGGCTGCACCGCCCACCCGCATCGTGGATCGCTGATTGGCTGGTCAATTCTGACCAGTCAATCACTGCAATGTGACAATAAAGTTAATTTAAAAAAAAAGTGACAATCTGTCATCAGTGCTGTGCGACAGCACCAATCACAGCCGTCACAATGGGTGGGGTAATTGCAACATCACCTCACCTGATTAACCCCTATGACACCAAATTGGCTGAATAGTTTCTAGCTAATCAGCACCAAATTGGTTAATCAAAAATAGCGATCACCGCCATGCACGCCATCTTAAACTCTTGGCGTGCAGAGCGGTTCTCCAGCCCCTCTGTGTCACCTGAGAAAATAATTCATTGGTCACCGGGGAGATCACACTGGCCATCTCCTGCCTGCTGCTTCAGCATCTTGCTCTCTCTTCATCTGTGCTGTGCTGCGATCTGTCTGCTGTGTGACTCATCTGTGATCACAGCAGTGCAGCAGCACCTCCCCATTCTCTTTCCCTGTCCCCATCCCTGTTCCAATACCCCCCTCCACTCCAATTGAATTTTTTGCACTTATTTTGTGTGCATGGCATCCTGCGCAGAGCATTTGTGCTATTCCTGTGTCTGCAGCACCCTGATCAGTATCACTGCTGATCAGAGACTGCTCCATGAGACTTTCTTTTTTTAGCTAGTTAGCATAGCGGACATTGCAGTCTAAGTGATGTCGATTTTTTTATTTAGAAAAAAATAGTAGTAGTTAGTATAGCGTAGTTTTAGACTTAGCAAGGTAGCATAGCCGGCGTCACAGTGTTAGTGACAACCGATCTTTTAGTGAAAAAATATATAAGTAGTTAGTACAGCTTAGTTTTAGACATAGCAAGGTAGTATAGCCGGCGTCACAGCGTTGGTGTCGACCAATCTTTTAGGCTAGGTTCACATTAGCGTTTCTGTGCGCAGCGTATCATCTGCATGCGCAAATGCATGCCAAAACGCATGTCTACACAACGTTTTTTATCCGCATGACTGCCAAAAAACGCTGCGTGTGCATCCATTTTCGTTGTTTATGCGCATGCGTACGGTATTTCCCAATGGGCGTGATCTCTCTCTCTCTCTCTCTCTCTCTCTCTATATATATATATACCCTTTACAGATGAAATTCTCTTTTAATGCTGTATCCTGCTGCAAGATGGATCTTAGCGTGGAGAGCTTCAATCTGAATCTGGATTTATTGAAATTGGCTTTTGCTGTGGCTTGTGAGGAAGAAACGAGAAGAGAAAGACGAAGAAGATGTCACCGTCGCTATTGGCAACACCCCATTGTTGAAGTTCCAGAGAGCCATGAAGCCTACCACTCACTGTACACCGAGCTTCGTGAAAATCCGCAAAAGTTTTTTGAATACACGAGAGTGTCTGAACAGAGCTTCAAGAAATTGCTGCCTCGGGTGTGAGTATTCATCACCAGGCCCGACACGCAACTACGTAGAGCAATTCTGTTGGTGACCCTAAGGTAACATCTGTTGGTGACCCTAAGGTATGTAATTTTGAAAAAGAAACATTAATAACATTAATAATCTTGTTATAAAAGCCATGTGCTGAATTTTTTTTCCATATTTTTTTCAACAGATTCCTGGCTACCAGAGACCTTAACCCATTATCTACCAATGTCTTTTTTTTGGAACGCCTAATCTTTAGCTTCTAGCAACTAAGATTTTATAATTTGATCCAATTTTTTGTGTTGTGTTTGTAAAATGAATGTTTTCAAAATAGGAAATCATATCATTGTCATTTTTAATTGAATATTGGGAAGCCCTTTTCTGAAAAATCCGTACTTGTAAAAATTTTGCAAATTATGTTTCTGATTCATTAGGACCCAAATCATTAAAAATCTGTCATTAAAAATAAATAAATGAAAATTGCTAATTTGGCAAGTAATGGGTTAAGATCTTTAAATTTTCAATTTCGGATTGGACTGTCCACCCTTTCTGGGATTGTTGGAGACACCTGCCGTGCATTGTGTGACGTTCTGGGTGCAGAATTCCTCCCACAACTGAACTCTGGCTGAAAAATTCAAGGAAATTTTTAATTTTCCAAACTGTGTGGGGGCCGTGGAAAGCAAACACATTCGGATTCTAAAACCTGCTGGAAGTGGAACAGAGTACTTTTCCATTGTTCTCATTTGGATGAGGAAATTACTCAGACTTTCAAAAACTCTGACTTGGGACAAAGTTTGTATGCTAATAATTTTAATTTTCCACCACCACAACCTCTTCTGAGCACTGAAGGACCGCCAATACCATTTATTGTTGGGGATGAGGTGTTTCAAATGTGTGCCATACTCAAGTCAGGACTTGAATCACACCAAAAGGATTTTCAACTACAGACTGACAAGGGCACGAAGAACTGTGGAGTGTGCCTTTGGTTTGCTGGCAGCTAAATGACGCATTTTGGGAACAGCAGTCAATCTTAAAATAGAGACAATTGATGAGGTTGTGAGAGCGTGTGTTCTGCATAATTACATCCTGGCAAAAGAGCAACCCCACTTCGAGCTTCAGGAACCTGTTAATACCACATTGCTGGATTATCATGCTAACCTTCTTTGGACTACAGTGGAAGTTGCCCAAATGAGGGATAAATTGGCTGCCTACTTTGTCTCTGATATTGGACGTGTGTCATGGCAAGATTAAATGGTTTAACCTGTAAATAAGTAAAATGTACCTGTAATGTTATGTACCTGAACTTTTTTCTGACTAATATTGACACCTTGAATTTAACTAATAATAAACACTTTAACTGTAACACCCATTAATACTTCACTCAACAATACACAACAATACACACGTTTAAATAAAGAGCTAAAGAAAATACAGTGAGACAGTTATTGTGAATCAAAAGAATTTTTATTAAAAATAAAAACAATTTAATTTAAAAAAAAAAGGAAAATGTGGTTTACTATCGGGTTCTTCAGGAGGGAGTTACATAGTGGACCTGGGGGGGGGGGGTGTCGGGCTGTGATGGTAGGCTTGTGGAGTGGTTGGGGAAGTGGAAGACAATTGGAGGATTGGGTCAGAAACATTGGCAGAGGACACAGGAGTGGAAAACAAGTTGGAAGGGATTGACACATTGGATGGGAAAGAACCAAGGGAAGGTGTGGACAGACTTGGAAAAAAAAGACACATTCGGAGGTAAGGGTGTAGGGGGTTGGTGATGTTTCTTAGCAGCTTTTCGTTTCCTGGACTTTGTTTTAATGCTTCCTCGGCCTTTTGCTACCTGCATGGTGGGAATGGAAGTCTGGGCTGCTGCACTCAGCTGCGTGGTTGAATGGGAATGCTGGGCTGCTGCACTTGGCTGCATGGTGAGGCTGGGTACTGTTGGAACAGTCCTAATGTCCAGCGGTGGTTGTGGTGGTGGTGGATAGGTAGCTTGGTGAGATGATTGGTATTCACGCACTTGAGATGTTGGAGGGGTGCTGGCGTATTCTGCCACTGATGCTGTCCGGGAGCTTGTTGCCCTGTAGGGAATGAAGTTTGTGCCTGCTGCTGATATCGGGACCGCTGCATGGCCTTGGTGTAAGCAGCCTGACAGGCCTTCATCACATACAGCTGGAGATCACGACTAAGGTTTTTCATCACGTATTCCTCTGCCACTGTAAAAAATAGTCCCTAGTCTCACTTTTGGCACTGCTGTGTGAGAAAGTTCCCACGCAGCAAATGCCATAAAGTGAGACCAGTGAACTACAGTAATCTCTGTGATGCACTGCAGGAGCCATTGTCTCCTGTCAGTGTGTCACTGGAGGTCGTATAGAGCAGTGACATCACCCGATGTCACTATTCTATAGGGGAGATCGTCATGGAACACTCGTTATTAATTGGACTGCATCGGACAGGGAGTATACAGTTTATTATTTTACGTTTTTTGCAGGCGCTCAAGTATGGTAAGTATGGTTAAATTGAGAATAATAAAATACTTTTTTCTGGCGGTGTCTTTATTTTAACTCTTTCACTACTCTAGGATTAATAATCGATAGGCGTCTTAAGGGCCTCTCTATTATTAACCCGGCTTAATGTCACCTTACAATAGGAAGGTGACATTAACCCCTTATTACCCCATATCCCACCGTTAAACGGGAGTGGGAAGAGAGGGGCTAAGTGCTGGAATTGGCGCATCTTACAGATGCTGCATTTCTGGGGCGGCTGTGGACTGGTATTTGTAGCCGGGGGGCCAATATCCATGGCCCCTCTCTAGGCTATGAATATCAGCCCGCAGCTGTCTGCGTAGCCTTTCTGGCTACAAAATATAGGGCGACCCCATGTAATTTTTTTGGGGGGAGTTCCCCTATTTTAATAGCCAGTAAAGGCTAAGCAGAAAGCTGCGGGGTGATATTCATAGTCTGGAAAGGGGCCATGGGTATTAACCCCTTCCCAGGCTACAAATATTGGCCCCCAGCCGTTGGCTTTCCCCCTCTGGCGCAGAAAATTGCTTGGGAGCCCACACCGTTTTTTTTCTTTATGTTCATTAATCAACATCGGCCTATCTATGGATATATCTATCTATAGATACATCTATAGATACATAGATGTTTCTATCCATATATCTATCTGGCTAATTTCACACATCAGGTTTTTGCCGTCAGGCACAATCCGGCGAGTTTTGAAAAATAAGATCCGTTTTTTTTTCTGCTGGATCCGTTTTTTCTCATAGAGTTGTATTAGCGCTGGATTGCGCCTGATTGCCACATGTTTCATCCGATTTTTGCCGGATCCATCAAAAAAGCTGTTTCCGCCGGACGGAAAACACATGCAGAGGAACGGTTTTTCTGTCTGGTGAAAAAACGCACAGCGACGAATCCGACTAAAAACTTATGAAACTGAGATGTTAAATGATGAATCAGGCCTCCGAATCCGTTTTTTCATGCATGTTTCCATTCAAATCATGCACATTTTCCATTCGCTCTCTTTAAAAAAAAAACAAAAAAAAACGCATCAGTTTTTCACTATTTGCAACGGATCCGTTTTTTCAAAAATTCGCCGGACCCTGCCTGACGGAAACAAACTGATGTGTGAAAGTAGCCTAACCATATATCTATCTACATCTATCCATCTCATTCCTTCTATCTCAGGCCGGAGTCACACTTGGCGTAGGAAAATACAGTCCATTTTTTACGGGCGCAATACGGAGAAATGTTCCCAAAAACAGTGTTCTGTATGTAATCTGTTGGCAAGACTTTCATTGGCGGAATATGTGCGTAATACGCTGACAAACGCAGTATGCTGCGATTTTCTATGCCCGTCAAATGCGGCTGCAAAATATACGGCAGATAGGAGCTGCCCCATAAAAAATCATTGGTCCGTGTGCAATGCGTTGTTTTTGCGCCTCTCATAGGTCCGTAAAACTCTCTAGTGTGACGCCGGCCTCATTCCTTCTATCTGTCTGGCTATGGGTATGTGCACACGTAGAATGGTCCACTGCGAATTTTTCTGCAGCGGATTTGATAAATCCGCAGGGCAAAAACACTGCGTTTTTCCTGCGGATTAACTGCAGATTTCCCGCCGTTTTTGTGCGGATTCCACTGCGGTTTTCTATTATGGAGCAGGTGTAAAACCGCTGCGGAATATGCACAAAGAATTGACATGCTGCGGAATGTAAACCGCTGCGTTTCCGCACGTTTTTTTCCGCAGCATGTGCACTGCGGTTTCCCATAGGTTTACATTGTACTGTAAACACATGGGAAACTGCTGCGGATCCGCGCGTGTGAACATGGCCTATCTGTATGTAATGGAGTGTGGGTTGGACAAATGTAAAAGGAGGTTGGACAAGAAATGACATCACAAATCTTTTTTTTTTTGTCAATAATCGATCTTTATTTATTTATTTAGCTTTCAAAAACGCATACAAATCCGCATGGAAAAAACGCAGCAAAAAGTGCAGCAAAAATGCAACAAAACCGCACCTGCGTTTTCTGGCAAGAGAGGGAAGAATCCGCAGCAGAAATTCCTAAGACTAATCTGCAACGTGTGCACATACCCTTAGGGTTCAAAGTTTATCAGCAATTTCTCATTTTTCCAGCAAAATGTACAAAACCATTTTTTTAGTGACCACATCACATTTGAAGTCCCTTTGAGGGGCCTGTATGACAGAAAACACCCAAAAGTGACACCATTCCAAAAACTGCAACCCTCAAGCTACTCAAAACTACATTGAAAATTATTAACCCTTCAGATGTTTCACAGGAACTAAAGCAACCTGGAAGGAAAAAATGGACATTTTAATTTTTCCAACAAAAATGTTTTTAGCCTCAATTTTTTCATTTTCTCATCGGCAACAGGATAAAATGGATCCTAAAATTTGTTGCACAGTTTCTCTTGAGTACACCGATGCCTCATTTGTGGTCATAAACCACTGTTTGGGGCGCATGGCAGGGCTTGAAAGGGAAGGAGAGCCATTTGCCTTTTTGAATGGAAAATTAGCTCCAATAGTTAGCGGACACCATGTTTTTCTTATGGAGAGCCCCTGTGTGCCTAAACATTGGAGCTACCCAACAAGTGACCCCATTTTGGAAACTAAACCCCCCAAGGAACTTATATAGATGCATAGTGAGCACGTTCAACCCCCAGGTGCTTCACAAATTGATCCGTAAAAAGAAAAAGTACTTTTTTTTTCACCTTCCCCCCCCCCAAAATTTTTTTAGCCTCAATTTTTTCATTTTCGCATTAGCAACAGGATAAAATAGATTCTAAAATTTGTTGTGCAATTTCTCCTGAATACACAGATAACTCATATGTAGGGGTAAACTACTGTTTGGGTGCACAGCAGGGCTCGGAAGGGAAAAAGCACCATTTGACTTTTTGAACGGAAAATTAGCTCCAACCGTTAGTGGACACCATGACGCGTATGGAGAGCCCCTGTGTGTCTAAACATTGGAGCTCCCCCACAAGTGACCCCATTTTGGAAACTAGACCCCTCAAGGAACTTATCTAGATGTGTGGTGAGAACTTTGAACCCCCAAGTGTTTCACTAAAGTTTAGAGCACCCAGGCATGAAAATAAAAAAAAAAAATCATATTTTTTCCACAAACATGATCTTTTAGTCCCCACTTTTTTTCCCAAGGGTAACAGGACAAATGGGACAACAACTTTTGGGGTCAAAATTATCCTGAGTACACTGATAAACCATATGTAGGAGAAAACTACTGTATGGGCACACGTCAAGGATCAGAAGGGAAGTAGTGACGTTTTGGAACTCAGATTTTGATGGAATGGTCCGCGGGCGTCATGTTGCGTTTGGAGAGCCCCTGATGAGCCTAAACAGTGACAAATGACTGCCCACAAATGACCCGATTTTGGAAACTAGATCCCCAGGTAAAGTTTATAGCACCCGGGCATTAAAATTAAAAAAAATCATATTTCTTCCACAAACATGATCTTTTAGTCCCCAATTTTGTTTCCCAAGGGTAACAGGAGAAATTGGACCCCAAAAGTTGTTGTCGAATTTGTCCTGAGTACACTAATACCCCATATGTGGGAGAAAACTACTGTATGGGCACACATCGGGGCTTGGAAGAGAAGTAGTGACGTTTTGGAAGGCAGACTTTGATGCAATGGTCTGCGGGCGTCATGTCGCGTTTGGAGAGCCACTGATGTGCCTAAACAGTGGAACCCCCCCAATTCTAACTCCAACCATAACCCTAACACACCCCGAACTTCAACCCTAACCACAAACCTAACCCTAACACACCCCTAATCCCAACCCTAACCACAAACCTAACCCTAACACACCTCTAAGCCTAATCCCAACACTAACTTTAGCACCAACCCTAACCCTAATTTTAGCCCCAACCCTAACTTTAGCCCAACTCAAACCCTAATTGGTAAACTGGGGTAGAGGGGGCCATCACCAGAGCAGGGAGCCATCAGCAGGGCAAGGGGCGATCGCCGGGGCAGGGGGCAATCAGGAAGGCCATCAGCGGGGCAAGGGGCGATTGCCAGGGCAGGGGGGGCAATCAGCAGGGCAGGGTGTGATCACTGGTGCAAGGAGGGGGTGATCACTGGGGCATTGGGGTGGAATCGGACGGTGGGGGAGCAGAGGACAGCAAAGGGGAGCACAGCGAGGTAAGCAGCTGTGGCGGCAGATCGCGGTCGGCAGATCGCAATCGGGGGTAGGGGCGACGGGGTCATCACGCAGTGGTGGCAGGCAAGGGCAGTCATAGTTGACACCGCCCCTCCACATCTGATTGGAGGGATAGCATCACATGGACGCTAGCTCCAATCAGATCTGGGGGCGGTGACACAGAGATCACCTAGCTCCAGCCAATGGCCGATAATATTGCAGTATTGGCCATGGCTGGATTGTAATATTTCACTAAGTTTCATTGGTGAAAAATTACAATCGCCAATCAGAGTAATCGTAGCAACGGGGGGGCACAGCCAACCCCCCCCCCCCAAGTACAAGTCACTCTAAACCTGCAGATCGGGTGACATTTCAGTTAACCCGTTCACCTGAACGGCAGGATCGCGACCCCGCCATGAAGCCACATAATCGTCACAGGTCAGATTGGCGCCGACTTTCGTGACGCCTACATGGCATCACAGGTCAGGAAGGGGTTAAATAATAGACAACACAAAAGATACTCGCATTCACTGAGCAAGCGCAGGCCTCAGAAAAATGCCACTGATGGTACTTTTATTTTCTGACTTTTTGAGCAGCACCACGTCAAGCCCGAATCTCCTATCTCATGTCCTCATTGAAGCGATCCTTCAACGAACACCGACAAACTTTTACTCTCTTCACTGTGAAGGGGGAAGAAAAAAAAAATTCTAAAAAGACACCAACACTTACAGCAAAACTGATGCGTAAGACCACATTGCAATACTTGATGGGCAGCACGGTGGCTCAGTGGATAGTACTGCAGCCTTGCAGCGCTGGGGCCCTGGGTTCAAATCCCACCAAGGACAACATCTGCAAGGAGTTTGTATGTTCTCCCCGTATTTGCGTAAGTTTCCTATGGGTACTCCGGTTTCCTCCCACATTCCAGAGACATACTGATAGGGATTCTAAATAGTGAGCTCCATCAGGGACAGCGATGACAATGTGTGCAAACTTTAAAGCGCTGCAAAATATGTTAGCGCTATATAAAAGTAAAGATTACGTATTATTACTCACAAAATTCCTTTCTGACTTGTGGCCTTCCATGGTCCCAATCATCCAACAGTGGACTCTGGCCACTTCCCAGAGTCGTCAGATCAAGGCTGAGTCGGAATGATTCCGATCACGGAGGTCCCACAACGCTGCTCTCTCTTCCACAGCTTGAAGAAGGACGTCATTATCAATATCCAGTTGTATCCTCACATTGTGGAACATATAGATGAAATTAAAAAAAATAAAAATTTGAGCGTAAAACTGAAAACAAATTCAATTACAACTCTGATAAAGGCTACTTACACCCCATCTTTCCTCCTCAGCAACCTGATGCCGATGACCCTAGGAGGAATAATTTCCACTCGACTGCTCCTGCTCTTCCGCACTGGAAGGTACCTGTAAAGAAAATACATGAGTTACCACATGTATAGTGTTGCCAGTCAATACATACCAATCAGTAAATCAAATGTGATTGCATAATCAGTGTCATTTCCACTTCTGAAAGCTTCAGTGGAGGATATGTTGGAAGAGCAGACAGCAGTCAAGTGAAACACTAGAGAAACGAACAGATAAGAAAAATTTTACTTGTTAAGAGCCAAACTCAATGTAGCACCAAAAAAAAGAACAATGGACATCAATACTTACATTACAGGCAGTAGTCTAACAGCACAGCAGTCAGGCAGCACCAGGATGGCAGCAACAGGACCGAAGCAGCAAACAGTCTACAAGGAACAGAAAAAAATTAGTACAGACTGCAAAGACAGACATTTTCAAAGCTTTTATACTTCCATCCAGCAGCATCAGGAAGAAGACAGCAACAGGAAGATGGCAGCAATAGGAAGACGGCAGCAGCACCAGGAAGACAGCAGCAGTACCAGGGTCAGAGCAGCAAAGTCTACAAGGAATAGAAATAAAATTAGTACAGACTGCAAAAACAAACAGACATTTTCAAAGCTTCTATTCTTACATCCAGCAGCACCAGGACAGCAACAGGATGTCAGCAACAGGTCCGGAGCAGCAGTCTACAAGGAACAGAAAAAAATTAGTACAGACTGCAAATACATACAGACATTTTCACAGCTTCTATACTTACATCCAGCAGCACCAGGAAGGCAGCAGCAGCAGGATGGTGTCATCAACAGGACAGCAGCAGCACTAAGACAGCAGCAACAGGACCGAATCAAACAGTCTACAAGGAACAGAAAAAAATTAGAATACAGACTGAAAAGACAGACATTTTCAAAGCTTCTATACTTACATCCAGAGTCTTGTGCTTGCATCCAGTCTTGAGAGTAATGGACTACCTGTCTCCAGAACCCCCTTTATACATCAATGATTTTGTAAGTGGTGACATCATTTCCTGAACATGATTAGTGTGAAGTACGCATGCGTATCGAACACATGTGTACGTATGTCCTTATGTACCAATGTGTTCCGGTAGACCGTAATGTGTATTTTTTTGGCGGACAATTGCGCAATATTTGACGCCTCAAAAAATGCAACATGTTGCGTTCGCCAGACACCGCCACACACCGCGAAACGACACATGCGTATGCATCTGCATGGGAACACATGCAAATGCATGTCCCTGCATACACCATGTTAAAAATAGGTACACATGATTTGTACGGATGTATGTGGATCATACGCTGCGCACAGAAACACTAATGTGAACCTGGTCTTAGAGAAAAAAAAAATCGTACAGAGTGGTTTTGTAGGTAGCATGTTAGTATAGTCGGTGTCAGTGTTTGGTGACGTCCGATCTTGTTTTAGACTCCACACAAAACTCACAAAAATTTACATAAATTTTTGGCCGAAAGAAAATAAATATATCTCTCCCAATATTTTTGCCCAAATCTCTGGGACAGCCTAGGATACTCCCCAATATATATAAAACAAAAAAACGGAGTATATAGATCCCAATACACATATTTAAAAATATACGTTTTTTATTAATCAACAATATTCTGAAAACATTACATCAGTAAATACATATATAGCACAGGATAAAGTGTGGAGGAAACAGATGGTAGCGGCGAAACAGAAAGAAAAATACATATCACATTCCTGGGGCTGCAAGTACAAGATCACTAGTATAAGGATTTCATGTGACAAATGCCACAATCTCCCATAGTTAAATTGTTAGTTCAAGTGCCACAGTGCAAAGATATTACCATTCATAAGTACCAAGCAGCTTACCCATCGTGTATGGATGTCTTTCCAAGTTCCACACGCAGCCCCCCTGGCGCACGTTTCGTGGTCTGCTTTTTCAAAAAGGGGTCTGTTTGTTAACCGCTCTCACAGGAGTTAAAATAGGGCACATACAGGAAGTGTAATCAGGCATAACGGCGCGCACACACCCAGGATCAAGCTCCATTGTACCCGGCGGTCGTCAGGGCAACACACACATGGGGCGGACATCCGCCAGGTGATGTCACAAATTATGTGTGTGTAGCTCCTATTGATAACCACCCAGGAAGTCAAGAGCAAAAGAGAGGGCGCGTGTGCGTCTGCCTAAAACCCTCCCACCGAAGACCATAGGGGCCGCCATTTTGTAAGTAACATAGTTAGTAAGGCCGAAAAAAGACATTTGTCCATCCAGTTCAGCCTATATTCCATCATAATACAGTGGGGCAAAAAAGTATTTAGTCAGTCAGCAATAGTGCAAGTTCCACCACTTAAAAAGATGAGAGGCGTCTGTAATTTACATCATAGGTAGACCTCAACTATGGGAGACAAACTGAGAAAAAAAAATCCAGAAAATCACATTGTCTGTTTTTTTATCATTTTTTTTGCATATTATGGTGGAAAATAAGTATTTGGTCAGAAACAAACAATCAAGATTTCTGGCTCTCACAGACCTGTAACTTCTTCTTTAAGAGTCTCCTCTATCCTCCACTCATTACCTGTAGTAATGGCACCTGTTTAAACTTGTTATCAGTATAAAAAGACACCTGTGCACACCCTCAAACAGTCTGACTCCAAACTCCACTATGGTGAAGACCAAAGAGCTGTCAAAGGACACCAGAAACAAAATTGTAGCCCTGCACCAGGCTGGGAAGACTGAATCTGCAATAGCCAACCAGCTTGGAGTGAAGAAATCAACAGTGGGAGCAATATTTAGAAAATGGAAGACATACAAGACCACTGATAATCTCCCTCGATCTGGGGCTCCACGCAAAATCCCACCCCGTGGGGTCAGAATGATCACAAGAACGGTGAGCAAAAATCCCAGAACCACACGGGGGGGACCTAGTGAATGAACTGCAGAGAGCTGGGACCAATGTAACAAGGCCTACCATAAGTAACACACTACGCCACCATGGACTCAGATCCTGCAGTGCCAGACGTGTCCCACTGCTTAAGCCAGTACATGTCCGGGCCCGTCTGAAGTTTGCTAGAGAACATTTGGATGATCCAGAGGAGTTTTGGGAGAATGTCCTATGGTCTGATGAAACCAAACTGGAACTGTTTGTTAGAAACACAACTTGTCGTGTTTGGAGGAAAAAGAATACTGAGTTGCATCCATCAAACACCATACCTACTGTAAAGCATGGTGGTGGAAACATCATGCTTTGGGGCTGTTTCTCTGCAAAGGGGCCAGGACGACTGATCCGGGTGCATGAAAGAATGAATGGGGCCATGTATCGTGAGATTTTGAGTGCAAACCTCCTTCCATCAGCAAGGGCATTGAAGATGAAACGTGGCTGGGTCTTTCAACATGACAATGATCCAAAGCACACCGCCAGGGCAACGAAGGAGTGGCTTCGTAAGAAGCATTTCAAGGTCCTGGAGTGGCCTAGCCAGTCTCCAGATCTCAAACCTACAGAAAACCTTTGGAGGGAGTTGAAAGTCCGTGTTGCCAAGCGAAAAGCCAAAAACATCACTGCTCTAGAGGAGATCTGCATGGAGGAATGGGCCAACATACCAACAACAGTGTGTGGCAACCTTGTGAAGACTTACAGAAAACGTTTGACCTCTGTCATTGCCAACAAAGGATATATTACAGATTATTGAGATGAAATTTTGTTTCTGACCAAATACTTATTTTCCACCATAATATGCAAATAAAATGTTAAAAAAAAACAGACAATGTGATTTTCTGGATTTTTTTTTCTCAGTTTGTCTCCCATAGTTGAGGTCTACCTATGATGTAAATTACAGACGCCTCTCATCTTTTTAAGTGGTGGAACTTGCACTATTGCTGACTGACTAAATACTTTTTTGCCCCACTGTAAATCCCCAGATCTACGTCCTTCTACAGAACCTAATAATTGTATGATACAATATTGTTCTGCTCCAGGAAGACATCCAGGCCTCTCTTGAACCCCTCGACTGAGTTCGCCATCACCACCTCCTCAGGCAAGCAATTCCAGATTCTCACTGCCCTAACAGTAAAGAATCCTCTTCTATGTTGGTGGAAAAACCTTCTCTCCTCCAGACGCAAAGAATGCCCCCTTGTGCCCGTCACCTTCCTTGGTATAAACAGATCCTCAGCGAGATATTTGTATTGTCCCCTTATATACTTATACATGGTTATTAGATCGCCCCTCAGTCGTCTTTTTTCTAGACTAAATAATCCTAATTTCGCTAAACTATCTGGGTATTGTAGTTCTCCCATCCCCTTTATTAATTTTGTTGCCCTCCTTTGTACTCTCTCTAGTTCCATTATATCCTTCCTGAGCACCGGTGCCCAAAACTGGACACAGTACTCCATGTGCGGTCTAACTAGGGATTTGTACAGAGGCAGTATAATGCTCTCATCATGTGTATCCAGACCTCTTTTAATGCACCCCATGATCCTGTTTGCCTTGGCAGCTGCTGCCTGGCACTGGCTGCTCCAGGTAAGTTTATCATTAATTAGGATCCCCAAGTCCTTCTCCCTGTCAGATTTACCCAGTGGTTTCCCATTCAGTGTGTAATGGTGATATTGATTCCTTCTTCCCATGTGTATAACCTTACATTTATCATTGTTAAACCTCATCTGCCACCTTTCAGCCCAAGTTTCCAACTTATCCAGATCCATCTGTAGCAGAATACTATCTTCTCTTGTATTAACTGCTTTACATAGTTTTATATCATCTGCAAATATCGATATTTTGCTGTGTAAACCTTCTACCAGATCATTAATGAATATGTTGAAGAGAACAGGTCCCAATACTGACCCCTGAGGTACCCCACTGGTCACAGCAACCCAGTTAGAGACTATACCATTTATAACCACCCTTTGCTTTCTATCACTAAGCCAGTTACTAACTCATTTACACACATTTTCCCCCAGACCAAGCATTCTCATTTTGTGTACCAACCTCTTGTGCGGCACGGTATCAAACGCTTTGGAAAAGTCGAGATATACCACGTCCAAGTGATACTGGATAAGTGAAAAGCGGGGCCGCTGTATATAGCGGCAGCAGGCGCACCATCTATATGCTCATAGCCCACCCATCGAGGGCCACGGGAACCGCCACACCCCAGGTAATATTATACAAATCACTTATATGTTACAAAGGCGAGTACACGTATACAGCTAAGGACCTCCCACCGGAGACCATGGGGGCCGCCATTTTGTAGGTGACATTAAGTGAGGGAAAAAAAATGGCCAACCGACAAATATGAGAAAGAGGCTTTTCGCCAACTGAAAAATAAAACTACTTACCAGGTATTGTCTCAGAACCCCATACAGCCCTTTACTAGGGATTTGGAGCTGATCTTGTCTCATGCTAGTGAATCAGGGATTGTCCCTAAGAAAGTCCTGGATGGCCTTCTACCAAAATTCCCGAAGATAGCCGCTTTCTATTTATTGCCGAAAGTGCATAAAGACACTGTTAATCCCCCTGGCAGACCAATTGTCTCTGGCATGGGGGGGTTGTGTGACAATGTATGTAAATTCATTGATCATTATCTGAAACCATTTGTGGAGACACTTCCCTCCTATGTCAGAGACACCACTGATGTGTTGACAAGGGTTGATGGCCTGTCCCTCGAGGCGGGCATGCTCCTGGTTACCATCGACATAGAATCACTTTATACATCAATCCGACATAGTGATGGGCTTAGAGCGACATGCTTCTTCCTCGAGACAGCCAACTGGGATGGACATTTTTTGGAATTTATTTTAGAACTTTTAGAATTTATTTTGACGCACAATTTTTTTGTTTTTAAGGATACATTTTTTTTGCAGATACAAGGGACTGCCATGGGCGCGGCATGTGCCCCGTCTTATGCAAATTTACTATTGGGGTATTGGGAAAGAACCATCTTCCAGGGTGACGGGGCACATGCCGCAGACCAGGTGGTGGGCTGGTTTCGGTACATCGACGATGTGCTCATGATCTGGAACAGTGACGAGACCAGCCTAACCAAATTTATGCAGGACCTTAACCAAAATTGTTTTAATTTAAAATTCACATATCTTTGGAACAAAACCCGGATTAATTTTTTGGACATTACTCTTTGTGTTGCCGAGGATGGATCCATTGAGACGGATCTTTATCGAAAGGAGACGGCCGTCAATTCTATACTCCATGCCTCCTCGGCACACAACTACCCTGTAATTAAAGCTATCCCAGGTGGCCAGTTCTTGAGGAACAGGCGTGTCTGCTCCACGGAGGCCCGTTTCGAGGGACAGTCCACGATACTCTCAGATAGGTTTAAGGCCGGGGGTACAGTCGTCGGTGCATTAAGGCAGGCTATAAACGGGCGAAACAAACTAGGAGAGAGGATTTATTGTTACCATTCAGGAAGACCATGAAATCGAGGGACTCTGAGATACGTTTTATCTCCACGGCCAACTGCCGCTGGGATCGGATCCGTGATGTTTTAACCAAACATTGGCCAGTTTTATTGACGGATAGTGTCCTGGCTAAACACTTGTCTCCAGCCCCATGTATGGTACAACGCAGGGGAAGGAACCTTAAAGATAGTCTTGTAAAAAGCCATTACGTGGCAAAACATGATACCTTTATGGCTAAGATAAATCCCAGACTCGGGTGCTTCCCCTGCGGGTCATGTGTCGCGTGTCCTAATATCCTTAGATGTGGGACATTTAAGTCATCTGATGGTAGCATGACATTGTGGCTGCAAGAGAGACAAGGGATATATCGACATTAAAAACTCTGCCAAGGCACTTCCGCACACATCATGGGTCCGATCCCGGCGGTTTGAAGGTAAGGGGGATTGATAGGATTCATGGGGGCATCAGGGGTGGCAACCTTAAACAACTACTTGCACAATGCGAATGCAGGTGGATTGTCACCCTTGATACTATGTTCCCCAAAGGATTGAACGAACAACTTAGTTTTGTTCCTTTCCTATGAGACATTCCCCCAACTTGGGTACAGGCCTTTGTGTTCCGCTGCTCCTTCACCCTCCTTTGAGTGCTTTGATTTTATATTAATATTTTTATGGCTATAACCCTAGTGGTTATTAGAGTATATCCTCTCCTCATGTGACTCTCCTCTATGTTTTTAAAATCTTGATTCTAATTTTTGTTTGTTCTCTGTCTTTAGTTATTTTAATTATATGGGACATTATCGTAACCAGGCCCACTATGTGACCATCTACCGGATTCGCCTTGAACTTACCACCACATATGGATGAAAAGGACTCTTCTTCAGCCGCTAGTTTTTATATTGTCTGTGTGTGACATTAACATGTGATCTGATATGTTCATCCACTTTTGCACGTGTTCATCTCAGAGATTTATTATGTTTACACTGTGTTCGTAAGGTACGCATTTTTGTGCTGCTAGGATTTTTTATTGCGTTCCTGATTTTATTCACTAATACGATGACTCTCACGATCCTTGGTGAGGGGGGCACATAGAATGTGCACTCGACTCTGTAGTACACAGTTGTGTGTACTGATTCATTATCACTTATATAATAGCGTCTCCCATGGTCTCTGGTGGGAGGGGCTTAGTTAATATATGTGGTGTAATTGCTGCTGTAATAGGAAGCAGCCCACATATTATCACTCACAATATTGTATTCACCATGGCCTTTGGTGGGAGGACCGCGGGTATATGACTAGTGCATGTTATTGTTTTAACACACAGCGCTTCCCTTTTTTTTTTTTCTCACTTAATGTCACCTACAAAATGGCGGCCCCCATGGTCTCTGGTGGGAGGTCCTTAGCTGTATACGTGGTGTACTCGCCTTTGTAACATATAAGTGATTTGTATAATATTACCTGGGGTGTGGCGGTTCCCGTGGCCCTCGATGGATGGGCTATGGGCATATACAGGTCCTTCTCAAAAAATTAGCATATAGTGTTAAATTTCATTATTTACCATAATGTAATGATTACAATTAAACTTTCATATATTATAGATTCATTATCCACCAACTGAAATTTGTCAGGTCTTTTATTGTTTTAATACTGATGATTTTGGCATACAACTCCTGATAACCCCAAAAACCTGTCTCAATAAATTAGCATATCAAGAAAAGGTTCTCTAAACGACCTATTACCCTAATCTTCTGAATCAACTAATTAACTCTAAACACATGCAAAAGATACCTGAGGCTTTTATAAACTCCCTGCCTGGTTCATTACTCAAAACCCCCATCATGGGTAAGACTAGCGACCTGACAGATGTCAAGAAGGCCATCATTGACACCCTCAAGCAAGAGGGTAAGACCCAGAAAGAAATTTCTCAACAAATAGGCTGTTCCAAGAGTGCTGTATCAAGGCACCTCAATGGTAAGTCTGTTGGAAGGAAACAATGTGGCAGAAAACGCTGTACAACGAGAAGAGGAGACCGGACCCTGAGGAAGATTGTGGAGAAGGACCGATTCCAGACCTTGGGGAACCTGAGGAAGCAGTGGACTGAGTCTGGTGTGGAAACATCCAGAGCCACCGTGCACAGGCGTGTGCAGGAAATGGGCTACAGGTGCCGCATTCCCCAGGTAAAGCCACTTTTGAGCTACAGAGAAGCAGCACTGGACTGTTGCTAAGTGGTCCCAAGTACTTTTTTCTGATGAAAGCAAATTTTGCATGTCATTCGGAAATCAAGGTGCCAGAGTCTGGAGGAAGACTGGGGAGAAGGAAATGCCAAAATGCCTGAAGTCCAGTGTCAAGTACCCACAGTCAGTGATGGTGTGGGGTGCCATGTCAGCTGCTGGTGTTGGTCCACTGTGTTTCATCAAGGGCAGGGTCAATGCAGCTAGCTATCAGGAGATTTTGGAGCACTTCATGCTTCCATCGGCTGAAATGCTTTATGGAGATGAAGATTTCATTTTTCAGCACGACCTGGCACCTGCTCACAGTGCCAAAACCACTGGTAAATGGTTTACTGACCATGGTATTACTGTGCTCAATTGGCCTGCCAACTCTCCTGACCTGAACCCCATAGAGAATCTGTGGGATATTGTGAAGAGAAAGTTGAGAGACGCAAGACCCAACACTCTGGATGAGCTTAAGGCCGCTATTGAAGCATCCTGGGCCTCCATAACATCTCAGCAGTGTCACAGGCTGATTGCCTCCATGCCACGCCGCATTGAAGCAGTCATTTCTGCCAAAGGATTCCCGACCAAGTATTGAGTGCATAACTGAACATTATTATTTGTTGTTTTTTTTGTTTGTTATTAAAAAACACTTTTATTTGATTGGATGGGTGAAATATGCTAATTTATTGAGACAGGTTTTTTGGGTTATCAGGAGTTGTATGCCAAAATCATCAGTATTAAAACAATAAAAGACCTGACAAATTTCAGTTGGTGGATAATGAATCTATAATATATGAAAGTTTAATTGTAATCATTACATTATGGTAAATAATGAAATTTAACACTATATGCTAATTTTTTGAGAAGGACCTGTAGATGGTGCGCCTGTTGCCGCTATATACAGCGGCCCCGCTTTTCACTTATCCAGTATCACTTACAAAATGGCGGCCCCTATGGTCTTCGGTGGGAGGGTTTTAGGCAGACGCGCACGCGCCCTCTATCTTTTGCTCTTGACTTCCTGGGCGGTTATCAATAGGAGCTACACAAACATAATTTGTGACGTCACCTGGCGGATTTCCGCCCCATGTGTGTGTTGCCCTGATGACCGCCGGGTACAATGGAGCTTGATCCTGGGTGTGTGCGCGCCGTTATGCCTGATTACACTTCCTGTATGTGCCCTATTTTAACTCCTGTGAGAGCGGTTAACAAACAGACCCCTTTTTGAAAAAGCAGACCGCGAAACGTGCGTCAGGGGGACTGCGTGTGGAACTTGGAAAGACATCCATACACGATGGGTAAGCTGCTTGGTACTTATGAATGGTAATATCTTTGCACTGTGGCACTTGAACTAATAATTTAACTATGGGAGATTGTGGCATTTGTCACATGAAATCCTTATACTAGTGATCTTGTACTAGCAGCCCCAGGAATGTGATATATATTTTTCTTTCTGTTTTGCCGCTACCATCTGTTTCCTCCTCACTTTATCCTGTGCTATATATGTATTTACTGATGTAATGTTTTCAGAATATTGTTGATTAATAAAAAACGTATATTTTTAAATATGTGTATTGGGATCTATATACTCCGTTTTTTTGTTTTATAGATTTTTTTAGAGTAGTTTTATAGGTAGGGAGGTAGCGTCTTTTTTTTTTTTCTTGCATAAAAAAACTGCTATTGCCTAGTGCATTAGGGGAGCATACGTCACACATTGTTGGTGAGGACCGTTTTTCTTTTGTAAAAAGATAATTAGTTGCGTCGAATACATTTTTAGCGAGTGCATTAGGGGAGCGTACGTCACATTATTGGTGGTGTTTGTTTTTCTTTTGCAAAAAAATAAATAGTTGTGTCCAGTAAATTTTTAGCCAGTGCATTATGAGTGCGTACGTCACATTGTTGGTGGCATTCGTATTTCTTTTGTAAAAAAAATTTTTTGCGTCGGGTAATTTTTTTTTTTATACAAACTTCTTTTTTTCATCTTGTTTCTTTTCATTTTTTTTCTTTTCTAAATTTTATCTCCCTACTTTTTTTCTCACTTTTTTTTTTTAAATAAATTGTACCCTATACACAAGCCCCACACATTGGGAGGGGCTGGTGGGGCTGGTGAGGACCCAGCGGTCATGGTGCACATTGGCAAAAATGACAAAGTTAGGCTGGAGTCACACTCAACGTAAGATAATACGGTCCGTATATTACGGCCGTAATACACTGAAAAGTCCCCAAAATAGTGGTCCGTAGCTCCTCCGTAGGCAGGGTGTATGAGCTTTTTTGCGCATGGAATCCTCCGTATGTAATCCGTACTGCATGTTTTTCTCGCAGACTTGCAAAACCGATATACGGCTATACAAGGGATCCATGTGTAAAAAAAACAAAAAAAAACCATATATACTATATATATATATATATATATAATGTCAGTAGACACATATATGTATATATATATTAATATTTCAGACAGCGCTAGAAAGCTTTAAGGCCGGTAATTCAATTACCGGCTTTTGCTATCTCCTTCCTAAACCCGACATGATATGAGGCATGGTTTACATACAGTAAACCATCTCATATCACCATTTTTTTTGCATATTCCACACTACTGTTAGTAGTGTGAATATGCAAAATTTGGCCGTTCTAGCTATTAAAATAAAGGGTTAAATGGCGGAAAAAATTGGCGTGGGCTCCCACGCAATTTTCTCCGCCAGAGTAGTAAAGCCAGTGACTGAGGGCAGATATTAATAGCCTGGAGAGGGTCCATGGTTATTGGCCCCCCCTGGCTAAAAACATCTGCCCCCAGCCACCCCAGAAAAGGCACATCTGGAAGATGTGCCTATTCTGGCACTTGGCCACTCTCTTCCCATTCCCGTGTAGCGGTGGGATATGGGGTACTGAAGGGTTAATGTCACCTTGCTATTGTAAGGTGACATTAAGCCAAATTAATAATGGAGAGGCGTCAATTATGACACCTATCCATTATTAATCCAATACTAGTATAGGGTTAAAAAAAACAAACACATTAAAAATTATTTTAATGAAATAAAAACAAAGGTTGTTATAATAATTTATTCTACGCTCAATCCTTCTGAAGACCCTCGCTCTGTAACAAAGTAAAAATAATAAACCAACAATATACATACCTTCCGAAGATCTGTAACGTCCCACGATGTAAATCCATCTGAAGGGGTTAAAACATTTTGCAGCCAGGAGCTCTGCTAATGCAGCGCTGCTCCTTGCTGCAAAACCCCGGAGAATGAAGGTAAAGTAGGTCAATGACCTATATTTACCTTCATTTGCGGTGAGGCGCCCTCTGCTGGTTGTCCTCATATGAACTCGAGCCTGGGAGCTTTCTAGGAAAGTTCCCACGCTCCAGGAACAGCCAGAAGAGGGCGCCTCACCGCAAATGAAGGTAAATATAGGTCATTGACCTACTTTACCTTCATTCGGCGTGATATTATAGGTGAATCTAATGAAAATGTAGAGTCCCTGTGGGTGGAGATAAGGGGAGGGGGAAAAATAAGTTACTGATAGGGGTTTGTTACAAATCTCCAAAAATAATGGAAGCAATGTAGAATATCCTCGTAAAGCAAATAGATGAAGCTGCGACTCAAGGGGAAGTCATTATTATGGGGGACTTCAACTACCCTGAAATAGATTGGGGAATAGAAATCTGCAGTTCCAGCAAAGGTAATCGGTTTTTGACAACTATGAGAGACAATTATCTTTTACAACTGGTTCAGGACCCAACAAGAAGGGGGGCACTGCTAGACCTAATATTAACCAACAGGCCAGACCGCATATCAAATATAAGGGTTGGTGGTCACTTGGGGAATAGTGATCACAAAACAATAAGTTTTCATGTATCCTTTAATAAGATGTATAGTAGAGGGGTTACAAGGACACTAAACTTCAGGAGGGCAAATTTCCAACAGATGAGAGAGGATCCTGGTGCAATTAACTGGAACGATTTCCTGAGACATAAAAATACACAAAGAAAATGGGAGACATTTATTAGGACCTGTGCACAGTATATACCATATACCGTATGGGAATAAACATACTAGAAATAGGAGGAAACCAATATGGCTAAATCGAGCTGTAAGGGGCGCAATAAGTGACAAAAAGAAAGCATTTAGAGAATTAAAGGAAGTAGGTAACATAGTAACATAGTTAGTAAGGCCGAAAAAAGACATTTGTCCATCCAGTTCAGCCTATATTCCATCATAATAAATCCCCAGATCTACGTCCTTCTACAGAACCTAATAATTGTATGATACAATATTGTTCTGCTCCAGGAAGACATCCAGGCCTCTCTTGAACCCCTCGACTGAGTTCGCCATCTCCACCTCCTCAGGCAAGCAATTCCAGATTCTCACTGCCCTAACAGTAAAGAATCCTCTTCTATGTTGGTGGAAAAACCTTCTCTCCTCCAGACGCAAAGAATGCCCCCTTGTGCCCGTCACCTTCCTTGGTATAAACAGATCCTCAGCAAGATATTTGTATTGTCCCCTTATATACTTATACATGGTTATTAGATCGCCCCTCAGTCATCTTTTTTCTAGACTAAATAATCCTAATTTCGCTAATCTATCTGGGTATTGTAGTTCTCCCATCCCCTTTATTAATTTTGTTGCCCTCCTTTGTACTCTCTCTAGTTCCATTATATCCTTCCTGAGCACCTGATAGGTAGTGAGGAGGCATTAAATAAATACAGAAAATTAAATAAATTCTTTAAAAAGCAAATTAAGGCAGCAAAGATTGAGACAGAGAGACTCATTGCCAGAGAGAGTAAAAATAATCCCAAAATATTCTTTAACTACGTAAATAGTAAGAAACTAAAAAATGATAGTGTTGGCCCCCTTAAAAATAGTCTGGGTGAAATGGTGGATGAGGATGAGGAAAAAGCCAATATGCTAAATGACTTTTTTTCATCAGTATTTACACAAGAAAATCCCATGGCAGACAATGACTAGTGATAAAAATTCCCCATTAAATGTCACCTGCTTAACCCAGCAGAAAGTACGTCGGCGTCTAAAAATCACTAAAATTGACAAATCTCCGGGCCCGGATGGGATACACCCCCGAGTACTGCAGGAATTAAGTACAGTCATTGATAGACCAATTTTTTTTATTCTTGAAAGACTCCATAATAACAGGTTCTGTACCACAGGACTGGCGTATAGCAAATGTGGTGCCAATATTCAAAAAGGGGACAAAAACTGAACTCGGTTATTATAGGCCGGTAAGCTTAACCTCTATTGTGGGTAAAATCCTGGAGGGCATTCTAAGGTATGCTATACTGGAGTATCTGAAGAGGAATAACCTCATGACCCAGTATCAGCACAGGTTTACTAGGGACCGTTCATGTCAGACTAATCTGATCAGCTTCTATGAAGAGGTAAGTTCCGGACTGGAGCAAGGGAACCCAGTGGACGTAGTGTATATGGACTTTTCAAAAGCTTTTGATACGGTGACACACAAAAGGTTCATACATAAAATGGGAATAATGGGGATAGGGGAAAATGTGTAAGTGGATTAAGAGCTGGCTCAGAGATAGGAAACAAAGGGTGGTTATTAATGGAGCACACTCGGACTGGGTCGCAGTTAGCAATGGGGTACCACAGGGGTCACTATTGGGCCCTCTTCTTTTTAACATTTATTAATGACCTTGTAGAGGGCATTCAGAGCAGAATTTCAATATTTGCAGATGACACTAAACTCTGCAGGGTAATCAATACAGAAGAGGACAATTTTATATTACAGGATGATTTATGTAAACTAGAAGCTTGGGCTGATAAATGGCAAATGAGCTTTAATGGGGATAAATGTAAGGTCATGCACTTGGATAGAAGTAATAAGATGTATAATTATGTGCTTAATTCTAAAACTCTGGGCAAAACCGTCAATGAAAAAGACCTGGGTGTATGGGTGGATGACAAACTCATATTCAGTGGCCAGTGTCAGGCAGCTGCTACAAAGGCAAATAAAATAATGGGATGCATTAAAAGAGAGATGCTCATGAGGAGAACATAATTTTACCTTTATACAAGTCGACCACACTTAGAATACTGTGCACAGTTCTGGTCTCCGGTGTATAAGAAAGACATAGCTGAACTAGAGAGGGTGCAGAGAAGAGTGACCAAGGTTATTAGAGGACTGGGGGGTCTGCAATACTAAGATAGGTTATTTCCCTTGGGGCTATTTAGTTTGGAAAAACGAAGACTAAGGGGTGATCTTATTTTAATGTATAAATATATGAGGGGACAGTACAAAGACCTTTCTGATGATCTTTTTAATCATATACCTAAGACAGGGACAAGGGGGCATCCTCTATGTCTGGAGGAAAGAAGGTTTAGGCATAATAACAGACGTGGGTTCTTTACTGTAAAAGCAGTGAGACTATGGAACTCTCTGCCATATGATGTTGTAATGAGTGATTCATTACTTACATTTAAGAGGGGATTGGATACCTTTCTTGAAAAGTATAATGTTGCAGGGTATATATACTAGATTCCTTGATAGGGCGTTGATCCAGGGAACTAGTCTGATTGCCGTATGTGGAGTCGGGAAGGAATGTTTTTTCCCCAAAGTGGAGCTTACTATTTGCCACATGGTTTTTTTTTTTGCCTTCCTCTGGATCAACATGTTAGGGCATGTTAGGTTAGGCTATGGGTTGAACTAGATGGACTTATAGTCTTCCTTCAACCTTAATAACTATGTTACTATGTTACCTTACACGTGTAAAAGCACCACTTACATACACATCCCCGGGGTTTGTGAAAAAAAGATAAAAATGGTCCATTCGTCAAGAAGACGCTATTCATCAGAGGAGGCTTATGTCTTCCTTGCGTCTGACACTGATTCAGCCAGTGAGGGAGATCCCACATTCCTCATTCTCCTCATCTAGTGAGGAAGAACCCCCAGCAAGGTGCCCTAGGACCCAGGCAACTCCTGCAGCAATTGATCGCATATGGATTGCACCCCCTAAAAATCAGCCTGTCATTCAGGATTTCATCTGTAGCTCAGGAATCCAGTTGGACACCACTGACCTCACTGAAATTGACTTCAAATTCTTTTTCAGTGAGGAAATAAATCTTATGGTGGACCAGACAAACCTGTATGCCCATCAATATTTCAGCCAAAATCCCACGTCAACATACGCCACATGGACCCCTGTATCTGCAGCAGAGATGCTGATATTTTGGGGAATTGTGCTGCATATGGGCATAATGTGAGAACCAGAGCTTCGGCAATACTGGAGTACTGCTATTCTCTACGGTACACTGGTGTTCTGCATGGCCATGACAAGGAAACTATTTAAAGTGATCCGTACATTTTTGCATTATAGTGATAATGTGTAGTGTCCTCCCCGAGACTATCCAAACTTTGATCGTCTATATAAAATTTGGCCAGTGGTTGAACACTTCAGCAGAAAATTTGCTAAGGCATACACACCCCAGAGGGACATCACTATTGATGAATCTCGTTCACTTCAAAGGGAGGCTAAAATTCCGATAATACCTGCCCAGTAAGAGGGCCAGGTATGGAATAAAACTGTACAAAATGTGCTAGAGTACTTCAGGGTACACCCACAGGTTTAGTCTACGAGGGTAAGGACACCCAGATTAACCCCCCTGAATGCCCACTTGTCCTGGGGGTGAGTGGGAAAATTGTATGGGAATTGCTTCAGCCACTGCTGCATAAAGATTATCACCTCTACATTGATAAAGATTACACCAGCATCCCGCTCTTCAAGACCCTCTCTGCCAGAGGTACAGCTGCATGTGGCACCGTGCAAAAAAAAACAGCGAAGCCTCTCTAAGCCGCTAATTGGGAAAATGCTGAGAAAAGGTGAAAGCAGAGTCTAATGCAGCAGCAAATGTTGTGAATTCCGTTCTTGGTTGTAAGTAGTATTTTTGTGAGTTCTGCTTTTGGGCTCCTGTGGTCTTTAGTGGTATGACTGCTTCTTGGATTTAGCTTCTTAGCTGTTTCCTTTGATTGTCTTTTGGGCTCGGCTATATTAGTCTGGCCTTAGCCCTCATTCAATGCCAGTTGTCAATTGTCTCTGCCTGGAGTCATTGCTCTTTGGATTGTCCTGACACTCTGACTAAGTTCTGCAAAGCTAAGTCCTTCCATGTCCTTTGCAGTTCACTTATTGTGGACTTGTGGTTTTGTACTGTCTTGTTTTATGCTCATTTGTCCAGTTTATCAGTATGGATCTATTTAGCTAAACTGGAATCTCTAGGCAGCAGAGTTTGCCCTCCACACCTTTAGTTAGGTGTGGAGATTTTTGCATTTCTCTGCGGTGGACTTTTTCTAGTTTTTTCTACTGACTGCACAGAGCTCTTTTCTGTACTTTCCTTTTTAGCTAGAAGCGGCCTCCTGTGCTCAATCTTGTTTCATACTACGTATGTCATTTCCTTCTCCTCTCACAGTCATTACATGTGGGGGGCTGTCTTTCCTTTGGGGATTTTCTCTGAGGCAAGATAGTTTTCCTGCTTCTATCTTTAGGGGTAGTTAGCTCTTAGGCTGTGACGAGTTGCCTAGGGAGCGTTAGGAGCAATCCACGGCTGCTTCTAGTTGTGTGTTGAGCTTAGCGTCTGCGGTCAGTATATATACCACCTGCTCAGAGCTAGTCTCATGTCGCTCCATAGTCACCAGACCATAACAAGCAACATGCTGGTGGTCAAGTATAAGGTCAAAAGAGATGTCCTCATCTTGACCACTATGCACTGTGACAACAGCTCAATGTCACTGTTCATGGGACCACAACAAGTCCGAAAGCCAGATTGTGTCTTGGATTACAATTGGTATATGGGGGGTGTAGATCTTTCAAATCAGGTCATCCAACCATACAGTGCCTTGCGAAAAGCCAAAGTCTGGTAGAAAAAATTGGCCATGTACATTGTACGGATGGCACTGTACAATGTTTTTGTGCTGTTCCAATCTGCAGGCAATATGGGGACCTTCCTTCAGTTTCAGGAGGAAGTCATCAAGTCATCAAGAAATTGGGGTCCAATTTCTCCTGTTACCCTTTGGGAAAATACCAAACTGGGGGCTAAAAAATAATTTTTGTGGGAAAATTTTTTTATTTTTACGGCTCTACATTATAAACTTCTGTGAAGCACTTGGTGGGTCAAAGTGCTCGCCACACATCTAGATAAGTTCCTTAGGGGGTCTACTTTCCAAAATGGTGTCACTTGGGTGGGTTTCAATGTTTAGGCACATCAGTGGCTTTCCAAACGCAACATGATGTCCCATCTCAATTCCTGTAAATTTTACATTGAAAAGTCAAACGGCACTCATTCCCTTCCGAGCTCTACCTTGCACCTAAACAGTGGTTTACACCCACATATGGGGTATCAGCGTACTCTGGACCCCAAAAGAAGTTGTACAATTTGTCCTATTTTTTCTCTTACCCTTGGGAAAATAAAAAATTGAGGGCGAAAAGATCATTTTTGTGAAAAAATATGATTTTTTATTTTTACGGCTCTGCATTATGAACTTATGTGAATCAGTTAATAGGTCAAAGTGCTCACCACACATCTAGATAAGGTCTACATTCCAAAATGGTGTCACTTGGGGGTTTCAATGTTTAGGCACATCCAAACGCAACATGGCGTCCCATCTCAATTCCAGTCAATTTTGCATTGAAAAGTCAAATGGCGCTCCTTCGCTTCCGAGCCCAAACAGTGGTTTACCCACACATATGGGGTATCGGCGTACTCAGGACAAATTGTACAACAACTTTTGGGGTCCATTTTCTCCTGTTACCCTTGGTAAAATAAAACAAATTGGAGCTGAAGTAAATTTTTTTGTGAAAAAAAGTTAAATGTTCATTTTTATTTAAACATTCCAAAAATTCCTGTGAAACACCTGAAGGGTTAATAAACTTTTTGAATGTGGTTTTGAGCACCTTGAGGGGTGCAGTTTTTAGAATGGGGTCACACTTGGTTATTTTCTATCATATAGATTCCTAAAAATGACTTCAAATGAGATGTGGTCCCTAAAAAAATGGTGTTGTAAATATGAGAAATTGCTGGTCAAATTTAACCCTTATAACTACCTAACAAAAAAAAATGGTTCCAAAATTGTGTTGATGTACAGTAGACATGTGGGAAATGTTATTTATTAAGTATTTTTTGTGCCATATCTCTGTGATTTAATTGCATAAAAATTCAAAGTTGGAAAATTGCGAAATTTTAAAAATTTCCGCCAAATTTCCGGTTTTTTTCTCACAAATAAACGCAGGTAATATCAAAGAAATTTTACCACTATCATGAAGTACAATATGTCACAAGAAAACAATGTCAATCACCGGGATCCGTTGAAGCGTTCCAGAGTTATAACCTCATAAAGGGACAGTGGTCAGAATTGTAAAAATTGGCCCGGTCATTAACGTGCAAACCACCCTTGGGGGTAAGGGGGTTAAATAGGGCAAGACACGTGGCAAGGGACGGGGAACTGGATGTGATGGTGCATGCAGAGGAGGCTGTGGGCAAGCTGAACCTGTGCCACAACAAACATCCACATCTCCTCGCCCGACCTTCCTGTCCAAAGTACTAGTGGACCGCAGCACACCACTATAGAACCCAGAGCAGTGTCAAAAGTTTGTTGGTTGGATAGCGGATAATGCTTCCAGTAACTTTGCCACTACCCTGTCTTCCACACAGTCAAGTCTCAGTAGCCGTGAGTCTGGACCGCATATTCCTCACCCTGTTCCTTCCTCCCACCATGCGGAGTGCCCGGAGACAACTGATCCCACATTTGGACACTCCTAGAGGCAGGAATCTATAAATGGAAGCTCTTTGCTCAGTCCAATTAAAGCATGCCAAGATGAGATTGCATGTAGCAATGCCCAAATATTTGAGCAGCCACAGTTAAACAAAGGCAACGGTGGGAACATGCACAAGATGTGGACGATGATGAGACAACTGCCAGAAAGTCAGGAGGACCAGGGTGCGAAAGTGGAAGATGAGGTGTTGGATGATATAGTAACTGGCAGGAGGACATGCAGAGTGAGGACAGAAGCACACAGGGGAAGGGAGGCATAGCACCCCAACAGGCAGAAAGAAGTGTGATGGCCGCAGACAGAAGGCGGGCAGCCGTTCCCCGAAACACCACAACAGAAGTTGCCAGTCCAACAGTTAGGTCTTCCCGAGTCTGTTTATTTTCTGAAGACTCTGTCGATAACCCCATACAGGCCATTTGCACCACCTGCCATACCTGCATCAGCAGGGGTAGCAAAACTACCAGCATGATCAGGCACATAGCAGCAAAGTTCCCGACTTTATGGGCCGAACCTCAGGGTCCAGGAACACTGTCTGCGGGTGAAATCACTGCTTCTTCTGCTGTTGTGCATGCAAGCCAATACCCTGTCCATGGTGAATGCGAAGATGCCTCCTGCCCTGCACCTGTCGTTGCACCCACTTAACTAGCACCATCACCAAGCATGTCCACGTCCCTGACCCAGCGCAGCATTCAGTTGTCCATACCCCAGTCCTTGGAAGGCAAGTGCAAATACGCAGCCAACACCCCACAGGCCACAATACTAAATTCACACATTACTCGACTGCTTACGCTTGAAATGTTGCCTTTTAGGCTTGTGGAGACAGTAGCTTTCCGCAACTTGATGGCGGTGGCCATCCCTCGATACTTGGTCCCCAGCTGCCACTTTCTCCTGGTGTGCCGTCCCGGCATTACACAAACACGTGCCCACAACATTAGCCGTTCTCTCAACGATGCAGTTACTGGGAAAGTCCACCTAACCACGGACACTTGAACATGTGCTTGTGGGCAGGGACAGTACATCTCGCCGACGGCACACTGGATTAACATAGTGGAAGCCGGGACCCAGTTGGACCTTGGGATGGATCACGTCCTCCCAAAACCGAGGATTGTGGGTCTTACATCATTCAGGGTTGCCCCCACACTCTACAGCTACTGACCCTCCTTTTCAGCCTCCATCTCCAAAATGACCACATCAGGCACAAGCTAGAAGCACTGCCTCAGTTAAGCGGCAACAAGCTGTGCTGAAGATAATATGCTTAGGTGACAAACCGCACAATGCTGAAGAGTTGTGGACTGCTCTGAAAGAGCAGGCAGATCTGGGGCTGACACCGCTGAATGTACAAGGCGGACAGGAATAATTTATTACATTTTTCCAGTGAACACCCGGGTCGGATGGTGGAGTCTCTGTCATGGAGCCAATTGCTGAGAGTTAGAAGAATTGTCTCTTGTGATACTCTCATTGATGATAGACTTAATGAAATGTGTCGGAAATTTCTATCAAGAGGTTATTCCAAGGTCGATCTTGAAAAATTTAAAGAGCGGGCCTTGGCTAAGAAACGTGATGAGCTTTTAACCCCCAAAGTGGTTGCTGAGTCAAGTAAAAGGATACCGTTTGTGACAGCATATAATGGTATGAGTAAGAGAATTTCGGATGTTACACAGAGGCATTAGCCTTTATTGGGTAAAGGTACCGTCACACTAAGCGACGCTGCAGCGATACCGACAACGATGTCGATCGCTGCGTCATCGCTGTTTGGTCGCTGGAGAGCTGTCAGACAGCTCTCCAGCGACCAACGATCCCGAAGTCCCCGGGTAACCAGGGTAAACCCGATGTTTACCCTGGTTACCGTTGTAAATGTAAAAAAACAAACACTACATACTTACATTCCCGGTGTCTGGTCATGTCCCTCACCTTCAGCTTCCCGCACAGACTGAGCGCCGGTCATAAAGTACAGCGGTGACATCACCGCTGTGCTGTACTTTACGGCTGGCCGGCGCTCACCAGTCAGGGAAGCTGAAGGAGAGGGGCATGACCAGACACCGGGAATGTAAGTATGTAGTGTTTTTTTATTTATAACGGTAACCAGGGTAAACATTGGGTTACTAAGCGCGGCCCTGCGCTTAGTAACCCGATATTTACCCTGATTACCAGTGAAGACATCGCTGAATCGGCGTCACACACGCCGATTCAGCGATGTCAGCGAGAGATCCAGCGATGAAATAAAGTGCTGGACTTTCCCCAGCGACCAACGATCTCCCAGCACGGGCCTGATCATTGGTCGCTGTCACACAACGATTTTGTTAACGATATCGTTGCTACGTCACAAAAAGCAACGATATCGTTATGTGTGACGGTACCTTTAGGGTCATGCTGATGTTAATGAGTTTCAATTACCTCCATTGTTTTCTTACAGGAGGAATAGAAACTTGAGGGATGAGCTGTGTCATGATCCCAATGGCAGGGGATCACAAAAATGACAAGCACAGATACAAACAAGCTCTAGGGCGATGGAACCTGAGCTGACCGCGACCCTAAACCTAACACACAAATAAAAGTAGCCGGGGAACGTGCCTACGATGATCCTAGACGTCTCGCTCCAGCCGAAGATCTAACTTCCCCTATCAGAAGAAACACAGACCTCTCTTGCCTCCAGAGAAATACCCCACAGCAAATAGCAGCCCCCCACATATAATGACGGTGAAATGAGAGGAAAGCACATACGTAGTATGAAAACAGTTTCAGCAAAATGAGGCCCGCTAAAGCTAGATAGCAGAGGATACAAAAGTGAACTGCGCGGTCAGCGAAAAACCCTTCAAAAAACCATCCTGAAATTACTTGAACTCATGTGCCAACTCATGGTACATGAAAAGCAATTTCAGCCCACTAGAGCAACCAGCAGCAGAGAATCACATATCTGCAGGCTGGACTAAAAACCAAATTAAGCAAAACACAAAACAGGAAAATCCAAACTTAGCTTGTCCAGAAGGTTCTAGGAGCAGGGAGCAGAGGTAACAAGACACACTGGATACATTGATAACCGGCGAGGAAATGCCAGCAAAGCCAGGTTAAATAGGAAACTCCCATATGCTGATGGAACAGGTGGAACCCAGAAACCCAGGAAAGACAAGTCACCCAGTACCATCAGTAACCACCAGAGGGAGCCCAAAAACAGAACTCACAACAGAGCTGGTTATGTCAGATGTTGGCAGTTCTAGGAGAGACTTACAAGCTACTCTAAGCCGTCCAAGCTTGGGTAATTTCCCTTGTCTTGGATGTGCATGCTGTAATAACATGGTGAAGGGGGCATCCTTTTATCATCCGCATACGGGGAAGAAGTATGAGATACGGAAACAAGTAGTTTTGTTGTTTACATCCTTAGCTTCCCATGTGGTCTCTTCTATGTGGGAGAGACCACGATGGAGATCAAAGCAAGGATCAGTAAACACAAAAGTACGATTAGAACTAAATTAATTGAACTTCCGGTACCGAGACACTTTCATGAATTAGGTCATTCAGTGTTAATCAGTTAAGATATAGAGTTATAGACGATGTACCCATTCTGAGGCGGAGGGGAGATCGTGTTTCCCTCTTGAAGAAAAAAGAATTGAGATGGATATTTGAGCTTGACACCCTCTTTCCTAAGGGATTGAATATAGAATATCAACAGAGCCGTCTCCTCTAGTGTCCTGTGGTTTTATTGTGGTATCCTATCGGTATAGTGTTTTTAACTGTGTTATATATTCTTTTTTGAATATATGTACTATGTGAGTAGTTTTTAGGCACACTTGTCGTCTTCGTATATTTATTCCTATTTGTACCAATGTTCTGAGACGCTAAACGGTGGGACTGCTATATGGGTAAACAGTTATATGGCTATATAGCCATATGGTTTGATATTTATGACTATTGATTGTCCCACTGATTATTATTATGATAACTCCGGATTAGAAGATACATACATTGAAAATTGTCTTACGGACATTAGTCCCATGTACTAAAGGTGGGGTTCTCCCCAATTAAGAGATATAGTTAGTTAAGACAGTTTTTGTTTTGTTTCATATAATGATGTTTGGTACCTTATATTCTCTGTGTTTTTGGTGTCTTGGTGGACTGGAGGTGGTCCGTGGTTCTGTTATGGCCATGTGTTTCATGAAATTTAGGGTTAGCAATGAAAGGGCATCCTTTTTGATGTAATTGAATATGGTTCTATTTTGTTATGTGTGCTGATATGTTTGCATCCATTACATGTCCTTGATGAGGTAAAAACGGAATTATTCATGAATTACCCATATGTTGATATGTTTACAATTATTATGGACCTATTAGAGTTTTTGTAGTTTGTGTGGGATATTTTATTATAATATATGAATGTGGTTTACCATCCTTATAATGAGATATTTTTTTACATCGGGTTATTGAGAAGGGTTTCTTTTCTTTTCCTTGTATATGATGTTTTATTATAGGTCCCAGTATGGGATGAACATGTGAAGAACATGGATTTACCTATATGATAATTGTTGGAACATGGATGACACATATAAAAGAAACAGGGGTTTGATTGGAGATTACCAGACATGCGCACTATTGTCCTTTCTGTGCGGACGCAGAATGTATGAACGCTGAAGGAAACTTTCAGACATGCGCACCATCGCTGTCTTCTCTGTGCGGACACGGATTGGGATTTTGGACATGTGCACTGCTGTTGGACATGCTGTTTCTTGACTTCTGAGCTACACAGACATGCGCACTAGTGTGCCGGACTTTGAGCTATGTGGGCGTGGTCCGGCTTTGGATATGCGCAGTTGAGAGTATCGTTCGGATGGCACATTTACTATTTCGACTCGCGCGATGATGCGCATTGTATGCTGGGTTCAATGCGGTCACATGACACATGGCTTGGCAATCTGATTGAGCCATACCTCCTATTGACACGCCTGTGGGAATGGTTGAACGCCATGGTAACCACTAATGCATTGTGTGGATAGGTGGGACAGGGTATGTTTACATTTTAGGTGCCGTAAGTTTATTTCGTTATTCTGTGCTGGGATATATGTAAAAGAGCAATCGGGGTTAGTTGATCTATGTTAGATGGGGTGTTGCAATGATTGCTACTCAAATGTAATTGTTTTCTTGTGAATATATGTGAATTATGAGGTTATATGTTTTTTCTATTTTTGTGCTGTATCTCTATTGGTGGATGGTTAATTAATGGGGTGGTTCTAAGGGTATATAATGGTAGTTGGATTGCTATGTACTGTGCTTGACAAAGGTCCTCTGACCGAAACGTTGCCGCAGGAGGCAGAATAAAATGTGAGCTGCTTTTTCACTATCCGTTGTGGCGCTGTCCTTCTCTTCTTTCTGGATATGAACGTACAAGACAGTCACGATCACGATGTGACAATGGCCGGAACCTGATGGCGGCTCTGAGGCGAGCTCACACACGTTCCCATGCCTGGCCCATGTGCTTAATCTTGTGTTTCAGCGGTTTCTCAAAACCTACCTGGAGCCACTTGTCAAAGTACGCCACCTGTGTGCCCATTTTAGAAAGTCAGCTACATCTTTGCCACCCTTCCCATGCTTCAGCAGCGCTTGCAACTTCCGGCTCACCGACTGTTGTGTGATGTCCCCATGTGATGTAACTCTACAATGCAGATGTTGGAAAGGATTTGTGCACATAAGAGGGCAGTTGTTGACTATCAGCATCAACAGGGTAGTCGGTATTCAGTTTAGACTCCACACATAAGACCTCAGGAGTGGACATGGATGTCAGACATGTGTACCATCCTACAAAACTTTAAGGACTCCACCAAGATATAATGAGCAGAGATGACGCCATAATTAGCATCACATCCCACTTCTCTGTGTTTTGAAAGGCTCTCTCCTCACAATCAAAAAGGATGCATTGCAGGCGGAGCATGATGAGATGGAGCAAGGAACAATACAGTGTGATTACACACATCCCAGCCTCATCTTATCCCAACGTGGATTGGGTGATAATGAGGAAGAACAGGAGCTAGTTTTATGCGCTGTAGATAGCACTACAAGCATAACGGTCATACCATCTGTTCAGCGTGGATGGCCTGAGGACAGGGAGGAGGAGCACGGTCAGTCGTCCTCTTGGTGAGGACACAGAAGTCTTGCCTGTTAGTCTGGTATGCATGGCTGAGTTTGTGTTACGCTGCCTTTCCCATGACCCTCACGTTCTTAAAATTTGGGGTGACCGTCATTTCTGGTTGGTGACACTTCTAGACCCACGCTACAAGGAGAACTTTCTCTTATTCCTGAGGCAGACAGGTCTACTAAAATGGGGCAGTATCTGAGGGCCCTTGTTGCAGAATTATTAAAAAAATTCCTATCTGAAAATGCAGGCGGCAGAGGTCAAAGTTCATTGGACAACCAAGGAGTACAGGCGAATGAGAACTCCAATCCAGCAGAGGCAAGGGAACACTGGCAAAGTTCTGGGAGAGTTTTCTCAGACCCTCCCATGGCACTGGCCCTGAGGCGAGGGGTACTCTCCCAAGGAGTGCAAAGTTTTGGAAGATGCTGAGGGAGTACCTTCATGTCCTCCATGATTCATCTGTGCCTTTTAATTATTGGATGTCCAAGCTGGACACGTGGCATGAACTGGCTCTCTACGCCTTGGAGGTCCTGGCCTGCCCTGCCGCTAGCGTTTTGTCAGAGATGGTTTTCAGTGCCGCTGGTGGAATTTTAACTGATAAGTGCATCCGCCAGACAACTGAAAATGCTGACAGACTGACTCTTATAAAATGAACAAGGGCTGGACTGGGCCAGACTTCTCTACACCACCGAATGATAGCAGCATAACAAACTGAAATCCAGTCTTTTTTTGGGAGGTATATTCCCATGCACCTCTTCACATCCACACATAGGTATACACTTCCTGATTTTGACTATTAGCTCTTGTCGTCCTCGTCCTCCTCCTACTGAGGTGCACTCAAATTTTTGGCAGCCCTTGCATTCACTGCATAGTCAAAAAGTATAGGAGACCCACTTACTAATAATTGGAAAATTGTTTTATGAGGCCTTCCTCAATGTCTCTTCCAAGGGGTGCATCCAAATTTGGTGCAGCTCAAGCATTCACTGCATAGGCAAACAGTATGGGAGACTCACCCCCTTTTGGGCCTCCACCCGTCAGGACCCTCAGCATGGAGTGGGCTGCTTTCCCACTGAAACTTCCATCCACTGGTATATCTCAACCAGTCCGACCAGTTCATCGGCATTCCGCTGATCACCCTGGGCAACCCAAGTCTGTACGGGCCTTGGCAGGGAGTGCAGAAACTGGTCCATCACTACCCATTCTACCATGTGGGCAGGCGTAGAGGACTTTGGCTGCAGCCACTTCTGGACCAGGTGCAACAGATCAAACATTTGGGAGCGCGGTGGTTTGTCCTGGTGATATGCCCAATGGTGAACCCGTTAGGCCTCGAGTCATTTTTACCTCCAAGCATGCAAGAATCTCCATTTTTAATTTGCCATACTCATTAGCGTCCTGCAAAGCAAAATCATAGGTTTTCTGGTGTTCCCCTATCAAGCATGGTGCCACTTCCTGTGCCCACTGCTCTAGCAGGAGTTTCTCCCTCTTGGTGAACCTTTTAAAAACACTATCAGGTAGATTCTTCAGCCTCAACAATGAAGTTCTCCACTGCACGCTGTTCTGTTTCAACAATGCAATTCTCTGCCGCAGTTTCTTCAGCTTCAACACACCAATTCTCCACAGCCAGTTCTTCAGCCTCAACACTGCAGTTGACTGCAAGTTTTTCAGCTTCAATATTGCAATTCTCCACTGCAGGTTATTCAGCCTCAACACTGCAATTCTTCACCACCGATTCTTCAGCCTCAACACTGCAATTCATACATTGCTTCCAGGTGGCCCTCCTGTATGTCTCTTCAAAGGGTGGTGCTGGGGTGCTTCCAAATTTGGGGCAGGTGCTGCTTTCACTGCATAGGCAAACAGTATTGGAGTACCAACTTCCTAATATTGGGAACATTGCTTTCAGGTGGCCGTCCTGTACGTCTCTTCAAAGGGTTATTGGGGTGCGTCAAATTCTTGGCAGCCCTGCCACTCGCTGCATAGGCAATAAAAGTATAGGAGACCCACTGTTTAATAATGGGAACAACAAAGTATAGCCGGCTGATGGATGAATAGTAAAGGCCGCCTGATGGCCCTATAAAAATAGGCTTTGTGACTTTCAGAGGAAGTTCCTTAACATATTTCCCAGGAAAATCCATTTTGTATGTTTTATTGTGAGTCTGTAAAAGTGTTGTGACTCTGACAATATTGTTCACAGCAGTGACCTGGGAGTCAGAAATGTTTCCAGGGGTCTTCCCTATGATGTTCCCATGTCATTTGAGCACTATTCCCATCAATTCCTGCAATTTATAGTCCCTCTAAAGTCCGCCGGGGGAAGGAACACTGTAAAAATGCTCGAGTTTCCCACAGACTTACATTGGGCTTGTTGCCCGGGTCGAGCACCCAAGCATTGCAATATGCTCGACCCGAGCCCGTCACTCGTAGACAGCTATTAAGTCTCCTCTTAGCCTTCTTTTTTACAAGCTAAATATTCCCAGATCCTTTAACCGTTTCTCGTAGGACATACTTTGCAGTCCACTTACCATCTTGGTAGCTCTTCTCTGAACTTGCTCCAGTTTTTCTAATGTCTTTTTTTAAAATGTGGTGCCCAGAACTGGACGCAGTATTCCAGATGAAGCCTGACCAAAGAGTAGAAGGGGATAATTACTTCACTTGATCTAGACTCAATGCTTGTTAATACATCCTAAACCAGTGTTGGCCTATTTTGCTGCCGCATCACACTGTTGACTCATGTGCAGTCTGTGATCTATTAGCATACCCAAGTTTTTTTTCCACACGTGCTGTTGCTTAGTTCTTTTTCTCATTCTGTAGATGTTATTTTTATCTTTATCTTGCCCAGTAAAGCTCACTGGAAAGTAGTTTCCTGGCTATGTCTTCTTTCCTTTTTTGAAGATAGTGGCATTTGCCCTTCTTTAATCTTCTGGGACTTCTTGTGTTTTCCTGGATTTTCAAAGATTCAGGCTAGTGGTTCTGCAATTTCCTCTGCTAACTCTCAGTACCGTAGGATGTAATTCATCTGGACCAGGGGGTGTAAATTCATTTAAATTAGCTAAGTATTCCCTCACCATCTCTCTGATTATGGATAGTGTGGATTCTTCTATTCCTTTAATGGTACCGTGAAGAACAGTTGATGTTACATTTATTTTCTTCGAGAACACAGATGCAAAATAGGAATTTAAAAATTCGGCCTTTTCAACATCATTTTTGACCATTTCCCCCTTTTCATCCTGAAAAAATTCTATAGCATCTTTGACTTTTCTTTTGTTTTTGGCATACCCCCCAAATCATTTTTACTGCATTTGGAATCCCTTGCAAGCCTTACTTCATTACTGGCTTTAGCTCTTCTAACTATTGCCCAGCATTCCCTGAAAACAGCATTATATTCTTCTTTAGATATGCCCTCCTCTTTCCTTTTATTTTTTCATTTTTATCGAGTGATTAAATTCTGTGTTCATCCACTCTGGTCTCTTTAAAACCTTTTAAATGCTTCCAATTCTTCCTTCTTTTTGGGATTGATACCATTTGTCCGGTGAGAATTTCATTTAGCAAAATCTCACATCCTTCTTGGACATTTCTGTCCTTTAGAACATTCAGCCATTGGGCCTTTCTTATTCTCTTTCTGAGTCCCCTAAAATCTGCCTTTCTGAAGTCTGAGTCCTCACTGGTCTTCCTCCTCTTGTAATCCAAAATTCTAAGACAGCATGATTGCTGCCTCCTAAATTCCCAGCCACCTTTTACTTTTTCAACGATTTCCTCCTTATCTTAAGTCTGTCCAGGTGGCCTATAGTACACACCTACATTAGTTTCCTCTGTTCTTCTCGCCTTGACTTCTTACCCAAACAGTTTCTACAGAGCTACCAGTCTCTGAAGCTTGGATCTCTGTGGAAATATAGGTTTTCCGAACATACAATACCTCCTCCCTTATTTGTAACCCTATTTCTAATAAGTTGTAGCCTTCAAGGTTTGTATTCCAAGCATGGGTATCATTAGATCAAGTTTCAGTGATGTCTATTAGAGATGAGCGAATATTGTTAGCGCCCTCCTTTTTCGGCAAACTATAACGCTTACCGAAGAAGCTGCTGCAGGAACCCGGATTGCTCCCGATAATCAGGTGTCCGGCGCCGCAGCTTTACATGTCAATATAGCTTGCCAAATAAGGAGGGAGCCGACGATATTCACTCATGTCTAATGCCTATGACAACATATCTCACTTCCTGTGTTAGCAGCTCCAATTCTTGTTTGTTTCCCATGATCAGTTCATTTGTTTAGACATTTTGTTTTGTAGTCAGCTTCTCTATTTTCATTCAGTTTGTTTTTATAAAAAGAAAATAAAAAGAAAACCAAATGATCACAGTTGTAGGCATGTTCTTTACATGAACTCATGCAAACCCTAAAAAACAAACAAAAACAGTGAAATTCCAGGTGGTGAGGTAGCAAAACATCTAAAAAGCCAAAGGGAATGATGCACTGGAAGACATTCTCTAGAGAAATTAAGAAATAGCATCACTGATCAACTGAAAAATTTTATTGTTTTGGAATGATTTTAATTTTTAAAACGCATGCAGTTCATCCAATGGTTACTTTTCATTGGTCATTAAATTTAGCCTTCCTCTTCTCTAAGAAAGCAGTCATTCCTTCTTTACGGTCATCCTACAAAATAAAATGACAAGTATTAAATGATGCATTTTCTACACCATTATACAATTGTTACACTTAGTCTTCACACTTACAGTAGCAAATGTTGAGTGGAAAAGTCGCTTTTCAAGTCTGTTACCCTCTGACAAAGGCAATTCAAATGCTGTGGAAAAACAGAGACAATAAGTGTTTATTTTCTTTGATGGCTGCAAAAATGCAATGGTAGATATAAAACACACTCCTGGAATCCACAGTCCTGTATTTGGCAATTCAAATAATTTTAGTCTTGCTATATATACACATACACACATATATACAGTGGGGGAAATAAGTATTTGATCCCTTGGTGATTTTGTAAGTTTGCCCACTGAAAAAGATATGAACAGTCTATAATTTTAAACGTCTGTTAATTTTAACATTCAGAGATAGAATATCAAAAATAAAATCCAGAAAATCACATTATATAAATTATATAAATTTATTTGCATTTTGTAGTGAGAAATACGTATTTGAACCCTCTGGCAAAGAAGACATAATACTTGGTGGCAAAACCCTTGTTGGCAAGCACAACAGTGACACTTTTTTTGTAGTTGATGATGAGGTTTGCGCACATGTCAGGAGGAATTTTGGCTCACTCCTCTGTGCAGATCATCTCTAAACCATTAAGACTTTCACTTGGCAACTCGGAGCTACAACTCCCTCCATAAGTTTTCTGTGGCATTAAGGTCTGGAGACTGGCTAGGCCACTCCATGATCTTAATGTGCTTCTTTTTTAGCCACTCCTTTGTTGCCTTGGCTGTATGTTTTTGGTCATTGTCTTGCTGAAAGACCCAGCCACAGCCCATTTTTAATGTCCTGGCGCAGGGAAGTAGGTGGTCACTCAGAATTTTACGGTACATGGCTCCATCCATTCTGCCATTGATGCGGTGAAGTAGTCCCGTGCACTTAGCAGAGAAACACCCACAAAACAAAACAATGTTTCCACACCTCCACGCTTGACAACGACGACAATGTTTTTTGGGTCACAGTCAGCATTTCTCTTCCTCCAAACACAGCAAGTTGAGTTACTGTCAAAGAGCTCAATTTTTGTCTCATCTCACAACAGCACCTTCTCTCAATCACTTACAGAATAATCCAGGTGTTCATTGGCAAACTTCAGACGGGCCTGCAGGATTTTAAACCTTTATGGCGTAATGTATTACCAATGGTTTTCTTCGTGACTGTGGTCCCAGTTGCTTTGAGATCATTAACAAATCCCCCCCCTCCCCCCCGTGTAGTTTTAGGCTCATGATCAAGGATACCCGAGGTGAGATTTTGCATGGTGTGCCAGATCGATTTCGATTGACAGTCATTTTGTATTTCTTCCATTTTCTTACTATTGCACCAACAGTTGTCTCCTTCTCACCCAGCGTCTTACTTTTGGTTTTGCAGCCCATTCCAGCTTTGTGCAGGTCTATGATCTTGTCCCTGGTAACTATGTACGACAACTGTCTAATGCAGGTAAACAAGTTGATTAAGAGCATCTAACTGGTGTGTAGGAGCCAGAGCTCTTAATGGTTGATAGGAGATCAAATACTTATTCCTCATTGCAAAATGCAAATAAATTTATATAATACTAGCTGAAGAGCCCGGCGTTGCCTGGGCATAGTAAATATCTGTGGTTAGTTATAGCACCTCACTTCTCTTATTTTCCCATCACGCCTCTCATTTTCTCCCTCACATCTCTCATTTTCTCCCTTACATCTCTCATTTTCCCCCTCACTCCTCCCTAACACTTGACATTTCGACCTCACATCTGTCAATTTCACTCCTCTCATTTTGCACTCACTTTTCATTTTCACCTCACACCTCATTTTCCCCTCAGTATATACATATTTGTCATCTCCCTTATATATAGTATACACCTGTATGTCATCTCCTGTATATAGTATATACCTGTATGTCATCTCCCCTGCAAATAGTATACACCTGCTGTATGTGATCTCTTCCTGTATATAGTATATACCTGTATGTCATCTCTTCTGTATATACTATATACCTGTATGTCATCTCCTCCTATATATAGTATATACCTGTATGTCATCTCCTGTATATAGTATATACCTGCTGTATGTCATCTCCTCTATATACCTATGTGTCATCGACCTATGTGTCATCGACCAATCAGAGACACGGGATATCTACGTCCTTTATGACATCATCGTCGCTGTGCTCGTCGCTGATTGGTCGAGGCCTAGCGGCCTCGACCAATCAGAGAGGTGAGATTTCCAGGACAGACAGACAGACAGACAGAAAGACAGACAGACGGAAAAACCCTTAGGCAATTACCGTATATACTCGAGTATAAGCTGAGATGTTCATCCCAAATTTTTGGGCTGAAAGTGCCCCTCTCGGCTTATACTAGAGTCACGGTAGCGGTGGGGTCGGCGGGTGAGGGCGCTGAGGTATACTTACCTAGTCCCAGCGATCCTCGCGCTGTCCCTGCCTTCCTCCCAGTCTTCTGTGCTGCAGCTTCTTCCCCTCTTCAGCGGTCACGTGGGACCGCTCATTACAGAAATGAATAGGCGGCTCCACCTCCCATAGGGGTGGAGCCGCCTATTCATTTCTCTAATCAGCGGTGCTGGTGACCGCTGACAGGAAGAGGCTGCAGCACAGAAGACGGGGAGGAAGGCAGGGACAGCGCGAGGATCGCTGGGACTAGGTGAGTATGTAATATTCACCTGTCCACGTTCCAGCCGCCGCTCCATCTTCCCGGCGTCTGCGCTCTGACTGTTCAGGTCAGAGGGCGCGATGACGCATATAGTGTGCGCGGCGCCCTCTGCCTGATCAGTCAGTGCAGAGAGACGCTGGGAGCTGCAATCAAGAGAGGTGAGTATGTGTTTTGTTTTTTTTTTATTGCAGCAGCAGCGGCCATGGCACAGATTTATGTGCAGCATCTATGGGGCACAATGAACGCTGCAGAGCACTATATGGGGCATCTGTGCAGCATCTATGGGGCACAATGAACGCTGCAGAGCACTATATGGGGCATCTGTGCAGCATCTATGGGGCACAATGAACGCTGCAGAGCACTATATGGGGCATCTGTGCAGCATCTATGGGGCACAATGAACGCTGCAGAGCACTATATGGGGCATCTGTGCAGCATCTATAGGGCAATATGAACGGTGCAGAGCACTATGGGGCATCTGTGCAGCATCTATGGGGCAATATGAACGGTGCAAAGCACTGTATGGGGCACAGATATTGGGCAAAAATGAACGGTGCAGAGCATATATGGGGCACAGATATGGGGCAATATGAACGGTGCAGAGCACTATATGGCACAGCTATGGGGAAATAATGATCTATTTTTATTTTTGAAATTCACCGGTAAATGCTGCATTTCCACCCTAGGCTTATACTCGAGTCAATAAGTTTTCCCAGTTTTTTGTGGCAAAATTAGGGGGGTCGGCTTATACTCGGGTCGGCTTATACTCGAGTATATATGGTATATATATATAGATACCTGTATGTTTGGGGCTGTGTCTCTGCAAAGGGACCAGGATGACTGATCCGTGTACATGAAAGAATGAATGGGGCCATGTATCGTGAGATTTTGAGTGCAAACCTCCTTCCATCAGCAAGGGAATCGAAAACGAAACGTGGATGGGTCTTTCAGCATGATAATGATCCCAAGCGGTGACCAGAAAAACGTCCACACGGAAAATTGCCAATTGCAGCATCAAAGTTTTAGATCTATGCTATTTCAGATGTAAGGTGACGATGTTCACCTTTCACGATATGTGTAAAATGCCCACAAAAAATTGCCCCCAGACATGAATACCCACAGGAAAACAGTAGAGAGTTATAGATGAGATGCTCTGCAGGACAGAGAATAACATAGATTTATAGGTTAAATGCTATGTAGGACAGGGGGATAATATGCAGGTATACGCGAGATGCTCTGCAGGGCAGAAGAATAATATAGAATTACAGGTGAGATGCTCTGCAGAGAATAGTATAGAATTATAGGTTAAATGCTTTGCAAGACGGGGATAGTATGCAGGTATAGGTGAGATGCTCTGCAGGGCAGGAGGATAATATAGAATTATAGGCGAGATGCTCTGCGAGACAAGAATGGTATAGAATTATAGGTGAGATGCTCCGCAGGGCAGGAGAATAATATGCCAGTCAATGCAGTGAAAAAAGAAAAATTTTATCGGGTATTCTAGAATATGCATGTCCCCGTAGTATATGGACAATAATGATTCCAGAATTCGCGGCAGATTGTGCCCGTCGCTGATTGGTCGAGGCAGCCTTTATGAAATCATCGTCGCCATGGCAACCATTATGACATCTACGTCGATACTGTGCCCATCCTGAATCAGAAACGTGGGATTTCTACGTCCTTTATGACATAATCGTCGCTGTGCCCGTTGCTGATTGGTCGAGGCCTGGCGGGATTTCCAGGACAGACAGACGGAAAAACCCTTAGGCAAATATATATATATACTAGCTGAAGAGCCCGGCGTTGCCTGGGCATAATAAATATCTGTGGTTAGTTATAGTACGTCACTTCTCTTATTTTCCCATCACGCCTCTCATTTTCCCAATCACATCTTTAATTTTCCCCCTCACATCTCTCATTTTCTCCCTCACACCTCTCATTTTCTCCCTCACTCCTCTCATTCCCCTCTAACACTTGTCATTTCGACCTCACATCTGTCATTTTCTGATCACTCCACTATTTTCCCTCACTCCTCTCATTTTGCACTCACACCTTTTCATTTTCACCTCACACCTCTCATTTTCACCTCAGTATATACATGTTTGTCATCTCCCTTATATATAGTATACACCTGTATGTCATCTCCTGCATATAGTATATACCTGTATGTCATCTCCCCTGTATATAGTATATACCTGCTGTGTGTCATCTCCCCTGTATATAGTATATACCTGTATGTCATCTCCTCCTATATATAGTATATACCTGTATGTCATCTCCTCCTATATATAGTATATACCTGTATGTCATCTCCTCCTATATATAGTATATACCTGTATGTCATCTCCTCCTATATATAGTATATACCTGTACGTCATCTCCTTCTATATATAGTATATACCTGTATGTCATCTCCTCCTGTATATAGTATGTACCTGTGTGTCATCTCCCCTGTATATAGTATATATCTGTGTGTCATCTCCTCCTGTATATAGTATATACCTGTAGGTAATCTGCTCCTGTATATAGTATATACCTGTGTGTCATCTCCTCCTGTATATAGTATGTACATGTATGTCATCTCCTCCTGCATATAGTATGTACCTGTATGTCATCTCCTCCTCTATATAGTATATACCTGTGTGTCATCTCTCCTGTATATAGTATATATCTGTGTGTCATCTCCCCTGTATATAGTATATACCTGTTTGATCTCCTGTATTAGACCTCGTTAACACGTTATTTGCTCAGTATTTTTAACTCAGTATTTGTAAGATAAATTGGCAGCCTGATAAATCCCCAGCCAACAGGAAGCCCTCCCCTGGCAGTATATATTAGCTCACACATACACATAATAGACAGGTCATGTGACTGACAGCTGCTGTATTTCCTATATGGTACATTTGTTGCTCTTGTAGTTTGTCTGCTTATTAATCAGATTTTTATTTTTGAAGGATAATACCAGACTTGTGTGTGTTTTAGGGCGAGTTTCGTTTGTCAAGTTGTGTGTGTTGAGTTGCGTGTGGCGACATGCATGTAGCGACTTTTGCGAGATGAGTTTTGTGTGGCAACATGCGTGTAGCAACTTTTTCTGTGTCGAGTTGCATGTGACAGGTTAGTGTAGCAAGTTGTGTGCAGCAAGTTTTGCGCATGGCGAGTTTTGCGCGTGGTGAGTTTTATGTCTGGTGTCTTTTGAGTATGTGCAAGTTTTGTGTGAGGCAACTTTTGCATGTGTTGCAAATTTTGTGAATGTGGCAATTTTTCCGCGTGTGCAAGTTTTGCGTGTGGCGAGTTTTCCATGAGGTGAGTTTTTCCACTTGTGGCGAGTTTTGCGTGAGCCTAGTTTATGCATGTGGCGAGTTTTGCGCGTGGCGAGTTTTGAGCGGTGACTTTTGTGTTTTGACTTTTATGTGGCGAGGTAGGTGTATGTGTGGTGAAATGTGTGCTGAGGGTGATATGTGTTCAAGCACGTGGTAGTGTGTGGCGCATTTTGTGTGTGTGTTCATATCCCCATGTGTGGCGAGTCTCTCATGTCGGGGCCCCACCTTAGCAACTGTACGGTAAATACTCTTTGGCGCCATCGCTCTCACTCTTTAAGTCCCCCTTGTTCACATCTGGCAGCTGTCAATTTGCCTCCAACACTTTTCCTTTCACTTTTCCCCATTATGTAGATAGGGGAAAAATAGTTTGGTGAATTGGAAAGCACGGAGTTAAAATTTCACCTCACAACATAGCCTATGACGCTCTCAGAGTCCAGACGTGTGACTGTGCAAAATTTTGTTTCTGTAGCTGCGACGTCTCCAACACTTTTCCTTTCACTTTTTTCCCCATTATGTAGATAGGGGCAAAATTGTTTGGTGAATTGGAAAGCGCGGGGTTAAAATTTCACCGCACAACATAGCCTATGACGCTCTCGGGGTCCAGACGTGTGACTGTGCAAAATTTTGTGGCTGTAGCTGCGACGGTGCAGATGCCAATCCCGGACATACATACACACACACATACACACATTCAGCTTTATATATTAGATATATATACATACACACATACAGTGCCTACAAGTAGTATTCAACCCCCTGCAGATTTAGCAGGTTTAACAAGATGCAAATAAGTTAGAGCCTTCAAACAAGAGCAGGATTTATTAACAGATGCATAAATCTTACAAACCAAAAAGTTTTGTTGCTCAGTTAAATTTTTATAAATTTTAAACATAAAAGTGTGGGTCAATTATTATTCAACCCCTAGGTTTAATATTTTGTGGAATAACCTTTGTTTGCAATTACAGCTAATAATCGTCTTTTATAAGACCTGATCAGGCCGGCACAGGTCTCTGGAGTTATCTTGGCCCACTCCTCCATGCAGATCTTCTCCAAGTTATCTAGGTTCTTTGGGTGTCTCATGTGGACTTTAATCTTGAGCTCCTTCCACAAGTTTTCAATTGGGTTAAGGTCAGGAGACTGACTAGGCCACTGCAACACCTTGATTTTTTGCCTCTTGAACCAGGCCTTGGTTTTCTTGGCTGTGTGCTTTGGGTCGTTGTCTTGTTGGAAGATGAAATGACGACCCACCTTAAGATCCTTGATGGAGGAGCGGAGGTTCTTGGCCAAATCTTCCCATGGATGCGGACCAGATGGCCAGGCCCCTTAGCTGAGAAACAGCCCCACAGCATGATGCTGCCACCACCATGCTTGACTGTAGGGATGGTATTCTTGGGGTCGTATGCAGTGCCATCCAGTCTCCAAACGTCACGTGTGTGGTTGGCACCAAAGATCTCGATCTTGGTCTCATCAGACCAGAGAACCTTGAACCAGTCAGTCTCAGAGTCCTCCAAGTGATCATGAGCAAACTGTAGACGAGCCTTGACATGACGCTTTGAAAATAAAGGTACCTTACGGGCTCGTCTGGAACGGAGACCATTGCGGTGGAGTACGTTACTTATGGTATTGACTGAAACCAATGTCCCCACTGCCATGAGATATTCCCGGAGCTCCTTCCTTGTTGTCCTTGGGTTAGCCTTGACTCTTCGGACAAGCCTGGCCTCGGCACGGGAGGAAACTTTCAAAGGCTGTCCAGGCCGTGGAAGGCTAACAGTAGTTCCATAAGCCTTCCACTTCCGGATGATGCTCCCAACAGTGGAGACAGGTAGGCCCACTCCTTGGAAAGGGTTTTGTACCCCTTGCCAGCCTTGTGACCCTCCACGATCTTGTCTCTGTTGGCCTTGGAATGCTCCTTTGTCTTTCCCATGTTGACCATGTATGAGTGCTGTTCACAAGTTTGGGGAGGGTCTTAAATAGTCAGAAAAGGCTGGAAAAAGAGATAATTAATCCAAACATGTGAAGCTCATTGTTCTTTGTGCCTGAACTACTTCTTAATACTTTAGGGCAGGGGTCCCCAACTCCAGTCCTCAAGGCCCACCAACATGTCATGTTTTCAGGATTTCCTTAGTCTTGCCCAGGTAATAATTGCATCACCTGTGCAATGCAAAGGAAATCCTGAAAATATGACCTGTTGGTGGGCCTTGAGGACTGGAGTTGGGGACCCCTGCTTTAGGGGAACCAAACAGAATTCTGGTGGGTTGAGGGGTTGAATAATAAATGACCCTCTGAAAAGACTTTTCACAATTTTTAAAAAAAATAAAAAAAGAAATAACATTCTTTTTTGCTGCAGTGAATTTCACACTTCCAGGCTGATCTACATTCCAAATGTCACAATGCCAAGTTAATTCCAAATGTGTAAACCTGCTAAATCTGCAGGGGGTTGAATACTACTTGTAGGCACTGTACATATATGTGGTGTGTGTATATATATATATATCTATATATATATATATATATCTATATATATCTATATATATCTATATATATATATATATATATATATATATATATATATATATATATATATATATATATATATATATATATATATATATATATATATCTCTATATATATATATATATATATATATATAATTGCTTAAGGGTTTTTCCATCTGTCTGTCTTTCTGTCTGTCTGTCCTGGAAATCCCGCCTCTCTGATTGGTCGAGGCCGCCAGGCTTCGACCAATCAGCAATGGGCACAGCGACGATGATGTCATAAAGGACGTAGAAATCCGTTTCTGATTCAGCGACGGGCACAGTATCGACGTAGATGTCATAATGGTTGCCATGGCGACGATGATGTCATAAAGGTTGCCTCGACCAATCAGCGACGGGCACAGTCTGCCGCGAATTCTGGAATCATCATTGTCCATATACTACGGGGACATGCATATTCTAGAATACCCGATGCGTTAGAATCGGGACCACAATCTAGTATAAAAGTTGTGCCAGCTTCTAGCTTTCTATGGCGGCTATTGAAGCAAAAGTATGGCAAAAGTAAAAAAAAAGTGGAAAAAAAAAATAAATTTAAGTTTAAGTAAAAATAAGTTTAAATCACTCCCCTTTCGCCCCATTCAAAATAGAATTAAAAAAAAAAAAAATCAAACCTACACATATTTAGTATCGCCGCGTTCAGAATCGCCTGATCAATAAAAGAAAAAAGAAAAAAAGGAGAACCTAGACATGTTTGGTGTCTATGAACTCATGACCAGGAGAATCATAATGGCCGGTTAGTTTTAGCATTTAGTGAACCTAGTAAAAAAGCCAAACAAAAAACAAGTGTGGGATTGCACTTTTTTTGCAATTTCACCGCACTTGGAATTTTTTTCCCGTTTTCTAGTACACGACATGCTAAAACCAATGGTGTAGTTCAAAAGTACAACTCGTTTCGCAAAAATAAGCCCTCACATGGCCATATTGATGGAAAAATAAAAAAGTTATGACTGGGAAGGAGGGGAGCGAAAAACTAACACAGAAAAACTGAATATCCCAAGGTCATGAAGGGGTTAAGGAGGTCTAATAACAATAACTTCAGTTTATTAGACAATCATTGCATACCTGCAAGTTAGCCATTTTACTGCAAATCATCTATTCTCCTTAAGTATGATATGCATCGTGTTGCAGAGACCTGTCGTGTCCCTGCACTTCGATACATGCTGGCGGCACAGTGGCTATGAGCTGACGTTGGAGGTGCAGCCACAGGGAGCGGCACATGACAATGGCACACACTCCAATGTCAGCTGCTTGGGCTGTGTGGTGGCTGCAAAAGACACTGGGTGACATGGGAGCAGAAGTAAAGGGGATTAGAATGTTTCGGTTTTTAATTATGCCTTAGGGGCAGAACAGGGACACATACACTAGGATTGAGGACCATGTAAACCAGGATGGGGACATAGAATCGGGCCACCATCTAGTCCTGGTATATAACGCATCGGGTATTCTAGGATATGTATGTATATAGCAGCCACATACTATATAGCACAGGCCACGTAGTATATAGGAGCCATGTAGTATATAGCATACAAATAGTATGTGGCCTGTGCTATATAGTATGTGGCTGCTAAATACATACATACATATTGTAGAATACCCGATGCGTTGTATATAACGCAGCCCACGCAGTATCTAACAGGCCACGTAGTATACAGCAGCCATGTAGTATATAACACTGCCCACGTAGTATATAGCAGCCATGTAGTATATAGTACTGCCCACGTAGTATATAGCAGCCATGTAGTATATAGTACTGTCCACGTAGTATATAGCAGCCATGTAGTATATAGTACTGCTCACGTAGTATATAGCAGCCATGTAGTATATAGTACTGTCCACGTAGTATATAGCAGCCATGTAGTATATAGTACTGCCCACGTAGTATATAGCAGCCATGTAGTATATAGTACTGTCCATGTAGTATATAGCAGCCATGTAGTATATAGTACTGCCCACGTAGTATATAGCAGCCATGTAGCGTATATAAATTATATATATATATATATATATATATATATATATATATATATATATACACACATACATACAGTGGGGCAAAAAAGTATTTAGTCAGTCAGCAATAGTGCAAGTTCCACCACTTAAAAAGATGAGAGGCGTCTGTAATTTACATCATAGGTAGACCTCAACTATGGGAGACAAACTGAGAAAAAAAAATCCAGAAAATCACATTGTCTGTTTTTTTTAACATTTTATTTGCATATTATGGTGGAAAATAAGTATTTGGTCAGAAACAAACAATCAAGATTTCTGGCTCTCACAGACCTGTAACTTCTTCTTTAAGAGTCTCCTCTTTCCTCCACTCATTACCTGTAGTAATGGCACCTGTTTAAACTTGTTATCAGTATAAAAAGACACCTGTGCACACCCTCAAACAGTCTGACTCCAAACTCCACTATGGTGAAGACCAAAGAGCTGTCAAAGGATACCAGAAACAAAATTGTAGCCCTGCACCAGGCTGGGAAGACTGAATCTGCAATAGCCAACCAGCTTGGAGTGAAGAAATCAACAGTGGGAGCAATAATTAGAAAATGGAAGACATACAAGACCACTGATAATCTCCCTCGATCTGGGGCTCCACGCAAAATCCCACCCCGTGGGGTCAGAATGATCACAAGAACGGTGAGCAAAAATCCCAGAACCACGCGGGGGACCTAGTGAATGAACTGCAGAGAGCTGGGACCAATGTAACAAGGCCTACCATAAGTAACACACTACGCCACCATGGACTCAGATCCTGCAGTGCCAGACGTGCCCCACTGCTTAAGCCAGTACATGTCCGGGCCCGTCTGAAGTTTGCTAGAGAGCATTTGGATGATCCAGAGGAGTTTTGGGAGAATGTCCTATGGTCTGATGAAACCAAACTGGAACTGTTTGGTAGAAACACAACTTGTCGTGTTTGGAGGAAAAAGAATACTGAGTTGCATGCATCAAACACCATACCTACTGTAAAGCATGGTGGTGGAAACATCATGCTTTGGGGCTGTTTCTCTGCAAAGGGGCCAGGACGACTGATCCGGGTACATGAAAGAATGAATGGGGCCATGTATCGTGAGATTTTGAGTGCAAACCTCCTTCCATCAGCAAGGGCATTGAAGATGAAACGTGGCTGGGTCTTTCAACATGACAATGATCGAAAGCACACCGCCAGGGCAACGAAGGAGTGGCTTCGTAACAAGCATTTCAAGGTCCTGGAGTGGCCTAGCCAGTCTCCAGATCTCAACCCTATAGAAAACCTTTGGAGGGAGTTGAAAGTACGTGTTGCCAAGCGAAAAGCCAAAAACATCACTGCTCTAGAGGAGATCTGCATGGAGGAATGGGCCAACATACCAACAACAGTGTGTGGCCACCTTGTGAAGACTTACAGAAAACGTTTGACCTCTGTCATTGCCAACAAAGGCTATATTACAAAGTATTGAGATGAAATTTTGTTTCTGACCAAATACTTATTTTCCACCATAATATGCAAATAAAATGTAAAAAAAAACAGACAATGTGATTTTCTGGATTTTTTTTTCTCAGTTTGTCTCCCATAGTTGAGGTCTACCTATGATGTAAATTACAGACGCCTCTCATCTTTTTAAGTGGTGGAACTTGCGCTATTGCTGACTAAATACTTTTTTGCCCCACTGTATATATATATATATATATATATATATATATATATATATATATATATATATATATATATATATATAATCAGGATGCAGATATATTCACCAGGATGGTGGGCATATATACCAGGATGGGGGACATTGCTACATAATGAAGGGAGAGGGGGGCAATTCATAAGTCTTTCTAGAATTTAGAATGCTACAGGGGCCCATACATCTGACCAACTTGTGTGTGTGGGGACGGCAGGTCCAAATTTCACACTTCTGCAAAAACATATCATACATTCTCAGCAAGAACACAAGGTGGTACAGGTGACAGAATCTCACCTTTCTACGGTGCCTCCTGGGCTTCCACTACCAACTATCTCTGCCAGCAGCACCCTGCTTTGGGTGGGCTCCCACTGAGGTGATAATGTATTAGATGTGACCTGCAGTCCCATGTAACTCCACAGTTAATACAGTGATACTTATGTGAGTACTGATAGCAGTGATGGCTCCTCTGGATCACACTGCTGCTGGTTGTGCATGTACTGCTGTTTTGGGCTGGTGAGAGGAGTAAGGCAGGATCTATTGCTGATAATGACAGACTGCTACAAACCACAGATCATCATTTTTGCAGTTTTGTTTTGCACTAGGTCAACTGTAAATCACAAGTTGATCACATATTATGCGAACATCCTCACCTTGCACCTCAAATATCATAGATCTGAAACTTTGTGATGCTGCAATTGGCAATTTTCCATGTGTTCAATTTTCCTTGTGGGCAATTTTCCTGTGGGCATTTTTCAGGGAACCGGCGGGTGAGGGGGAGCGACAACTGTCACATACTCACCTGCTCCTGGTGCGGTCTCTGCATGTCCCATGGTCTCCAGCAGCTTCTTCCCCTATTCAGCGGTCACGTGGTACCGCTCATTAAAGTAGTGAATATGGACTCCACTCCCATAGGGGTGGAGCCGCATATTCATTACTGTAATGAGGGGTACCAGTGACCGCTGAACAGAGGAAGAAGCTTCCGCGCCCGGAGACGATCTGTCCGGGAGAAGCTGCCAGGGACCGCGCCGGGAGCAGGTGAGTATTTCATATTCACCTTTCCTCGTTCCACCGCCGCCCCGTCTTCAGTGTCCTCTGCAGTGACTGTTCAGGTCACAGGGCGCGATGACGTATTAGTGTGCGTGCCACCCTCTGCCTGAACAGTCACTGCGGAGAGACGGGACAATGAGGAGCAGCGACGAGAGGCGAGTATGTCATTTTTTTTTTTTTAGTGCAGCAGCATTACATGTGGCACATTGTTATATGGAGCATCTTATGGGGCTATAATGAATTGTATGGAGCATTATATGGGGCACATTGTTATATGGAGCATCTTCTGGGGCCATAATGAACTGTATGGAGCATTATATGTGGCACATTTTTATATGGAGCATCTTATGGGGCCATAATCCGCATTTGTGCAGCATTATATGAGCCAAATATCTGTATGGAGCATCTTATGGGGCCATAATTAACATTTGTGCAGCATTATATGGGGCATATTTTAATATGGGGCATATTTTAATATGGAGCATCTTATGGGGCCCATCATGAACTGTATGGAGCTTTATATTGGGCTCCTGATTCAATATTGATATTCAAAAACACTTAACCTACTGATGTCTCAATTAATTTTACTTTTATTGGTATCTATTTTTATTTTTGACATTTACCGCTAGCTGCTGCATTTTCCACCCTAGGCTTATACTCGAGTCAATAAGTGTCATGATCCAGTTCTGAGTTTATGTTCAGCTGTCGTATCTCTGGACTGGCCATTTGGGAGTTAATCCCCTCTGCCTCACTTTGAAGCTGGCTGAGCTATTTAAGTCCGCTGCAGCCTGTGGGCCAGTGTCAGCTATAGTTCATGCTGCACGGTTTGAGCACCTGACCTGGATACCTGTACTAGTGTTCCTTTTGCCTCTGACTGCCTGCACCCGTTTAGGACTTATTCTGACCTCTGGCTTGTACCCTGACTCCGTCTTACGTCTCATGTTTTGGTTACCACGTTCCCGGTAGGCTCTGACTACTTGTTTGCCCCCGACTATTCTCTGCTCGCCCCTTCTGTACCGCGCTGCTATCTCCGTGCATGACCTTGGCTTGTCTGATGTCCCTTTCATTACCTGTGACACCTGTGGTGTTGTTCAGTGTTGCTGCGCTGTGTGTACAACCTCTTTTCCTTAACCAGCACCAGGTGGAGGTTGCTCTATACTGCACTGCAGCAGCACATTACAATAAGTTTTCCCAGCTTTTTGTTGCAAAATTAGGGGTCTCTGCTTATACTGGGGTTGGCTTATATTCGAGTATATACGGTATATATACACACCCACACATTGGCAATATCGGGGGAAATGCAATATCAGGGGGGGGGGGAAGTGTAAAAATAAGTTCAAGTAAATACTGTCCTTTTTGTCTTTAAAGTTTCTGTTAGGGTATGTGCACACATTCAGGAATTTTATCGTTTTTTTCGCGATAAAAACGCATACATATGCATCCTATCATTTAGAATGCATTCCGCAATTTTTGTGCGCATGATGCATTTTTTTTCCGCGAAAAAAATGCATTGTGGTAAAAAAAGCAGCATGTTCATAAACTTTGCGGATTTTTTGCGCTTTTCCCGCTATTTAGTGCATTGGGAAAAAACGTGAAAAAAAAACGCGCAAAAAACGCATAAAAAACGCATGCGGATTTCTGGTACAAATGTCCGTTTTTTTTGTCAGGAAATTTCTGTAAGAAATCCTGAACGTGTGCACATAGCCTTAGTAGTAATGAGACCCGCTAAAGTAATTTTCAATTATGTTCCCCTTTTCATTGTGGTCGTTTTAAATTGTGGATATATAGTTGTGTGTCATTGAATTGAATAAACAAAAACGCAGTTTAAGCTAGCAGTGGCTTTTTCGTTACATATTTTTTAGGGTATGTGCACACGTTGCGGTTTTTACTGCGTTTTTGACGCTGCGGATCTGCAGCAGTTTTCCATGTAGTGTACGTATGGAAAACAAAAAACGCTGTGCACATGCTGCGGAAAAAAACGAGCGGAAACGCTGCAGTTTATTTTCCGCAGCATGTCAATTCTTTGTGCGGAATCCGCAGCGGTTTAACACCTGCTCCATATTAAAAAAAAAAAACACAGGTGTAGAATCCGCACAAAATCCTCAGAAAATCTGCGATAAATCCGCAGGAAAAACGCAGTGTTTTTGCCCTGCGGATTTATCAAAATCAGTGCAGAAAAATCCGCACACCAGTCCGCAAGCGTGTGCACATAGCCTTATTGTCTTCATTTATTTAAAAAAAAAAAAAAAAAGCTTTGGGTGACAGTTTAAAACTATATACTTATTAGTCTCAGTTACAGTAACTGCACTGTAGAGTTAATATGTGCCTGCTAGGTCTGAAGGATATTGGCACTTGGCCTGGGAGACAATGAGCATGTATCATGACTGTTTCAAGAACTTAAACAGTTATCAATTCAGACTTACTAAAGTGATAATTCCAATATTACAGTGTAATAACCATTTTTTCCATATTTATTCCACTTGAGATCAAAACTCCCCTATAAAACTTCTCACCTCCATTAACTGCTTCTTTTGCCATAGATACAACTAGTTTAGAATTGCTGGCTATTTTCTCTCCACAAGTGATGGCTTCATCCACAACCTTGTCCACTGGGTACACCCTGCTGATTAGTCCTGTAAAAAAAAGAACATTATAATCATTTTGTTGGTGCATCAGTATTTATCCCACGTGTCAAACTCTGGCCTGTGAGGAAAGCAGCCCTCCCACCCATGTCCTGCGGCCTGAAGAAGCTGAGTTAGAGTGTGTTTCCACAGTCAGGATTGCTGAGGTCACTGGCAGGTCACCTGCGTATTTGATGCGTTTTTTCATGGGGATTTGTGTGTGTTTTTGTAAGCTAAATAAAGATATACCAATTGTCCAACTTCTTCATTTACATACTCCATTGAAGAATAATGTTTACACACAGAGATAGATAAATGGCAGATAGATGATAGATATCGGATAGATAATAGATCTATCGTATCTATCTATTGTATTTACCATATCTATCTATTATCTATCTATAAATATTTATCTATCGATAGCCAGATAGATATATCGATAGATACGATAGATAATAGATATAGATAGATAATACCAAGCCCAATGTTTAGTAATAAATATAATAAAATGGTACATAAAGAGTTAGGCCAGGTTCACACATGCGAGAAACTCGGACGAGTCTCGTCTCAATACCCAGCACTGCCGACGGCACTCGGGAGCGGAGCGTGCTGTTGCATGTATTTCTGTGCAGCTGCACGCTCTGCTCCTGAGTTCCTCGCATGTGTGATACCGGCCTTAAATAAAGACACACACAAAATCTGCGTTAAGCCGGGGTCACACTTGCAAGAAACTCGCACGAGTCTCGCACCTCAATACCCGACACTGCTGCCGGCATGCGGGATCGGAGTGTGCGGCCGCATGTATTTCAATGTAGCTGAACGCTTTAGTCCCGAGTGCTGGCGGCAGTGACGGGTATTGAGGTGAGAGACTCATGTGAGTTTCTCGCAAGTGTGACCCCGGCCTTAAAAGCAATATGTTTAATTTTAAAAAAAATTGAAAAAAAAAAATGGCGTGGGCTCCTACGCAATTTCCTGCGCCAGAGAGGGAAAGCCAGCGACGGGCACAGATATTTTTAGCCTGGGAAGGGGTTATTACCCATGGATCTTCCCAGGCTATGAATATCAGCCTGCAGCTGTATATTTAGCCTTAACTGGCTATAAAAATTTATAGCCAGAAAGGCTACGCAGACAGCTGCGGGCTGATATTCATAGCCTAGAGAGGGGCCATGGATATTGCCCCCCAGCTACAAATACCAGCCCTCAGCCGCCCCAAAAATGGCGCATCTGTCAGATGCGCCAATTCCGGCACTTAGCCTCTCTCTTCCCACGCCTGAGTAGTGGTGGGATATGGGGTAATAAAGGGTTAATGTCACCTTTGTAAGTTGACATTAAGCCAGCTTAGTAATGGAGAGGCGTCAATAAGATACCTACCATTACTAATCCTATAGATGTTAAAGGGCTAATAAAACACACACGCATGCAGAATAAAGTATTTTAATGAAATAAAACACCACACAGTTTTGACCATATTTTTATCATACGCTCAATCCATGTGATGCCCTCGCCTCCTGGAAAAAAAGAAAAATAATAAACCAACAGTATACTCCCCGAGTCCGACGTAGTCCTAAAGTGTCCCATGACGAGTCCAGCTCTGCTACATCTGGATGCCTGACATCCAGATGTAGCAGAGATTGTAGATGATCGTTGGAGATAACTCTCCAGCAATCACCTACATTCTAGCACTCACGGTCAGCTGACCGTGAGAACCAGCCTAGTGTGACCAGAGATAACCCCCGGTCACTTGCACGGCAGTTCTCGCGGTAAGCTAAGTTATCGCGAGAACTTAGCTTACCGCGAGAAGTGCAGTGAACGCGGACTTCCGGCAGCAGGACAAGTAAGCCGGCATGTGAATTAGTAGACATGCGTAGTAAGCTGTGTTAACGCAGTTACTACGCATGTGACTAATCATTAGATGTAGTTATACCGCATCTAATGATTGTCTATGGTAAATTTACAACACGGCGAAGGAGAGTTGCTGCATTGTTAACAGACATGCTGCGTTCTGAAAAAACACGCCACATGACCGTTTACACAGGTCTGCCGCCTGCGTGTTTTAATGAATAGTGGAGACGGGATTTCATGAAATCCCCTCCACTATGCTGTAACATCTGGACGCTGTGTGTTTGACGCTGCGGCTCTACGCAGCGTCAAACACGCAGCGTTTCCCGACCGTGGAAACACCCTTAGAGACAAGCAAATGCTCTGTGCACAGTGAATGTAATGTTACTTGCCAGTACTTAAAGGGAACCTGTCACCCCCAAAATGGAAGTTGAGCTAAGCCCACCGGCATCAGGGGCTTATCTACAGCATTCTGGAAGCCCCCGATGTAACCTGAAAGATGAGAAAAAGAGGTTAGATTATACTCACCTAGGGGCGGTCCCATCTTCTTACGTGCGCAGGCGCCGGGAAAGGTCAGAGAGGCCCGGCGCCTGTGCACTGCAGTACTTTGCTCTGCCCTCAACAGGGCAGAGAAAGTACGCCTGCACCGGAGCGTGAAGACAAGAAGAGGATGCCATCCTATGAAGATGGGAGGCCCCGGATCGCGACGCCCATCGGACCGGGAACGCCCCTGGGTGAGTATAATCTAACCTCTTTTCTCATCTTTCAGGTTACGTTGGAGGCTTATCCTAAGGATTCCAGAATGCTGTAGATAAGCCCCTGATACCGGTGGGCTTAAGGTACCTTCACACATAACGATTTCGTTAACGATATCGTTGCTTTTTGTGACGTAGCAACGATATCGTTAACGAAATCGTTATGCGTGACAGCGATCAACGATCAGGCCCCTGCTGGGAGATCGTTGGTCGCTGGGAATGATCAGGACCTTTTTTTGGTCGCTGATCACCCGCTGTCATTGCTGGATCGGCGTGTGTGACGCCGATCCAGCAATGTGTTCACTGGTAACCAGTGTAAATATCGGGTTACTAAGCGCAGGGCCGCGCTTAGTAACCCGATGTTTAGCCTGGCTACCATTGTAAAAGTTAAACAAACCAAACAGTACATACTCACATTCCGGTGTCTGTCACGTCCCCAGCGTCAGCTTCCCTGCACTTACTGTCAGCACCGACCGGCCGTAAAGCAGATCACAGCGGTGACGTCACCGCTCTGGTCTGCTTTACGGCTGGCCGGCGCTGACACAGTGTGACAGCTCTCCAGCGACCACACAACGACCTAAACAGCGACGCTGCAGCGATCGGCATCGTTGTCTATATCGCTGCAGCGTCGCTAAATGTGACGGTACCTTTAGCTCAACTTCCATTTTAGAGGTGACAGGTTCCCTTTAATCAGACCACCCACTGCAATGTCCAGTCGTAGAAAAGAAATCCCTGCAGTTGACCAGACAAGAGATGCTTCTGTGTAACAATAGATAATACCTTTCTTCAGTACAAAGTTAATCCCTATGTGACCGCAGCTTGCCTCTGCTGGGAGGAAGGGCGGGAGAATTTTACTGCTCTATTGGGCTGAAGATTACAGCACTGTAGGTTTCATAACATTTTTATTCCATACCACTTGTGTTTTCCTTTGCTATCTAATCAGTTTTTATGAAGAGGTAAGCTATAGGCTGGACCACGGTGAGTCATTGGACGTGGTATATCTCGATTTTTCCAAAGCGTTTGATACAGTGACGCACAAGAGGTTGGTACACAAAATGAGAATGCTTGGTCTGGGGGAAAATGTGTGTAAATGGGTTAGTAACTGGCTTAGTGATAGAAAGCAGAGGGTGGTTATAAATGGTATAGTCTCTAACTGGGTCGCTGTGACCAGTGGGGTACCGCAGGGGTCGGTATTGGGACCTGTTCTCTTCAACATATTCATTAATGATCTGGTAGAAGGTTTACACAGTAAAATATTGATATTTGCAGATGATACAAAACTATGTAAAGCAGTTAATACAAGAGAAGATAGTATTCTGCTACAGATGGATCTGGATAAGTTGGAAACTTGGGCTGAAAGGTGGCAGATGAGGTTTAACAATGATAAATGTAAGGTTATACACATGGGAAGAAGGAATCAATATCACCATTACACACTGAATGGGAAACCACTGGGTAAATCTGACAGGGAGAAGGACTTGGGGATCCTAGTTAATGATAAACTTACCTGGAGCAGCCAGTGCCAGGCAGCAGCTGCCAAGGCAAACAGGATCATGGGGTGCATTAAAAGAGGTCTGGATACACATGATGAGAGCATTATACTGCCTCTGTACAAATCCCTAGTTAGACCACACATGGAGTACTGTGTCCAGTTTTGGGCACCGGTGCTCAGGAAGGATATAATGGAACTAGAGAGAGTACAAAGGAGGGCAACAAAATTCATAAAGGGGATGGGAGAACTACAATACCCAGATAGATTAGCGAAATTAGGATTATTTAGTCTAGAAAAAAGACGACTGAGGGGCGATCTAATAACCATGTATAAGTATATAAGGGGACAATACAAATATCTTGCTGAGGATCTGTTTATACCATGGAAGGTGACGGGCACAAGGGGGCATTCTTTGCGTCTGGAGGAGAGAAGGTTTTTCCACCAACATAGAAGAGGATTCTTTACTGTTAGGGCAGTGAGAATCTGGAATTGCTTGCCTGAGGAGGTGGTGATGGCGAACTCAGTCGAGGGGTTCAAGAGAGGCCTGGATGTCTTCCTGGAGCAGAACAATATTGTATCATACAATTATTAGGTTCTGTAGAAAGACATAGATCTGGGGATTTATTATGATGGAATATAGGCTGAACTGGATGGACAAATGTCTTTTTTCGGCCTTACTAACTATGTTACTATGTTACATTGAGGATTTTCATGTCAGCCTTGTTAAATTGCTAGTGTGCTCAAGTTTTACTTGTTTTCGTCAAGATTCACAATTTGCCATCTTTAAAATGCACCAGAGAGACACCCAGCATCACCCCTGCCTCCACCCTCCCTTCTCCTCTCTCCCATACACATGTTCTGAAGCAAAGCATACTACAGTAGGAATGAGGTCCTGCACAAAGTGCCTGAATCTAGTGCTATCCCCTGTGTGGTCACTCTCCCCTTCAGCAAAAAGTGAGTGTGGAGCTGTGTATCGGAAGGAGTAATGGCATTTCCCTGGTGTCATACCTGGGAGGCACCATTTCAGCCATACTGCAGTGCCACAGTCATCTTGAGAGTTATTAAAGTAGTTGTCCAGTTTAAAAAGACAAGTCTGCACTCACTCCATGCGACTGCAGACTTGTGAATCCTCCCAGAGCACACTAGCTGCTGTGAAGATTCTCCGCTGTCAGCGCCGGGAACAGCGGTACAGTGAATACAAGTATGCGATAACCAAACTCCTGGCCAGAACCCAACTAGACTGTTTCGGCCTAGTGCAATATACAAATATTGAGCATGCCAAAAACAGACTAGTCAGGTTCTGTCCAGGAGTTTACATAATGCATATTTTCAGTCACATGACCTCTGCTCCCAGCGCTGAGACTGCAGAATCCTGACAGTGCTAAGTGCATGTACTGGGAGGATTCACAAATCTGCAGTCACACATAGTTACTGCAGACTTGTCATTTTAGACCAGACAACACCTTAAACCCCTTCACAACATATGAACATATGATGTACTTACATTTGTTGATAAGGAAAAATGTCCTCAATTGTACACACTGTTTTAATAAATGTCAAGGATGGCTTGCGGTTTGTCCAAGTTTTTAATTTTGGCCCTCTGTGTATTTGAGTTTGACATCCCTTATATCGATTAAATTACTGTATAAATTTTATTTTCTCCAACTATAGAACACTGAACAAAGGTTTTTGCCATTTACTTTATTATTGCCATATACTTTTTTATTATTATTATCAGCCTATATTTTCTCCTATTAAACATTTTTTTCCCTTTCGCCACGACAGCACCCCACTGGAGAGAGGGATCCGCCCCGCAGGAACAGGAAACCTACCGAGAAATAAAAGGGGGCGGTCCGCCTCTCCTCCTTAGTTTGTTTCCTGTTCCTGTGGGAACATCCAGGAACGACAGGACTATACGTACCTGGGCTAGCATGCCGCCTGCGCGGTGTCCTTGAGAACGGCAGGGGCTGCAGCTCAGAAGCAGCGTCAGGGGAGTTCCGTTAGACGGCTCCCTCCTCGTCTGGTGGAGCGGGCAGACGGCCAGGTACGGGGAGGGCCGCCCGGCGTCTTCCCCTGCGTGCGGTGCGGCCAGGAGCCGGGTAAGGTGATCTCCATTGCGGTCCGGTGCTAAATCCCGGACCGCGCATGCGCCGACCGCCGTAATATTGGCTACCCCGGAACTGAAGGAGTCACTTCCGGGGCGCCTAGGCCGGATCTGGGGCGGGGGAGCCAGCGACGATCCGCGCATGCGCATTGCGCAGCGGGGAAAAAAAAAAGGCACACTATTTAAAACGCCAAGAAGCAATAATGCAGCGAAGCAGAGATGTCGTCCCCAGGTGCCATGGACCCCACAGCTGGAGATCCAGTGCCCCCCGCCAAAGATCACAAAGGATCCTCGGAGACCGCTCGTAAGAGTGACGGTTCCAGAACAGGATCTCGGCCTTCTGATCCGGTACTATTCGCTTCACTGGGTGAGTGTTAAAACTCTGCCTATTAAGCTGATGTTGTCTCCATATCTCTCTCTCTTTTCTCTCTCTCTCGCTACTTATTACGCCCAGTCTAAATAATGACAAAAGTCCAAGCATAAGGAATGTGCCTTGTGTAGCCAGCCCCTTCCGGACTCATACCCCCAAAAACTGTGCAAGGACTGTTTTAAGGAAACAACTCAGGGAGCGACAGTGTCCGTTACGGACTTACGGGCCATTATTAGGGAGGAGCTAAAAAATATGACCCAGGAAAAACCGCGTAAAGCTAAGTCCAAAACACCAACACTTATGTCAGACTCCGAAAGTGACCAGATGGTACTGTCAGAAGCCTCCCTATCATCATCATCAGAAATCGAGGGTCGTTCATGTTTCCCCTTAGACAGTGTGGACAACTTGGTAAAGTCAATCCGCAATACCATGGGGTGTGAGGAGGTAAAGGGTGCGCAAACCACGCAGGAAATTATGTTTGCGGGTTTGGCAGAAAGAAAGAGGAGATGTTTTCCGGTTATACCAGCGGTGAAAGCATTAATTAAAAGAGAGTGGGAGAAGCAGGATCAAAGAAGCTTTTTGCCCTCCGCGTCTAAACGTAAATATCCGTTTAGTGATGAGGAGCTTCTTACATGGACCAAAGTTCCTAAGGTCGATGCAGCCGTAGCTTCTACCTCCAAGCAATCCACTCTGCCTGTGGAGGATGCAGGACTTCTGGTCGATCCATTGGATCGTAAAGCTGAATCATCCCTTAAACGATCTTGGGAAGCGGCTACAGGAATCTTTAAACCTGCAGTAGCCAGCACCTGCGCTGCCCGGTCAATGATCATTTGGATTGATCAATTGTACCAGCAGATCGAAAATAAAATTTCTAGAGAGAAACTACGAGCGGCCATCCCCATAATACGAGGAGCAGCAGCTTTTATGGTGGACGCATCTGCCGACTCTCTTCGGTTAGCAGCAAGATCTGCAGGCCTTGTGAACAATGCAAGACGCGCACTTTGAATGAAAAGTTGGAAAGGGGACGCGCAGTCTAAATCTAAGATATGCGCAATCCCATGTGAGGGTGAGTACCTCTTTGGTAAAACCTTAGATGAGATACTCAAAAAGGCAAAGGACAGGAAGAAAGCTTTTCCTGATTCCTCTATTCCCTTTTACAGGAGAGCCTTTAAGAGGAGACCGTTTGGTAAAAGGAGGCAAACGGATAGGTCTACAACATGGACTGCTAAAGAGGACAGGCAAAGAGGCACCATGTTTAGAAGACCCAACCCCCCAAAAGACAATAAATTCTGAGGATATACCAGTAGGGGGCAGACTGAAGTTTTTTCGCCACCCAATGGGAAAAAGTAACATCTAGCTCGTGGGTTTTAAACATCATCCGAGATGGAATTAAACTACAATTCTCTCGTGTTCCCCACGAGTCATATATTATAACATCCCTCAGCTCGCCTGCACAACAACAGGCTCTAGAGCTGGAAATTCAAACCCTATTATCAAAGCGGGTTTTAGTCCAAGTCCCCGAGGGACAGGAAGGCAGTCCTCTACTCTCCCTTATTCCTGATTTCTAAACCCGACGGTTCTTTCAGGACCATCATAAACCTTAAAAAACTCAATTCATTTGTTGAAAACCATACATTTAAGATGGAATCCATTAGATCCACTATAAAACTCCTCTTTCCAAACTGTATGATGGGGGGCATTGATTTGAAAGATGCTTATTATCATCTCCCTATCCATGACAGATACCAAAGGTACCTCAGAGTAGCAGTGACAATCAACGGCGAGATTCATCATTTCCAGTATACAGCCATGCCCTTCGGTCTTTCAACAGCACCGAGGATCTTTACCAAGATAATGCTAGAGGTGATGGCCTACCTTTGCCAAAAATAAACCTTAATTGTTCCCTATCTGGATGACTTTGGTCATTGGAAATTCAGTTACTCAATGTGCTGATCGTTTGGCTCATGCAATTTCCTCTCTACAGGATCTAGGCTGGATAATCAATACCAACAAATCCAGACTCACTCCGCAATCCTGTCAGGCGTTCTTGGGGTTCCATCTAGACTCCGTATCTCAAAAGTGTCTCCTGCCTCAGGTAAAAATACTACTGATCAAACACAAAGTCCTAGCAGCAATAAACAATCCACGTATATCCCTAAGACAAGTTATGTCCTTACTAGGATCCCTTATCTCTTGTATACCTGCGGTAAAATGGGCTCAACATCATACCCGTACACTGCAACACCAGATTTTACAAGAAGATAGACGGTCACCTAAATGTAAAAATAACCTTATCTAGGGAAGTTTTAACTTCCTTAACGTGGTGGCTGAATTCAGACCATTTGATGAGTGGTGTTCCATGGATAATAACGCCATCTCATACCATAACCACTGACGCCAGTCCTCATGGATGGGGCGCTCATATGGGGAATGATTTTTGCCAAGGGTTATGGAACATGGAGGAAAGCTGCTACTCCTCTAATGTTAAAGAATTAAATGCAGTAAAATACGCCTTATGCCATTTTCTCCCACAGCTACGAGGGAAAGACGTCAGAATCCTTTCCGATAACACCACCACAGTGACGTATCTAAACAGGCAAGGAGGCACGCGATCAGAGACTCTGATGTCTTCTGCTACAGAAATCCTGAATCTAGCAGAAAGTCACCTAACATCCCTTACTGCACTGCACATAAGAGGGGAAAACAACCAGCAGGCAGACTTCTTAAGTCGACACACCTTGAAACAAGGAGAGTGGTGCCTAAACCAACAGATTTTTCAAGACATAGTATCCCTATGGGGTCGGCCTCAAGTAGATCTCGTCGCCACAAGAAAAAAACAAAAAAGTCCGGAAATTTGCCTCCCTATCTCTAGCGGATCATCCAGACATTCTGGACGCTCTCCAAGCCCCTTGGCAGTTCAGTCTAGCATATGCTTTTCCGCCGATCATACTACTACCCCAAGTCATTCGCAAAATCAGAACCGAAGGAGCGAGGGTGATACTAATAGCTCCATTCTGGCCGAAGAGGCCTTGGTTCTCGTGGCTGCAAACCATGTCGGTCTCAGATCCTTGGGTCCTCCCCTCAACACCCAATCTTCTCTTCCAGGGTCCCTTTTTCCACCCTCAAGTGGACAGTCTACATCTCACGGCCTGGAATTTGAGAGGCAGATGCTAAAATCAAGGGGGTTCTCGGAGGGATTGATAAACACACTCCTCCAGAGTAGAAAACCTTCCACTACAAAAATTTATACAAAAATATGGAAGAGATTCCTACAATTCCATACATCTTCAAACACGTCAGAAATTCCGATACAGTCTATCCTGGAATTTCTTCAAAAAGGGAGAGAACTAGGTTAAACTGCAAACACCTTAAAAGTCCATGTTTCAGCACTAGGAGCTCTCTATGGCCATAACGCGGGGTATAGATGGGTATCCCGATTTATTACAGCCTGCGAACGGATAAATCCAGTTAATATACCTAGAGTTCCTCCCTGGGATCTAAATTTAGTTTTACAAGCCCTAACAGATTCTCCATTCGAACCAATAGATTCAATACCAATCAAAACCCTATCGCTAAAAACGGCCCTCTTGGTAGCACTGACTTCAGCCAGGAGAATCAGTGACATCCAAGCACTCTCTATAGATCCACCTTTCCTGCTAACTTTTCAGGATAAGTTGGTCCTTAAACCAGACCCTTCCTACCTTCAAAAAGTAGCTAAGAGATTCCATAGGTCTCAGGAAATAATCTTGCCCACTTTCTTCAGTAATCCTTCCACTCCTGAAGAACAAAAGTACCACACTCTAGATGTTAAAAGAGTAGTGTTAAAGTACATTGAAAGAACCTGTAGCTGGCAACAGTGTAGGGCTCTGTTTATTTCCTTCCAGGGTCACAAGAAGGGTCATGGAATAACAAAAAGCACGTTATCCCGGTGGATCAGAGAGTCTATCAGACTGGCCTATTCCGCGAGTAAAGAAAACCCTCCGGAAGGCATAACAGCGCACTCTACCAGAGCTATGGCATCCTCCTGGGCAGAAAGGGGAGAGGTCCCAATTGAGACTATATGTAAGGCGGCAACTTGGTCAAATCCCTCTACATTCTATAATCACTATAGGCTTGACCTATCGTCAACTTCTGACCTAGACTTTGGCAGGACTGTCCTCAGCACGGTGGTCCCCCCCAGGTGATGGTCTCTGTAAGATCTCCAGTGGGGTGCTGTCGTGGCGAAAGGGAAAAAGCCGGATTACTCACCGGTAATACTCTTTTAGTGAGTCCACGACAGCACCCTCTTACATCCCTCCCTATATTAATATAGTACTTACTATTGAGTAAAATTCTTTTAATCATACATGAGCAAATAAGTTTGAAAATGAAATAAATTATATTTGCCTAATACTGGCGGTCCTCCGGGTACTCTGAAATCAAAACTGAGGAGGAGAGGCGGACCGCCCCCTTTTATTTCTCGGTAGGTTTCCTGTTCCTGCGGGGCGGATCCCTCTCTCCAGTGGGGTGCTGTCGTGGACTCACTAAAAGAGTATTACCGGTGAGTAATCCGGCTTTTCATCTTTTCAAGTCTGGACAATTGTTTATACAGTGGGTAAAAGAAGTACAACTAATAGAGGTCTGTAATTTTAATTGTAGGTACACTTCAACTGTGAGAGATAGAATCTTAACAAAAAAAATCCATAAAATCACATTGTATGATTTTTAAATAATTAATGTGTATATTATTGCCATGAAATAAGTATTTTACACAATAGAAAAACAGAACTTCATATTTGGTACAGAAACCTGTGCTTGCAATTACAGAGTTCAGACATTTCGTGTAGTTTTTGATCAAGTTTGCACACACTGCAACAGGGAATTTGGCCTACTCCTCTGTACAGATCTTCTCCAGATATTCCAGGTTTTGGGTCTGTCGCTGGGCAACAGAGTTTCATCTCCCGCCTAAGACTTTCTACTGGGTTTAGGTCTGGAGACTAGCCAGGACACTCCAGGACCTTGAAATGCTTCATACAGAGCCACTCCTTAGTTGCCTTTGTTGCCTGGCTGTGTGTTTTGGGCCACTGTATTGCTGGAAGACCCAGCCACGACCCATCTTCAATGCTTTTACTGAGGGAAGGAAGTTGTTGGCCAAAATCTCACGATACATAACCCCATCCATCCTCCCTTCAATACGATGCAGTCCCCTTTGCAGGAAATCACCCTTAAAAGTCTTATGTTTCCCCCACCATGCTTCACAGTTGGGATAGTATTTTTGGAGTTGTACTCCTCTTTTCTCCAAACATGGTGAGTGGAATGGATACCAAAAAGTTTTGGTCTCATCTGACTACATGACCTTCTCCCATGCCTCCTCTGGATCATCCTGATGGTCATTGGCGAACTTCAAACAGGCCTGGACATGTGATGGCGTGCCCTGACGGATTTTAATCCATGACGCCGTAATGTGTTACTAACTGTAATGTTTAAAACTGTGGACCCATCACTCTTGAGGTCACTGACCAGGTCCTCCCATGTAGTTCTAGGCAGATTCCTAACCTTTCTCAGAATCATCCGTACCCAACGAGGAAAGATCCTGAATGGAGCCCTGGACTAAGGAAGATTGACAGTCATCTTGAGTTTCTTCCATTTTCTAATAATTGTGCCCAGGCTCGGACTGGCCCACCGGAGAACCAGAGGATTCTCCGGTGGGCCCAGGCACTGACGCCTGCTGGCATACTGGCCAGCAGCTGCCTAGGGCCCCCACTGCTCCAGGGGCCCCTTGCCTGTGGCTATAGGGCCCCTGAGTCAAGGGAGCCCGCCCTGTGCAAGTAGCAGCAGCTGGAGACAGGATCCTGTCCCCGCTGCTAAAGCCAAATGAGTATTCACGCTTCCCCACGCCCCTAGGGGCGTGGAAGAGGCATGAATACCATTTCTCTTTAATAGCTGGCAGCGGTAGCCGCAGGGTGCAGCTAACACTGCCCGCATGTAAAGCTGCACCACACACACAAAGTACCGCACATCCACACACACAGCACACACACACACGCAGGCACACAGACTCACAGAGCAGCTCACCTCCCGGCGTCCTGCTTCCTCTCTAAGACAGCCCAGCTGGATGATGTCATCATCCAGCGTGCCGCTGTCTCAGTCAGAAAGCTTCCAGGAATCCAGTGAGGAAGAGGCTGCTGGAATGAGCTGCTGGAATGAGCTGCTGCTGTGGGGAGGTGAACTGTGCTGCGTGCCTACCTGCCTGTGTGTGAGTGACAGAGAGTGTGTGTGTGTGTGTGTGTGAATGAGAGTGTGTGTGTGAATGAGAGTGTGTGATGAGCTGCGTGTATGTGGTGAAGGACAATGATATTGGTGGGGGGAGACAATGATGGAGGTGATGGGCAATGATGGTGCTTGGGGGAGACAATGATGGAGGTGATGGGCAATGGTGGGGGGAAGACAATGATGGAGGTGATGGACAATGATGGTGGTGGTGGGGAGGCAATGATGGAGGTGAGGGGAGGCAATTATGGAAGTGATGGGCAATGATGGTGGGGGAGACAATGATGGAGGTGATGGGCAATCATGGTGAGGGAGGGAATGATGGAGGTGATGGTCAATGATGGTGGGGGAGGCAATGATGGTGGTGGGGAGGCAATGATGGAGGTGAGGGGAGGCAATGATGGAAGTGATGGGCAGTGATGGTGGGGGAAACAATGATGGAGGTGATGGGCAATCATGGTGAGGGAGGGAGTGATGGAGGTGATGGACAATGAGGGTGAGGGGAGGCAATGATGGAGGTGATGGGCAATGATGGTGGTGGGAGGCAATGATGGAGGTGATGAAATGGGCAATGGTGGTGGGGGAGGCAATGATGGAGGTGATGGGCAATGATGGTGGTGGGGGAGAGGCAATGATGGAGGTGATGGGCAATGGTGGTGATGGGAGGCAGTGATGGAGGTGATGAAATGGGCAATGATGGTGGTAGGGGGAGGCAATGATGGAGGTGATGGGCAAGGATGGTGGTGGGGGAGGCAATGATGGAGGTAATGAAATGGACAATGATGGTGGGGGAGGAGGCAATGATGCAGGTGGTGGGGGAGAATGATAGGGGTGGTGGCGGAGAAGGCAATGATGGAGGTGGTGATGAGGACAATGATGGGGGTGGAGAGGGGCTGCATTACACTTTATGAGGGGGCTACATTATATTCTGTGGGGGGCTGCATCATACTATGTGAGGGGGCTACAGTATACTCTATGGGGGGCTGCATTATATTCTGTGGTGGGGCTGCATTCTCTCAGTTGACTACATTATATTCCGTGGTGGCTGCATTATACCCTATGAGGGGGCTACAGTATATTCTATGGTGGGGACTGCGTTATACCTGAGGGGGTTGCATTATATTTTGTGGGGTGCTGCATTATATTCTATTAGAGGGGACTGTATTATATTTTATGAGGGGGCTAAATTATATTCTGTTAGGTGGCTACCCCAACCCTTGCTACATAATTAAGACGTGTACTACCTTATATTATACCCTGATATTAGCGCGTTTTACCGCACAATTGGTGGTCTTGTATCTATTTCTATATAGTGTGCCCCAAGAATGATTTTCTCTGGTGGGTCCAAGGTGCTCCAGTCCGACGCTGATTGTGCCAACAGTTGTTGCCTTTTCACCAAGCTGCTTGTCTATTGTCCTGTAGCCCATCCCAGCCTTGTGCAGGGCTACAATTTTGTCCTTGGTGTCCTTAGGCACTTTGGTCTTGGCTATGCTGGAGAGATTGGAGTGTGATTGATTGTGTGGACAGGTGTCTTTTATACAGGTAACGAGTGCACAGTAGGAGGGCTTATTAACCCATTTAACCCCAAGCCTGTTTGCACCTTCATGACCAGGGCAAATTTTACGATTCTGACCAGTGTCACTTTATGAGGTAACAACTCTGGAATGCCTCAACGAATCCCACTGAATCGGTGACTGTTTTTTCATTACATATTGTACTTCACGATAGTGGTAACATATCTTCAATATGACTTGCGTTTGAGAAAAAACTGAAATTTGGCAAAAATTTAGAAATGTTGGCAATTTTCATACTTTGAATTTTTGTGCCCATAAAACAGAGTTGTGCCACACTAAATTGTTAACATCTCCCACATGTCAAGTTTACATCCCCACAATTTTTGAAACTTTTTTGTGGAAGCTATAAGTATTAAAAGTTGACCAGCTTTTAAACAATTTTTTTTCTTTTAGGGACCACATTACATTTGAAGTGAGGGGTCTATATGACAGAAAGTACCCAAAAGTGACACTATTCTAAAAACTTCACCCTTCAAGGGACTCAAAACTTCATTCAAGAATTTGATTAACCCTTTAGGTGCTTCACAGAGTTTTTTGGAATGAGGAAGGAAAAATAATTAACGTTTAATTTGTTTTCATAAAAATGTCACTTTAGACTTTAAATTTCTTTTATTGTCACAGAGGTAACATGAAAAAATGGAACCCAAAATTTGTTGCGCAATTTCTCCTGAGCACAGATACCCATAGGTACAGTGGGGCAAAAAAGTATTTAGTCAGTCAGCAATAGTGCAAGTTCCACCACTTAAAAAGATGAGAGGCGTCTGTAATTTACATCATAGGCAGACCTCAACTATGGGAGACAAACTGAGAAAAAAAAATCCAGAAAATCACATTGTCTGTTTTTTTAACATTTTATTTGCATATTATGGTGGAAAATAAGTATTTGGTCAGAAACAAACAATCAAGATTTCTGGCTCTCACAGACCTGTAACTTCTTCTTTAAGAGTCTCCTCTTTCCTCCACTCATTACCTGTAGTAATGGCACCTGTTTAAACTTGTTATCAGTATAAAAAGATACCTGTGCACACCCTCAAACAGTCTGACTCCAAACTCCACTATGGTGAAGACCAAAGAGCTGTCAAAGGACACCAGAAACAAAATTGTAGCCCTGTACCAGGCTGGGAAGACTGAATCTGCAATAGCCAACCAGCTTGGAGTGAAGAAATCAACAGTGGGAGCAATAATTAGAAAATGGAAGACATACAAGACCACTGATAATCTCCCTCGATCTGGGGCTCCACGCAAAATCCCACCCCGTGGGGTCAGAATGATCACAAGAACGGTGAGCAAAAATCCCAGAACCACGCGGGGGGACCTAGTGAATGAACTGCAGAGAGCTGGGACCAATGTAACAAGGCCTACCATAAGTAACACACTACGCCACCATGGACTCAGATCCTGCAGTGCCAGACGTGTCCCACTGCTTAAGCCAGTACATGTCCGGGCCCGTCTGAAGTTTGCTAGAGAGCATTTGGATGATCCAGAGGAGTTTTGGGAGAATGTCCTATGGTCTGATGACCAAACTGGAACTGTTTGGTAGAAACACAACTTGTCGTGTTTGGAGGAAAAAGAATACTAAGTTGCATCCATCAAACACCATACCTACTGTAAAGCATGGTGGTGGAAACATCATGCTTTGGGGCTGTTTCTCTGCAAAGGGGCCAGGACGACTGATCCGGGTACATGAAAGAATGAATGGGGCCATGTATCGTGAGATTTTGAGTGCAAACCTCCTTCCATCAGCAAGGGCATTGAAGATGAAATGTGGCTGGGTCTTTCAACATGACAATGATCCAAAGCACACCGCTAGGGCAACGAAGGAGAGGCTTCGTAAGAAGCATTTCAAGGTCCTGGAGTGGCCTAGCCAGTCTCCAGATCTCAACCCTATAGAAAACCTTTGGAGGGAGTTGAAAGTCCGTGTTGCCAAGCGAAAAGCCAAAAACATCACTGCTCTAGAGGAGATCTGCATGGAGGAATGGGCCAACATACCAACAACAGTGTGTGGCAACCTTGTGAAGACTTACAGAAAACGTTTGACCTCTGTCATTGCCAACAAAGGATATATTACAAAGTATTGAGATGAAATTTTGTTTCTGACCAAATACTTATTTTCCACCATAATATGCAAATAAAATGTTAAAAAAACAGACAATGTGATTTTCTGGATTTTTTTTTCTCAGTTTGTCTCCCATAGTTGAGATCTACCTATGATGTAAATTACAGACGCCTCTCATCTTTTTAAGTGGTGGAACTTGCACTATTGCTGACTAAATACTTTTTTGCCCCACTGTATATAGGGGAAAACCACTGTTTGAGAACATGGCAGAGCTCGGAAAAGGAGCACCATTTAACTTTTTGAATGCAAAATTTGCAGGATTGGCGGATGCCATGGTGCGTTTGGAGAGCCCCTGATGTGCCTAAACAGTGGAACCCCCAACAAGTGACACCATTTTGGAAAATTAAACCCCTCAGGGCACTTATCTAGATATGTGGTGAGCACCTTGAACCACCAGGTGTTTCACAGAAGTTGAGCTGTGAAAAAAAAAATCATCACATTTTTCCCACAAAAATGTTTTTTAGCCTCAAATTTTGAATTTTCATAAGGGTAATAGGAGAAATTGCATCATACAATTGGTTGTGGAATTTCTCCTTAGTATGCAGATAGCCCATATGTGGGGCAAAACTACTGCTTAGGTGCACAGCAAGGCTCAGAAAGGAAGGAGTGATGTCTGCATACTTTGATGGAATTGTGTGCGGGTGTGATGTCGTATTTGGAGAGCCTGTGGTGTGCCTAAGCCATGGAAAATCCAAAAAAGTTACCCTATTTAGGAAACTAGACCCCTCAAGGGATTTATCTAGACATGTGGTGAGCACATTGAACCCTCAGCTGCTTCACAGAATTTTATGTTGATCTGTGAAAATGAAAAAAAAAAAACAATTACGGTATTTCCCACAAAACTGTTTAGCCGCAAATGTTTTCATTTTCACTAGGATAACAAGAGAAACTAGAACCCAAAATTTGTTGTGCAATTTCTCCTTAGTACGACGATGTCAGAAATGTGGTCCAAAACTGCTTTTGAGGCACAGTGCAAAGCTCGGAAGGGAAGGATAGCCATATTGGAGTTGAGATTTTACTGGAATGGTTTGAGGGTGCCATGCCATATTGGCAGAGAACCTGAAGTCCCAGAACAAAAGAAACCCTTCACATATGACCTAATTTTACAAACTACACTCCCTACAGAATTCATGTAGGGGTGCAGTGATCATATTGACACCACATGTGCTTCACAGACTTTTATACTATTACATAGTAACATAGTAACATAGTTAGTAAGGCCGAAAAAAGACATTTGTCCATCCAGTTCAGCCTATATTCCATCATAATAAATACCCAGATCTACGTCCTACAGAACCTAATAATTGTATGATACAATATTGTTCTGCTCCAGGAAGACATCCAGGCCTCTCTTGAACCCCTCGACTGAGTTCGCCATCACCACCTCCTCAGGCAAGCAATTCCAGATTCTCACTGCCCTAACAGTAAAGAATCCTCTTCTATGTTGGTGGAAAAACCTTCTCTCCTCCAGACGCAAAGAATGCCCCCTTGTGCCCGTCACCTTCCTTGGTATAAACAGATCCTCAGCGAGATATTTGTATTGTCCCCTTATATACTTATACATGGTTATTAGATCGCCCCTCAGTCGTCTTTTTTCTAGACTAAATAATCCTAATTTCGCTAATCTATCTGGGTATTGTAGTTCTCCCATCCCCTTTATTAATTTTGTTGCCCTCCTTTGTACTCTCTCTAGTTCCATTATATCCTTCCTGAGCACCGGTGCCCAAAACTGGACACAGTACTCCATGTGCGGTCTAACTAGGGATTTGTACAGAGGCAGTATAATGCTCTCATCATGTGTATCCAGACCTCTTTTAATGCACCCCATGATCCTGTTTGCCTTGGCAGCTGCTGCCTGGCACTGGCTGCTCCAGGTAAGTTTATCATTAACTAGGATCCCCAAGTCCTTCTCCCTGTCAGATTTACCCAGTGGTTTCCCGTTCAGTGTGTAATGGTGATATTGATTCCCTCTTCCCATGTGTATAACCTTACATTTATCATTGTTAAACCTCATCTGCCACCTTTCAGCCCAAGTTTCCAACTTATCCAGATCCATCTGTAGCAGAATACTATCTTCTCTTGTATTAACTGCTTTACATAGTTTTGTATCATCTGCAAATATCGATATTTTACTGTGTAAACCTTCTACCAGATCATTAATGAATATGTTGAAGAGAACAGGTCCCAATACTGACCCCTGCGGTACCCCACTGGTCACAGCGACCCAGTTAGAGACTATACCATTTATAACCACCCTCTGCTTTCTATCACTAAGCCAGTTACTAACCCATTTACACACATTTTCCCCCAGACCAAGCATTCTCATTTTGTGTACCAACCTCTTGTGCGGCACGGTATCAAACGCTTTGGAAAAATCGAGATATACCACGTCCAATGACTCACCGTGGTCCAGCCTATAGCTTACCTCTTCATAAAAACTGATTAGATTGATTTGACAGGAGCGATTTCTCATAAACCCATGCTGATATGGAGTTAAACAGTTATTCTCATTGAGATAATCCAGAATAACATCCCTCAGAAACCCTTCAAATATTTTACCAACAATAGAGGTTAGACTTACTGGCCTATAATTTCCAGGTTCACTTTTAGAGCCCTTTTTGAATATTGGCACCACATTTGCTATGCGCCAGTCCTGCGGAACAGACCCTGTCGCTATAGAGTCACTAAAAATAAGAAATAATGGTTTATCTATTACATTACTTAGTTCTCTTAGTACTCGTGGGTGTATGCCATCCGGACCCGGAGATTTATCTATTTTAATCTTATTTAGCCGGTTTCGCACCTCTTCTTGGGTTAGATTGGTGACCCTTAATATAGGGTTTTCATTGTTTCTTGGGATTTCACCTAGCATTTCATTTTCCACCGTGAATACCGTGGAGAAGAAGGTGTTTAATATGTTAGCTTTTTCCTCGTCATCTACAACCATTCTTTCCTCACTATTTTTTAAGGGGCCTACATTTTCAGTTTTTATTCTTTTACTATTGATATAGTTGAAGAACAGTTTGGGATTAGTTTTACTCTCCTTAGCAATGTGCTTCTCTGTTTCCTTTTTGGCAGCTTTAATTAGTTTTTTAGATAAAGTATTTTTCTCCCTATAGTTTTTTAGAGCTTCAATGGTGCCATCCTGCTTTAGTAGTGCAAATGCTTTCTTTTTACTGTTAATTGCCTGTCTTACTTCTTTGTTTAGCCACATTGGGTTTTTCCTATTTCTAGTCCTTTTATTCCCACAAGGTATAAACCGCTTACACTGCCTATTTAGGATGTTCTTAAACATTTCCCATTTATTATCTGTATTCTCATTTCTGAGGATATTGTCCCAGTCTACCAGATTAAGGGCATCTCTAAGCTGTTCAAACTTTGCCTTCCTAAAGTTCAATGTTTTTGTGACTCCCTGACAAGTCCCCCTAGTGAAAGACAGGTGAAACTGCACAATATTGTGGTCGCTATTTCCTAAATGCCCAACCACCTGCAGATTTGTTATTCTGTCAGGTCTATTAGATAGTATTAGGTCTAAAAGTGCTGCTCCTCTGGTTGGATTCTGCACCAATTGTGAAAGATAATTTTTCTTGGTTATTAGCAGAAACCTGTTGCCTTTATGGGTTTCACAGGTTTCTGTTTCCCAGTTAATATCCGGGTAGTTAAAGTCCCCCATAACCAGGACCTCATTATGGGTTGCAGCTTCATCTATCTGCTTTAGAAGTAGACTTTCCATGCTTTCTGTTATATTTGGGGGTTTGTAACAGACCCCAATGAGAATTTTGTTACCATTTTTCCCTCCATGAATTTCAACCCATATGGACTCGACATCCTCATTCCCTTCGCTAATATCCTCCCTTAAAGTGGACTTTAGACAAGACTTTACATAGAGACAAACCCCTCCTCCTCTCCGATTTTTACGATCCTTTCTAAACAGACTGTAACCCTGTAAGTTAACTGCCCAGTCATAGCTTTCATCTAACCATGTCTCGGTTATTCCCACTATGTCAAAGTTACCTGTAGATATTTCTGCTTCTAGTTCTTCCATCTTGTATTGTGCAGTAAAGAAAAAATAATTACATTTTTACCACTTAAATATTGTTTTAGCCATAAGTTTTCAGTTTTTCTAAGGTCTAACAGTAAAAAAAAATGGACCTTAGTTCTCATGAGTGTGCAAAAACCCTATATGTAAACGGGAATTACTTTTTAGGAATAGTGAAAAGCTAAGAAGGAAATGAGTGCCATATTCTAGTGTAGATTTTACTGTTCTGGTTTGCGGGTGCCATAACCCACTGGGAGAGCCCCAGATGCCAGAACAGCAAATCGTTCCATAAGTGATCCCATTTTACAAACTATACCTCTCAACGTATTGATCTATGGGTGCAGTGATCATATTGACACCACAGGTGTGTCACAGAATTTTTTACCTTTTTTACCACAAAAAAAAAAATAGTTTTAGCCCCAGATTTTATATTTTCACAAGGAGAAATGGGTAAAAATGGCATCAAAATTTCTGCTAAATGTAGAAATAGTTCATATGTGGCTGTACATTACTGCTAAGCCATACGGATATACTCAGAATTTACACTTTATTTTACATTCATTTACACCCTTTTACCCTTTTTTGAATTTATCTACATGAGTAGATTGCTTTCTATTCAGGTTTTTGGGAGACAAAATGAACAAAAAACAGCAATTCAGAATTTTTTTATTGAAGCCATTCTGCATAATTGATAAGGCAGCTTTATTTTTTGTGACAGTACGATTACAGAGATACAACATTTATATTTTTTTTACATTTTGGAGCTTTTACACAAAAACTTTTATAGAAAAATGAATTATTTATGTATTGCGGTATTCAGAGCTATAACTTTTTAAAATTTTCCACTGATGGAGCTGTATGGCTGCTTGTTTTTTGCGGGACAAGAAGACATTTTCAGAGATATCATTTGTATTTATATTCGTCTTTTTGATTGCATTTTATTTACGTTTTTGGCAATAAAATGAAAGCAATCTTTTCCCCCAGTTTTGTTATTTAATTTTTTTATGGCGTTCACTGAAGGGGTTAAATAATGGGACAGTTTTATGGGGCGGGTCATCACGGAAACGGAGATACTAAACACGTGTACTTTTTATTATTTATTTTTTACAGAAAAATAGAAATTGCGTATGGTCTAAGGGGCATGGTCTGAGCGTCTTGCCGTAGCCGAGTGACCCAGATGTTGTCATGGCAATGATCGGGCGCCAACCGGAGTGCAGAGGGGGCTCCCTATATCTGTACGCCTGCTAAATGCTGCGATTGCAGTATTTAGGGGGGTAAAATGGTGTCGGGTATCAGAATCAGCTGACAGCCAGTGGCGATTGCACACGCATAGCTTCTGAGAGGCCAAAATTACCTGGATGTATTGAGTATGTGTAAGGTCGGAAAGTACCAGCTGACCAAGATGTACTGAGTACATCCAAAGTCGGTAATGGGTTAAAGTTTGGTCTGCTAGTAGACACCCCCTTCTTATATTAACCCTTTTGAACAGCTGACATGTGCCCGCAATAGCAGCAGGTGGAATCGCAATCCACCCATGGCTATTAACTAGTTAAATGCCACTGTCAAACTCTGATAGCGGCATTTAAATCTTGCTTCCGGGCATTGGGCCAAAAATATGCGCACAGGTGACCCCAGTCACGTGATTGGGGTTCATCGGCATGACAACCAGAGGTCTCCATGAGACCTCTATGGTTGTCCATGCTGGATTGCTGTGAGCGCCACCTAGTGGTCGGCACTCGTAGCAACTCAGCAATTCTACTGCATAGAGGCGATCTGACCATCGCCTCTATGTAGCAGAGCCGATCGAGTTGTGCCAGCTTCTAGCCTCCTATGGAGACTATTGAAGCGTGGCAAACGTGAAAAAAAAAATTTGCTTAAAAATATTTTAAAAAAAGACAAAAAAAAAATATATAAAATCACACCCCTTTTGCCCCTTTCAAAATAAAACAATAAAACTAAAGTCAAACATACACCTATTTGGTATCGCAACGTTCAGAATTGCCCGATCTATCAATAAAAAAAGCACCAACCTGATCGCTAAACGGCGTAGTGAGAAAAAAGGCAAAACGTAAAAATTACGTTTTTTTGGTCACCGTGACATTGCATTAAAATGAAATAACGGGCGATCAAAATCGTATCTGCACCAAAATCATATCATAAAAAACGTTAAATAAGCCCTTACCCGACCCGAGATCACAAAAAGTGGAGACGCTATGGGTAACGGAAAATTGCACAATTTTTTTTTTCTTTATAAACAAAGTTTGGAATTTTTTTTCACCACTTAGATAAAAAAGAACCTAGACATGTTTGGTGTCTATGAACTCGTAATGACCTGGAGAATCACAATGGCAGGTCAGATTAGCATTTAGTGAACTTGGTAAAAAAGCCAAACAAAAAACAAGTGTGGGATTGCACTTTTTTTGCAATTTCACCGCAATTGGAATTATTTCCCATTTTATAGTACACTAGATTGTGGCCCGATTCTAACGCATCGGGTATTCTAGAATATGCATGTCCCCGTAGTATATGGACAATGATTCCAGAATTTGCGGCAGACTGTGCCCGTCGCTGATTGGTCGAGGCAACCTTTATGACATCATCGTCGCCATGGCAACCATTATGACATCATCGTCGCTGTGCCCGTTGCTGATTGGTCGAGGCAACCTTTATGAGATCATCATCGCCATGGCAACCATTATGACATCATCGCTGTGCCCGTGAAGCGTGCCTCCCGAAGAAGCAGTGCGAAACGCGCGTCGGGGCAGAGGGACGCCGAGTTGTCTTCACAGGCTGTTAGTAAGGTAATATTCTTGTGCCATATTGCCGAGCACCATGTGTTTATGATATATGTTATCCATTCAGGCAGTGTCAGTGAGCAGGTTAGATGCTTAGGTTCATTCATTTATTGAGAACAGCGGTACTAGTTAGCTTATGCTCACGCAGCTGTGATATCATTTCAATTCTGACTGTTCGGTGCGGCAGAGATATGAGCAGGCTATAGCCACCTTAGTATCACATGTATCAGCCTACATATATTTTTGCAAGATTACTTATGGTATTTATTGTCCCTTGTCAGTGGAATTTGCACTTTGTCTTAACATGCAGTTAATATTATATGTTTTTTAATAGCATTGTGTTTTTTCTAATAAAATATTGGTTTTTTATCAGTACCATAGTGGAGATCATTTATTTGCTGGTCACACTATATGTGTAATAATTATTAGGTTCTGTAGAAGGACGTAGATATGGGGATTTATTATGATGGAATATAGGCTGAACTGGATGGACAAATGTCTTTTTTCGGCCTTACTATGTTACTATGTTACCATGTTAAAATGAATTTTCATCGATACCATTATTGTTTCGATTTGACTTTTTGATCACATTTTATTCTACTTTTTGTTCGGCGGCATGATGAAAAAGCAAAAGACTTTTACTCTCTTTTATTACAGTGTGCACTGAAAGATTTAACTAGTGTGACAGTTTTATAGGTCGGCTCGCTCTGGATACGATATTACCAAACCTGTGTACTTTTTCGTTTTTTCACATAAATATACGTATTTATTGGTTTAATATGTTTTACTTTTTTTCATTTATTTTATTTTACTTTTATAGATGTAAAACATTTTTTTATTTTTACTTTTCTGCTTAGTCCATGTATGGAACTTCAACTTTTATTTCTCTGATCACTGGTCTCATACAATGCAATACATTATTGTATAAATGTATTGCATTGTATAAGACCTGACAGTGTTACACTGTCAGATCGCTTGTTAGACTCAGCTGCTGGCTGAGTCTAACAAGCCACTGCAGCAGGCAGACTCGGAAGACATCACGTGGCCTATGGCTGCTGGGACAACATGGGATCGCACATGATATGATGAGATGTAATCAAAGGGAGGACATAGAGGCGAGTATAGACGCTGCGATCGCGGCATCTAGAAAATAGCAAAGGGTTAACATCATTGGATCCCGATCCAATCAGGTCCAGATGAGGTCACCAGTCAGTGCTACCGTTCTGCACAGGAATCGCAGCACTTGCAGGACCCTCCCTGGGGATCTTGGCAACAGTGAGACAACCAACCGCTCATAAACATCAGCGCCACATGAAGCCCAGCAAGCGGCGAAGTTTATATACAGTGAGCGGTCGCGAAGCGGTTAATACATTTTATTCTATTTTAAAAAGATTTTTCTTTACCTTTGTGTGGTTATTCTACACCCTTTTTCCTGTATATGAGTTTTGGTATCGTAGTGTAAAACAATTACGGTAATTATGGTCCTTGATATTGAGTATTATTCAGTTAATTATCCGCAGAGCACTTTATATAATATTTTGATACTTCTACAAGTTGCTAAATTATGGTCTAGTCAATGAGTAGTTAGCTGTGTCTGTTGTAGTCCCATACACCACCTTGAAGAATGGAAGTGAATGGTTTAAGGGAGAATATATAGCTTCACTTTCTCCATGAAGATGCAGTTTCATTTACACAGCCAAACATAATCAAAAAGCTATTTACTGGTAAATTACCAGTATATCTACAGATAAATAGGGCTTCTCTAGATGACCCCCTCCCCTCTTAAAGAGGATTTCTACTACAATGATATCAATTTCAGCAATTAAATGAACAGGTGCTGATCAGCGGTCACTAAATAGTGTGATAAAACAATGATGTTCCCTCTGTACAGTGCTTACATTTGGCTAATACTGGAGTGCACAACAGATGATCGGCTAGGATTGGGTATTGGACTCCCACGAAACTGATACTGATGACAATTTAATTAATGAAATGAGTAGTTTTGATATGCAAACTTTATGTTCTTTTAGGGGACCTAGGCATATTTTGCAGATAAAATCTAACTGTACCTGCTTCTTTAGCTTCTTGGGCATTGATGCGATCTCCAGTAAGGATCATTTCCATAGCCAAGGATTTTCCAAGAGCTCTTGTAAGCCTTTGGGTACCACCAGCCCCTGGGAAAGACATGTAGGAAAGGAAATAGCATATTTAGACGATAGATAAAGGAATGATTTGCATGTTTGGATAATTTTGTGTTCTCTTTTTTAACCCCTTCCCGACCTGTGACACAGCGTATGCGTCATGAAAGTCGGTGCCAATCCGACCTGTGACGCATATGCTGTGTCACAGAATGATCGCGTCCCTGCAGATCGGGTGAAAGGGTTAACTCCCATTTCACCCGATCTGCAGGGACAGGGGGAGTGGTAGTACAGCTCAGGGGGGGGTGAAAACCCCCTCCCCCCCCCCCCCCCCCGTGGCTACGATCGCTCTGATTGGCAGTTTCACTTTCAACAGCCAATCAGAGCGATTTGTAATATTTCACCTATTAAAACTGGTGAAATATTACAATCCAGCCATGGCCGATGCTGCAATATCATCGGCCATGGCTGGAAACACTGGTCTGCACCCCCCACCGCCACCGATTTCCCCCCCCCCAGTCCTCCGATCAGTCCAGTACACAGCTCCGCTCCCCTCCGTCCTCCTGTCTGCTCCCCCCGTGCTCTTGTCCGCTCACCCCCGTGCTCCAATCCCACCCCCGTGCTCCAACCACCCCCCCTGCACTCCGATCCTCCCCCCAGTGCTCCAATCCGCCCCCCCGTGCTCCGATCCACACCCCCCCGTGCTCAGATCCACCCCCCCCCCCCGTGCTCCGATCCACCCCCCCGTGCTCCCCCCCACCCCATCATACTTACCGAACCTCCCGTGGTCCATCCGTCTTCTTTCCTGGGCGCCGCCATCTTCCAAAATGGTGGGCACATGCGCAGTGCGCCCGCCGAATCTGCCGACCGGCAGATTCGTTTCAAGTGCATTTTGATCACTGTGACCTATCACAGTGATCAAAATAAAAAAAATACTAAATGACCCCCCCCCCCTTCCCCAATTTGTCACCCCCATAGGTAGGGACAATAAAATAAAGAAATTTTTTTTTCTTCCACTAAGGTTGGGGTAAGAACTAGGGTTAGGGTTTCAGTATGTGCACACGTATTCTGGTCCTCTGCGGATTTTTCCGCAGCGGATTTGATAAATCCGCAGTGCTAAACCGCTGCGGATTTATCGCGGATTTTCTGCGCATTTCGCTGCGGTTTTACAACTGCAGTTTACTATTGGAGCAGTTGTAAAACCGCTGCGGAATCCGCAGAAAGAAGTGACATGCTGCGGAATGTAAACCCCTGCGTTTCCGTGCAGTTTTTCCGCAGCATGTGCACATACCTTTATAATTAGGCTATGTGCACACGGTGCGGATTTGGCTGCGGATCCGCAGCGGATTGGCCGCTGCGGATTCGCAGCAGTGTTCCATCAGGTTTACAGTACCAAGTAAACTTATGGAAAACCAAATCCACTGTGCCCATGGTGCGGAAAATACCATGCGGAAACGCTGCGTTGTATTTTCCGCAGCATGTCAATTCTTTGTGCGGATTCCGCAGCGTTTTACACCTGTTCCTCAATAGGGATTAACCTAACGATCCCTGTGTGGCCTATTTATAAAAAAAAAAAACAATCAGGTTCCTCGCATCATGTTCTCATTCACTTTATGCAGTTAATAGCCCTCTGTGTCTGTACTGCTACATACTTAGGCAGTTAACTGGTTCATGCAGCTTTACATGAACACCCGAGCCTTACACTATGGCCGGTCCGAATAACTAAAGCAATTGTTACCATCCACCTCTCGTGTCTCCCTTTTCCTCATAGTTTGTAAGCTTGCGAGCAGGGCCCTCATTCCTCCTGGTATCTGTTTTGAACTGTATTTCTGTTATGCTGTAATGTCTATTGTCTGTACAAGTCCCCTCTATAATTTGTAAAGCGCTGCGGAATATGTTGGCGCTATATAAATAAAAATTATTATTATATTATTATTATTATAATAATAGGAATCCGCAGGTGAAATCCGCACAAAAAACAATGGAAATCCACGGTAAATCCACAGGTAAAACGCAGTGCCTTTTACCTGCAGATTTTTCAAAAATGGTGCTGAAAAATCTCACACGAATCCGCAACGTGGGTACATAGCCTTAGGGTTAGGGTTGGAATTAGGGTTGTGATTAGGGTTATGGCTACAGTTGGGATTAGGGTTAGGGGTGTGTTGGGGTTAGTGTTGGAGGTAGAATTGAGGGGTTTCCACTGTTTAGGCACATCAGGGGTCTCCAAACGCAACATGGCGCCACCATTGATTCCAGCCAATCTTGTATTCAAAAAGTCAAATGGTGCTCCCTCACTTCCGAGCCCCAACGTGCGCTCAAACAGTGGTTTACCCCCACATATGGGGTACCAGCATACTCAGGACAAACTGCACAACAATTATTGGGGTCCAATTTCTCCTGTTACCCTTGTGAAAATAAAAAAATTGCTTGCTAAAACATCATTTTTGAGGAAAGAAAACGTATTTATTATTTTCACGGCTCTGCGTTATAAACTTCTGTGAAGCACTTGGGGGTCCAAAGTGCTCACCACACATCTAGATAAGTTCCTTTCGGGGTCTAGTTTCTAAAATGGGGTCACTTGTGGGGGGTTTCTACTATTTAGCCACATCAGGGTCTCTGCAAACGCAACGTGACGCCCACAGAACATTCCATCAAAGTCTGCATTTCAAAACGTCACTACTTCACTTCCGAGCCCCGGCATGTGCCCAAACAGTGCTTTACCCCCACATATGGGGTATCACCGTACTCAGGAGAAACTGGACAATAACTTTTTGGTTGTTTTTCTCCTGTAATTTCTCCTGTTACCCTTGAGAAAATAAAAAATAGCGGGCTAAAAAATCATTTTTGAGAAAAGAATTTTTTTTTTTTTTTTTTTTCATGGCTCTGCGTTATAAACTTCTGTGAAGCACTTGGGGGTTCAAAGTGCTCACCTCACATCTAGATTAGTTCCTTTGGGGGTCTAGTTTCCAAAATGGGGTCATTTGTGGGGGATCTGCAATGTTTAGGCACACAGGGGCTCTCCAAACGCGACATGGTGTACGCTAATGATTGGAGCTAATTTTCCATTTAAAAAGCCAAATGGCGTGCCTTCCTTTCCGAGCCCTGCCGTGCGCCCAAACAGTGGTTTACCCCCAAATATGGGGTATCAGCGTACTCAGGACAAACTGGACAACAAAATTTGGGGTCCAATTTCTCCTATTACCCTTGGCAAAATAGGAAATTGAAGGCTAAAAAATATTTTTTGATGAAAGAAAAATTATTTTTTATTTTCATGGCTCTAGGTTATAAACTTCTGTGAAGCACCTGGGGGTTTAAAGTGCTCAATATGCATCTAGACAAGTTCCGTGGGGTCTAGTTTCCAAAATGGGGTCATTTGTGGGGGAGCTCCAAAGTTTAGGCACACAGGGGCTCTCCAAACGCGACATGGTGTCCGCTAACAATTGGAGCTAATTTTCCATTCAAAAAGTCAAATGGCGCGCCTTCCCTTCCGAGCCCTGCCGTGTGCCTAAACAGTGGTTTACCCCCACGAGGTATCGGCGTACTCGGGAGAAATTGCCCAACACATTTTAGGATCCATTTTATCCTATTGCCCATGTGAAAATGAAAAAATTGAGGCGAAAAGAAATTTTTTAAGAAAAAAAAAGTACTTTTACATTACTTTTCAATTTGTGAAGCACCTGAGGGTTTAAAGTGCTCACTAGGCATCTAGATAAGTTCATTGGGGGGTCCAGTTTCCAAAATGGGGTCATTTGTGGGGGAGCTCCAATTTTTAGGCACACGGGGGCTCTCCAAACGCAACATGGTGTCCGCTAAAGAGTGGAGCCAATTTTTCATTCAAAAAGTCAAATGGCGCTCCTTCCCTTCCAAGCCCTGCCGTGCGCCCAAACAGTGGTTTACCCCCACATATGAGGTATCAGCGTACTCAGGACAAATTGGACAACAACTTTTGTGGTTCAGTTTCTCCTTTTACCATTGGGAAAATAAAAAAATTGTTGCTAAAAGATAATTTTTGTGACTAAAAAGTTAAATGTTCATTTTTTCCTTCCATGTTGCTTCTGCTGCTGTGAAGCACCTGAAGGGTTAATAAACTTCTTGAATGTGGTTTTGTGCACCTTGAGGGGTGCAGTTTTTAGAATGGTGTCACTTTTGGGTATTTTCAGCCATATAGACCCCTCAAACTGACTTCAAATGTGAAGTGGTCCCTAAAAAAAAATGGTTTTGTAAATTTCGTTGTAAAAATGAGAAATTGCTGGTCAAATTTTAACCCTTAACTTCCTAGCAAAAAAAAAAATGTGTTTCCAAAATTGTGCTGATGTAAAGTAGATATGTGGGTAATGTTATTTATTAACTATATTGTGTTACATAACTCTCTCGTTTAACAGAATAAAAATTCAAAATTTGAAAATTGCAAAGTTTTCGCCAAATTTCCCTTTTTTTTCATAAAAAAAACAAAAATTATCAACCTAATTTTACACTAACATGAAGCCCAATATGTCATGAAAAAACAATCTCAGAACCGCTAGGATCCGTTGAAGCGTTCCTGAGTTACCTCATAAAGAAACACTGGTCAGAATTGCAAAAAACGGCCAGGTCAAAATAGGCTGGGTCATGAAGGGGTTAACCAGTTCAGTACTGGGCCACTCTGCTTACTCTTATTTGCAAGAGTTTATTTTTTTGGTCAATACAGTTAAACCAATACTAAATTTATAAAACTTTTTATACTAACCACTTCACCGCAAAGATTGTTTTCACCTTCCTGACCAGGCCATTTGTTTCAATTCTAACCAGTGTCACTTTATGAGGCCATAACTCTGGAATGCGTCAATGGATCCCACTGACTCAATTGTTTTTTGTGATATATTGTACTTCATGTTAGTGGTAGAAGTTGCCTGATATGACTTACGTTTGTTACTGAAAAAAATTGAAAATTGTAACATTTTCGCCAAGTTTCCAAATTTTTTATTTTTATGCCCTTAAATCAGAGATTCATGTCACAAAATAGTTAATAAATAACATTTCCCACATGTCTACCTTAGATCACCACAATTTTTGAAACAATTTTTTTTTTTGTTTGGAAGTTATAAGGGTTAAAAGATGACCAGCGATTTCTCATTTCAAAATTTACAAGACCATTTTTGTTTTTAGGGACCACATCACATTTGAAATCAGGGGTCTATATGAAAATACTGTGCAAATATTTTAGCATATCTTGATTCTGAGTTATAACTTTTTTATTTTTCTGCTGATAGAGCTGTATGACTGCTTGTTTTTTTGCAGGACAAGATGATGTTTTCAGCATTACAATGTTAATTTATATTCTTTTTCATCGTGTTTTATTCCACTTTTTGCTTGGTGGTATGACAACAAAACTTTGTTTTTTGCTTTTTATTTTCTTATTGTGTTCACTAAAGAGGTTAACTAGTGGGGCAGTTTTATAGGTTGGGTCGCTCCAGACTCGGCGACACCAAATATGAGTACTTTTATAATACGTATTATACATATATATATCGTATATACTCGAGTATAAGCCGACCCGAGTATAAGCCGACCCCCCTAATTTTGCCACAAAAAACTGGGAAAACTTATTGACTCGAGTATAAGCCTAGGGTGGAAATGCAGCAACTACCGGTGAATTTCAAAAATAAAAATAGATCATTATTTCCCCATAGCTGTGCCATATAGTGCTCTACACCATTCATATTTCCCCATAGCTGTGCCCCATATAGTGCTCTGCACCGTTCACTGTGCCCCCTAGCTGTGCCATATACAGTGCTCTGCACCGTTCACTGTGCCCCATAGCTGTGCCATATACGGTGCTCTGCACCGTTCATTGTGCCCCCTAGCTGTGCCATATACGGTGCTCTGCACCGTTCACTGTGCCCCCTAGCTGTGCCTTATACGGTGCTCTGCACCGTTCATTGTGCCCCCTAGCTGTGCCATATACGGTGCTCTGCACCGTTCACTGTGCCTCCTAGCTGTGCCTTATATGGTGCTCTGCACCGTTCATTGTGCCCCCTAGCTGTGCCTTATACGGTGCTCTGCACCGTTCATTGTGCCCCCTAGCTGTGCCTTATACGGTGCTCTGCACCGTTCATTGTGCCCCCTAGCTGTGCCTTATACGGTGCTCTGCACCGTTCATTGTGCCCCCTAGCTGTGCCTTATACGGTGCTCTGCACCGTTCATTGTGCCCCCTAGCTGTGCCTTATACGGTGCTCTGCACCGTTCATTGTGCCCCCTAGCTGTGCCTTATACGGTGCTCTGCACCGTTCACTGTGCCCCATAGATGCTCCACATTAATCTGTGCTGCCGCTGCTACTGCTGCAATAAAAAAAAAAAAACACATACTCACCTCCCTTGATTGCAGCTCCCAGCGTCTCGTTCCGGCGCCTCCATCTTCCCGGCGTCTCTGCTCTGACTGATCAGGCAGAGGGCGCCGCGCACACTATATGCGTCATCGCGCCCTCTGCCTGATCAGTCAGAGAGCGCAGACGCCGGGAAGATGGAGGCGCCGGCCGGGAAGATGGATCGGCGCCCGGCGGCTGGAACGAGGACAGGTGAATATGCTATACTCACCTAGTCCTGGCGATCCTCGCGCTGTCCCCTCCTGTCTTCGGCGCTGCAGCTTCTTTCTCTATCAGCGGTCACCGGCACCGCTGATTAGAGAAATGAATAAGCGGCTCCGCCCCTATGGGAGGTGGAGCCGCTTATTCATTTCTGTAATGAGCGGTCCCACGTGACCGCTGAAGAGAGGAAGAAGCTGCAGCGCCGAAGCCCGTGGGACGGCAGGGACAGCGCGAGGATCGCTGGGACTAAGTAAGTATACCCCAGCGCCCTCAGCCCCTCACCTGCCGACCCCACCGCTACCGTGACTCGAGTATAAGCCGAGGGGGGCACTTTCAGCCCTAAAATTTGGGCTGAAAATCTCGGCTTATACTCGAGTATATACGGTACATATATATTTCCCAATCACATCTTTCATTTTCCCCCTCACATCTCTCATTTTCTCCCTCACACCTCTTATTTTCCCCCTCACTCCTCTCATTCCCCCCTAACACTTGTCATTTCGACCTCACATCTGTCATTTTCCGATCACTCCACTATTTTCCCTCACTCCTCATTTTGCACTCACACCTTTTCATTTTCACCTCACACCTCTCATTTTCACCTCAGTATATACATGTTTGTCATCTCCCTTATATATAGTATACACCTGTATGTCATCTCCTGTATATAGTATATACCTGTATGTCATCTCCCCTCTATATAGTATACACCTGCTGTGTGTCATCTCCCCTGTATGCTTGTGTATATATATATATATATATATATATATATATATATATATATATATATATATATATATATATATATATATATATATATACATACAGTGGGGCAAAAAAGTATTTAGTCAGTCAGCAATAGTGCAAGTTCCACCACTTAAAAAGATGAGAGGCATCTGTAATTTACATCACAGGTAGACCTCAACTATGGGAGACAAACTGAGAAAAAAAATCCAGAAAATCACATTGTCTGTTTTTTTAACATTTTTTTTGCATATTATGGTGGAAAATAAGTATTTGGTCAGAAACAAACAATCAAGATTTCTGGCTCTCACAGACCTGTAACTTCTTCTTTAAGAGTCTCCTCTTTCCTCCACTCATTACCTGTAGTAATGGCACCTGTTTAAACTTGTTATCAGTATAAAAAGACACCTGCTCACACCCTCAAACAGTCTGACTCCAAACTCCACTATGGTGAAGATCAAAGAGCTGTCAAAGGACACCAGAAACAAAATTGTAGCCCTGCACCAGGCTGGGAAGACTGAATCTGCAATAGCCAACCAGCTTGGAGTGAAGAAATCAACAGTGGGTGCAATAATTAGAAAATGGAAGACATACAAGACCACTGATAATCTCCCTCGATCTGGGGCTCCACGCAAAATCCCACCCCGTGGGGTCAGAATGATCACAAGAACGGTGAGCAAAAATCCCAGAACCACGCGGGGGGACCTAGAGAATGAACTGCAGAGAGCTGGGACCAATGTAACAAGGCCTACCATAAGTAACACACTACGCCACCATGGACTCAGATCCTGCAGTGCCAGACGTGTCCCACTGCTTAAGCCAGTACATGTCCGGGCCCGTCTGAAGTTTGCTAGAGAGCATTTGGATGATCCAGAGGAGTTTTGGGAGAATGTCCTATGGTCTGATGAAACCAAACTGGAACGGTTTGGTAGAAACACAACTTGTCGTGTTTGGAGGAAAAAGAATACTGAGTTGCATCCATCAAACACCATACCTACTGTAAAGCATGGTGGTGGAAACATCATGCTTTGGGGCTGTTTCTCTGCAAAGGGGCCAGGACGACTGATCCGGGTACATGAAAGAATGAATGGGGCCATGTATTGTGAGATTTTGAGTGCAAACCTCCTTCCATCAGCAAGGGCATTGAAGATGAAACGTGGCTGGGTCTTTCAACATGACAATGATCCAAAGCACACCGCTAGGGCAACGAAGGAGTGGCTTCGTAAGAAGCATTTCAAGGTCCTGGAGTGGCCTAGCCAGTCTCCAGATCTCAACCCTATAGAAAACCTTTGGAGGGAGTTGAAAGTCCGTGTTGCCAAGCGAAAAGCCAAAAACATCACTGCTCTAGAGGAGATCTGCATGGAGGAATGGGCCAACATACCAACAACAGTTTGTGGCAACCTTGTGAAAACTTACAGAAAACGTTTGACCTCTGTCATTGCCAACAAAGGATATATTACAAAGTATTGAGATGAAATTTTGTTTCTGACCAAATACTTATTTTCCACCATAATAAGCAAATAAAATGTTAAAAAAACAGACAATGTGATTTTCTGGATTTTTTTTTCTCAGTTTGTGTCCCATAGTTGAGGTCTACCTATGATGTAAATTACAGACGCCTCTCATCTTTTTAAGTGGTGGAACTTGCACTATTGCTGACTGACTAAATACTTTTTTGCCCCACTGTATATATATATATATATATTATATATATATCTCTGTATGTCATCTCCTCCTATATATAGTATATACCTGTATGTCATCTCCTCCTGTATATAGTATATACCTGTGTCATCTCCCCTGTATATGGTATATATCTGTAGGTCATCTGCTCTTGTATATAGTATATACCTGTGTGTCATCTCCTCCTGTATATAGTATATACTTGTATGTCACCTCCTCCTGTATAAAGTATGTAGCTGTATGTCATCTCCTTCTCTATATAGTATATACCTGTGTGTTATCTCCCCTGTACATAGTATTTATCTGTAGGTCATCTCCTCCTGTATTAGACCTAGTTCACACGTTATTTGGTCAGTATTTTTACCTCAGTATTTGTAAGCTAAATTGGCAGCCTGATAAATCCCCAGCCAACAGGAAGCCCTCCCCCCTGGCAGAATATATTAGCTCACACATACACATAACAGATCAAGAGTAATTAGCATAATAAGGTAAGTAGGCACTAAAATAGTAAATAATAATTATTAATATAAAAAAATATATATTTTTATATAAAAAGGCATAAAATATACAATGGCACTAATAAAAATGTTAAAATCTACACATATATACATGTATCTCTGTACATATACATGTGTATATATATATATATATATATATATATATATATATATACACTGGTGGTAACTATGAAAAAAATAATTCTTTAAAAAAAGTAGAAAATATCTTTTAAAATATTTTAAAATATTTTTTTAATTAAAAGGGGAATTACCGAAAATACTCGAGTATAAGCCGACCCGAGTATAAGCCGACCCCCCTAATTTTGCCACAAAAAACTGGGAAAACTTATTGACTCGAGTATATGCCTAGGGTGGAAAATGCAGCAGCTACCGGTGAATTTCAAAAATAAAAATAGATGCTCCATACCGTTCATTATGGCCCCATAGCTGTGCCATATAGTGCCCTGCACCGTTCATTATTGCCCCATAGATGTACCATATAGTGCTCTGCGCCGTTCATTATTGCCCCATAGCTGCCATATAGTGCTCTGCGCCGTTCATTATTGCCCCATAGCTGCCATATAGTACTCTGCGCCGTTCATTATTGCCCAATAGCTGCCATATAGTACTCTGCGCCGTTCATTCTTGCCCCATAGATGTACCATAGAAAGCTGTGCCATATAGTGCTCTGCACCGTTCATTATTGCCCCATAGCTGCCATATAGTACTCTGCGCCGTTCATTATTGCCCCATAGCTGTGCCATATAGTACTCTGCGCCGTTCATTATTGCCCCATAGCTGCCATATAGTGCTCTGCGCCGTTCATTATTGCCCCATAGCTGCCATATAGTGCCCTGTACCGTTCATTATTGCCCCATAGCTGTGCCATATAGTGCTCTGCACCGTTCATTATTGCCCCATAGCTGTGCCATAGAAAGCTGTGCCATTGCTGCTGCTGCAATTAAAAAAAAAGCCATTCTCACCTCTCGCTGCCGCAGCTCCTCTGCGTCCAGTCCCGGCGTCTCTCCGCACTGACTGATCAGGCAGAGGGCGCCGCGCACACTATATGCGTCATCGCGCCCTCTGACCTGAACAGTCAGAGCAAGAGGACGCGAAGACAGAGCGGCGCCCAGCGGGTGGAACGCGGACAGGTGAATATAAAATACTTACCTGGTCCCGGCGTCCGGCTCCTTCTCCCGGACAGCTGGTCTTCGGTGCCGCAGCCTCTTTCTCTATCAGCGGTCACCGGCACCGCTGATTAGAGAAATGAATATGCGGCTCCACCCCTATGGGAGGTGGAGCCACATATTCATTTCTCTAATCAGCGGTCCCACGTGACCGCTGACAGGAAGAGCTGCAGCACCGAAGACCGTGTGACGGGCAGGGGGAGCGTTAGGACCGCCAGGACTAGGCAAGTATACCTCAGCGCCCTCTCCCCCTCACCCGCCGACCCTGCCGCCCACCGTGACTCGAGTATAAGCCGAGAGGGGCAGTTTCAGCCCAAAATTTTGGGCTGAAAATCTCGGCTTATACTCGAGTATATACGGTATATTAAAAAGAGGGGAAATAATTGTTTATTATAAAAAGGGAACAAAGCTCAAGTTCTCATTCAGTCCCTTAGGTGACACCGTATCCAAGGTCCACATCCACTTGGTCTCCATTCTGGCAAGTGGTATTCCAATTTCACCACCACGTTCATCCAGAATGATAGTATCAATTCCTATAAATTTTAGACCAGATGGGTCAGAATTGTGATGAATTCTAAAATGTTTCGGAAGTGTTTTAAGTTCCGATACGTCCTCTACATCTTTTGCAGCCTGTATCCCACGCACATGTTCTCTGACCCTCACCTTATGGTCTACAAAAATTCAATTTTCAACAGCAGAAAAAAAAAGTCTCTAGTGGCTTTGCTATTTAGTTTAGTGTAGGACTCGTAAGCGTGGGGACCCTTGGCGTGGGTTACGAGCTTGCGTATTTTGGCCAAAATATCAACCAATACCTCACTATTTTTGTATATTTTTGCACTATTTTTCGGGGTGCAGCCAAGCCCAAACACGTTCGGTCTCGCATGAGGGGTGTTCGCACTGGGATGCATTGAGAGTGTACTGGCCAGCCCGCCTAATCGAAAAGTAGGGGCGTGAACTGTGAACCAGACACTATGCAGTACCATTGTGTGAACAACGCCCTATGTGTGCCTTTATTTTGCAATTGCATACTGGGCAGTCACCCCCTCCAGGAGTGGGTATGTGGAGAGTGGCTGTTGATCTGGTATTTTGCACCTGTGTTGCTAACATCTTGCTTTATGGGCTGGCACCCTGCAGTGCATTTGTTCCAAGGTCTAGGCAGGTAAGTGTTGCTGCTTTTTTTTTTTTCTGCTGTTGAAAATTGAATTTTTGTTGACTTTGAGTCTCTAGTGGCTTTGCTATTTAGTTTGGTATATGTGTTCAAGCACATGGCAGTGTGTGCATGTTTATATCCCCGTGTGTGGTGAGTATCCCATGTCGGGGCCCCACCTTAGCAACTGTACGGTATATACTCTTTGGCGCCATCGCTCTCATTCTTTAAGTCCCCCTTGTTCACATCAGGCAGCTGTCAATTTGCCTCCAACACTTTTCCTTTCACTTTTTCCCCCATTATGTAGATAGGGGAAAAATTGTTTTGTGAATTGGAAAGCGCGGGGTTAAAATTTCACCTCACAACATAGCCTATGACGCTCTCGGGGTCCAGACGTGTGACTGTGCAAAATAGTGTGGCCGTAGCTGCGACGGTGCAGATGCCAATCCCGGACATACACACATTCAGCTTTATATATATATATAAAGCGGCCTCGACCAATCAGAGACGCGGGATTTCCAGGACAGACAGACAGACGGAAAAACACTTAGGCAATTATATATATACTAAATTGTGGCCCGATTCTAACGCATCGGGTATTCTAGAATATGCATGTCCCCGTAGTATATGGACAATGATGATTCCAGAATTCGCGGCAGACTGTGTCCGTCGCTGATTGATCGAGGCAACCTTTATGACATCATCGTCGCCATGGCAACTATTATGACATCATCGTCGCTGTGCCCGTCGCTGATTGGTCGAGGCAACCTTTATGACATCATCATGGCCATGGCAACCATTATGACATCTACGTCGATACTGTGCCCGTCGCTGAATCAGAAACGTGGGATTTCTACGTCCTTTATGACATCATCGTCGCTGTGCCCGTTGCTGATTGGTCGAGGCCTAGCGGCCTCGACCAATCAGAGTCGCGGGATATCTACGTCCTTTATGACATCATCGTCGCTGTGCTCGCCGCTGATTGGTCGAGGCCTGGCGGCCTCGACCAATATAACTGTCTGTGTTTCCTTTAGCTCTTTATTTAAACACTAGATGGTGGCCCGATTCTAACGCATCGGGTATTCTAGAATATGTATAGTAGTATATAACACAGGCGATGTAGTATATAACACAGTTACGTAGTATAGTGCCCAGTGACGTAGTATATTACCCAGCCACATAGTTTCTAGCAGAGACGTAGAATATCGCCCAGCCACGTAGTATATAATTATATAACACAGCTACGTAGTATATAGCACAGAGATGGCGGTATCAAAAAAAGTTCACCTTTATCACTACTAATAATTATTTATATCACAGTAATGATTATTTTGAATAAATGACACTTTCATTATTTATGCACCTTTTATTTATGTCCATGCTATTTATTTATTTGATACATCTATCTTATTTAGAATATATGCCTAGATTACATTGGGCATTATATAGATCACTGTAAACTAATTATTTTTTAATGTCTATTTTATTTATAGTCACTATTAATTTCACATATAATCGTATTTAGGCACAGTTCTTCATTTGGGATATTAGATATAACAGATATGGTCCACATGGAGTCATTTCCCTTTATTATGTTGTGCCGTCCATGTATGAGATGTTCTGTCGGTGTCCGTCGGGCAGTGCGCATGCACGGTAAATCCCAAGTCCCGGCGCACTTAGATGCGCTCTGTTCTGGTTACGCTTGCGGTTCACGCAGCGTTCCAGTGAGCGCAGTCTCAGTAGCGCCTTTTGTCACAGGAATGGGATTGGAACGCTATGCGCCAAGACACCTGACGGACACTTACAACTAATCCGCCCCTTATGACGTACCGCTACTCCATTGGTGATGCCAGATATAAGAGGCTGTCTTCTCTCTCACTGGGTTACGCCCCCGGAAGAAGCTTACGGGCGAAACACGCGTCGGGGCGCACCTGGAGAGTTCGGTGGGCTCTTACCTGTTGGTCTCAGTCTCCCTGGGAATACTTTTGGTATGTAAGCAAGCACCTTATTATATTATGCTGTATTATAGCAAGTGATGTTAGTACAGGACGGTTAGTCTGGAAACATTCTAGATAAATAAGGGTTATTTACGTATCCATGGCTTCCTGGTATCGGTAGATTGATATGTATGGTGGACAGACAGGATTAATTCTAAATAGGTGACTTGTCGCCATTAAGATTACGAATAGTAGATCCACTACATATCGTCATGATATAGGCTGATATAGTGATATATGATTATTGAGAACTATTGATATATAGATATATTGGTCTGAGCTCCACTGATTCTATTCCTTTAGACACTTTTCTGTTGATATATGTCTCATTTGTCTGTGTATATATTTTTATTATATTTTGTGTTAATAAAGTAAACTTTGGTTTTATATATGAATATGGATCTCTTCTTGCGGCAGTTTTTGATATAAGTCCGCTTTTGTTAGGATTATTGTTGGAAGTGCCATAACTAATTTGGTTGGTGGACTATTGAGGTAGTTTATATAGCACAGAGATGTAGTATATTGCACAGCCACGTAGTATATAACACAGCCCATGCAGTATATAACACAGCCCACATAGTATTTAACACAGCCCACGTAGTATATAGCAATGTGGGCACCATATCCCTGTTAAAAAAAAGAATTAAAATAAAAAAATAGTTATATACTCACCTTCCGGCAGCCCCAGGATCCAGCCCAGTTCTTTAGCGATGCTCCTCGTGATGCTCCGTTCCCAGTAATGCCTTGCGGCAATAACACGTGATGATGTAGCAGTCCGCTACGTCATTTCAGGACATTGCTGCAATGCTTTCTTGGGACTGGAGCGTCGCGAGGAGCGGGAAGGCGGCGGAAGGTGAGAATATAATGATTTTTTTTTTTTCTTATTTGTAACATTAGATCTTTTTACTATTGATGCTGCATAGGCAGCATCAATAGTAAAAAGTTGGTCACACAGGGTTAATAGCAGCGTTTAACGGACTGCTAAACCTCTATGGGGGCACTGACTGGAGTGGAGTAGGGAGGGGGCACTGACTGTAGGGAAGAGCGAATTTGCGGCTGGGCTGTGCCCGTCGCTGATTGGTCCCGGCCGCCATCGATCAGCGATGCGGGATTTGTGTGACAGAAACAGACCGAAGTACCCCTTAGACGATTATATAGATAGATGTGTGTATTGTTGAGTGTATTGTTGAGTGAAGTATTAACAGGTGTTACTGTTAAGGTGTTTATTATTAAACTTACATTCAAGGTGACAATATAACAGTCAGAAAAAAAGTACAGGTACATAACATTACAGGTACATTAGACTTATTTACAGCTTAAACCATTTCATGTTGCCATGACATGTTCCAATATCAGAGACAAAGTAGGCAGCAAATTTATCCCTCATTTGGGCAACTTCCACTATAGTCCTCAGAGGGCAAGTATGATAATCCGGCAATGTGGTATTAACAGGTTCATCAAGTTTGAAGTGGGGTTGCTCTTTTGCCAGGATGTAATTATGCAGAACACCACACACTTTCACAACCTCATCAATTGTCTCTATTTTAAGATTGATTGGTGTTCCCAAAATGCGCCATTTAGCTGCCAGCAAACCAAAGGCAAACTCCACAGTTCTTTGTGCCCTTGTCAGTCTGTAGTTGAAAATCCTTTTGGTGTGATTCAAGTCCTGACTTGAGTATGGTTTCATGAGGTTGGCACACATTTGAAACACCTCATCCCCAACAAAAACAAATGGCATTGGCGGTCCTTAAGTGTTCGGAAGAGGTTGTGGCGGTGGAAAATTGAAATTATTAGCATACAAACATTGTCCAGTGTCAGAGTTTTTGAAAGTATGTGAGCCATTTCCCCGTCCAAATGAGCCAATGTCAACGGCGACAAATCTACACTCAGCATCCAGTACCTTAAGGTCACCAACAGACATTCCTCAGCAGGAATTGCTCTAAGTACTTGCGTGTCCTGCCTGGTGATGGATCCTCGCACACGATGCAGCAATTCATCGAAGAGGTGTTCAGACATCCTCATGTATTCAAAAAACTTTTGCGGGTTTTCACGAAACTCTGTGTACAGTGAGTGGTAAGCTCCACGGCTCAAGCTTCAACGATGGGGTGTTGCCAATAGCGACGACGACGTATTCTCCATCTTTCTCTTCTCCTTTCTTCCTCACAAGCCAAAGCAAAAGCGAATTTCAATGATACATCCAGATTCAGATTGAAGCTCTCCACGCTAAGATTCATCTTGTAGCAGGATACAGCATCAAAAGAAGAGGATTTCGTCTGTGCAGAGTCTATATATAGAAATCCCATAAGCCAAGCCCATTAGGAAATACCGTACGCATGCGCATAAACAGCGCAAAAATGCATGCACATGCAGTGTTTATTTGCTGTCATGCGTAAGATCATGCGGATAAAAAAAATGCAGTGTAAACATGCGTTTGCGCATGCTGATGATACGCTGCGCACATAAACACTGTGAACCTAGCCTAACACCGATTACTTTGGATGCACAATAAATGGAACCTTTTTTTTCCACTTTACTCCTTCGTGAGTGTCAAGCTTATTCAACTACATTTACTACTGGCTGAAAACCCTACATGGGCACCACATTGCTTAGAGTGCCATGAATATTACTTTTTTGACAAAAAAAACCCGTGTGCATGAGATTTCTAAACTCTCATAGGTTTTGCTGGTACTGTAAAAAGCAGCTGAAAACTAGCATAAAAATAAGCAGCACAAAAACAAAGCAAAAACGCCCAGTGTGAAGATAACCTACTAGTGTAAAGAGCACCTACTAGCTCCTGGTACCTATTTTTCATGGTACCGAAGCAGAGAAAAGAAATTCCTTCAATACCTTTATCACGACGGTAGTCTAGGGTATTAGCAGTGATATTCCTTGGCTGATGGGAAAACTTAACATTGAGTACAATGTGAAGAGGTGGAGACTCTTCATGGATTCATCCAAAAAAAAAGAAAGCCTGAAAGCTGTGCTACTGCATAATGGTAACAAGTATGCTTCATTGCCTTTAAGGCATTCTATGCACTTGAAGGAAAGCGATGAGAATTTAGACTTTACATTTCTTGAGAATAACCATGAGGCTCAAGGGTGGTCAATACGTGGTGATCTAAAAGTTCTTTCTTTGCTCCAGCAAGGAGGATACACAAACTACCCATGCTGTTTGTGTGAATGGGCAGCCGGGATAGGACTGTAGCAAAAAAAAAAAAAAAAAGTTATGTGGTGCTCTGCTTACATATTTATCTGTATGGCTTATGACAGGTCACCGATCACTCAGTGACCTGACCCTATTTTACATACTCTATGTCTTACTGCTTTAAATTAAAAAAAAAAAATTACATTCATCATGCAGGCGCCAGTGCTGTAGCATGATCAAAATCAGTAATATTCATATATTCATTTTACTTAGTGATAGAATTTTTTTTTTTTTTTTTTAATTCTAAAGAAATTTATTTCTCAAAATGGCACTGGCTGCGCCTCCGCAGTAGCTTAATTTGGAACACAATGAATGCTACTGCGCAGACGCCACCGTCAACTTGCTAGAGGAAAAAGAATTTGGCTCCTCCAAGATGGCGCCGGTGCAGTAGAATCTCGGCACGAATATGGTACATTCGGATTCCTGATCGGTAACACGAGCATTTTCCTTAAAATCGGAAAAAGTCAGTAACAGGAAAAGTGCAGGAAAATAATTGCATTGCCACTAAAGTATTTATTTATTTTTTAAACTGTAAATTTTTATTAAAATTTTGACAAATGAGAGTGAATCAAGACAAACTTTTACAAGAAACAAAAAGAGCCAGATTGACTCTCTGACCAAAATACAACATGGGCAAAAAGCAGATATAATAAATGTAATCTCAAATAGATGAACAAAAAGACAGGACACACACAAGGAAGGGAAGAGAAGGGGAAATGGTGAACTCTGAAAGGAGGGACGACCAAATGTACTAGGAGTTGCCTATTCTGTCCTCTGAGCCCAATAGTAATCCCAGGGAGCCCAAACCGAGTCAAAGCTCTCCACTGTCACATTTAAAATCGCCGTCATATATTCCATCCTACGGATGTTATTAACTCTATAGAGTAAGTGTAGATGGGAAGGTGGGGAAACCTGCCTCCAGTTGAGAGCGATCAGACACTTAGCAGCTGTGAGAATGTGTGGGAGCAGTTTTGATAACTCTTTGCCCATCCCAATAGGGCTAAGATTTAACAGATATATGGTCAGATCCATCCCAATGTTCGCATACAGGACCTTGGAGATCAACAATCTCACTTCCCTCCAGAAACCTTCAATCCCACGACCAAAAAATGTAATATAGGGTACCCACATCAGAGCCACAACTCCAGTATACATGCGGTATTGAGGGATTTAATCTATGAAAGAATTCAGGGGTGTGATACCTGAACATAAGAACCCACTGATTTTCCTTATTGAGGGTGCAAATAGAAGACTTAGCTGCCTTTTCCCAGATAATATGCCAGCTTTGGAGTGAGAGCTCCTTTCCCAGAATAGACTCCCATTTGCACATGTAGAAGTGCTTTATCTGCCAACCCTCCAAGGGAGAACACAGCATTTTATATATTTCCGAAAATAAACCTTTGGTCGACGACTCTCTCCTGCAAATCCTCTCAGTCAGTCGGAAGGGAGACCCTCGAGGAACCGAAAAGAGAAAGGGCAAAGTGTTTAATCTGTAAGTACTGATAAAATTCTGTATTAGAGATAGGGATCTTAGACTTGACGTCATCAAATGTGAGGAGGTCCAGCAGGGTGGACCATTGCGTGTTCCAGGCTACTTGGCACTAAGGGTTGAAATATGAATGAGATCATAGGCAAGTTAGGAGAGGCTAAACCAAACCTCTTCCCACAAGAGAGCCAGCTCTCCCTCGTGAACCCAATAGGGCCCAATAGAGGCTATGGGATCACTACTGGCGTGTTTAACCATAGTAGTGAATTCGGGTGAATAGGCGCCAGCCACAATTTCTCTACCTCTGTCCAACTTATTAGATGCCATAAGCCAGTGTTTCCCAAACTCCAGTCCTCACGGACCCCACGGGTCATGTTTTCAGGATTTCCTTAGTATTGCGCAAGTAGTGGAAGTATCATCAAGGCATCAAGAATTGTCTCACCAGTGCAACACTATGGAAATCCTGAAAACATGACCCGTGGGGTCCATGAGGACTGGCGTTTGGGAAATACTGCCCAAAGCGAAGCCCACGAAGGGACTCTACTCAACTAAGCAGTCCAATAGTATTTAATAATATCAGGGACCGATAGGCCCCCTTGAGATTTAGGAGAGGAGAACACGCTTAGATTCGATGACACTGGTCATTCCAAATGAACTTCATCATAGCTGCTTGGAAAGGCTTAAGCTCACTCATTGGAACCCTGACCCATAAGGTCTCAAAAAAGTAAAGCAGTTTAGGAAGGAGAGACAATTTAAGAGAAGTAATCTGACCAATAAGTGAAAGCGAGAACAGTTTCCACTTGATCATCAACCTCTGTAAATCATTCAGAAGTGGTGGAAAATTGGAGCTGTATAAGTTTTCATAAGACCAAGAAAGACTAACCCCCAGATATTTGATTGTCTGAGTTTTCCATCTGACAAAATCACAGAAAAAAACCCAAGGTGTTTGTTGAATATTAAAAATACCTTTTATTGATTCAATTTAAAATTCTTAACCAGTACACTACTCAAACCATATCAAGAGGTGACCTACCCAAACTTGCTGAGGACTATATCAATTCGAACTTATCACCTATGGACAAGCTAACTAGTCCCATGTTATTCATTTACTCCTGATGAACCTCATATTTTTGTAGAAAGGAAACGCGTTGAGTTTCTGGGGGACGTACTTACTGGCTGTTGAGTTTCTAGTGTGGGTACATTCATTATGTATATGATTAATCACAGGCAACAGGTTATTTCTTTATCTGCGTTTACCAATGACTATCATATGAGCTCCAGGGAAGAGATTAACAACTGAGTAACTTTGCAAGAAACAACTAGGGGGTGTTCTCTCTGATGTGTATGAGCTATGCATGAATGTACACTGGGGGGACCCATATATAGAAAACTCCGGCAATATCTCTAATAATTGGCACTTTGAAGCACTAAGGCACCTTACTCAATTCTGTTGTAACTAAGGGACAGAGTAGGGGACAGCCGTCGAGGAGTGGGGGCGCCACTTGCGCTAAATGTGGGAATAGGGTGCCAACCTCCGCTGATAGGTAGGGTGAAAACAGGGATAGCCTATTATTGGCCCCTTGTTAACAAAAATCAAGACCCCCATCCACATCATTTGGCACACCGTATGCATGAAAGTATTGTTCTATCCCATCCCTTAGGGCCTAATAGGGATAGAAGGGATAGCCGATGGTGAGCGGAGGGCGCCACTTGCGCAGGTAATAGGGTGCCAACCTCCACTGGTAGGTAGGGTGCATACAGTGAAGTACAGGGATAGGCACCGTCCTGGCCTTTTCTATTGTATGATTGTGTATGGTGATGGTTTGATTAGTGCACTGGTTAAGAATTTTAAATTGAATAAATAAATGGTATTTTTAATATTCAACAACACCTTGGTTTTTTTTTCTGTGATTTGGTAAAAAATATATCCCCAAAGATATTCTTTTTTTCTGTGAACAGAGTTTTCCATCTGAATTTAAAATATAATTTTAAATGATCCAGAACATCAGGGGGAATGTTTAGTGGGAGGGCCTCTGTTTTTGAAGTGTTAGCTTATACCCTGAGAATTACCCGTATCTTTTAGTAACATCCATTAAATTGGGTAGCGTAATATGTAAACTGGTTAGGGTTAAAAGGACATCATCTGCAAATAAAGAGATCTTAAACATCTTGTCTTGAACCTCTACCCCTGATATATTTGGATTTAGCGTAATTATTGCCGCCAAAGGCTCTATACACAAAATGTATAATAAAGGCGAAAAAGGACAGCCCTGGCGGGTCCCATTAGATATTTTAAATGGGGGAAAAGTATTAAAGGGGAGCTTAATAGAGGCAGAAGGGGAGCTATACAATACTCTAATAGTTGGCCCGAAAAGCCAAATACCTTCAGCGTCTCAAATAAAAGGACCAATTGAGGCGATCAAACGCTTTTTCCGCATCTCAGTTTAAGGGACTGTACTTTAGTTTTATTAGCAACATTGATTAGGTCTATCGCCCTCCTAGAGTTGTCCCCCCCCCTGCTGGTTAAGCACAAAACCCACCTGGTCTTTATTGATAAGTTGAGGGAGCCAGCTGTTCAACCTATAGACGAATAAATGAGTAAACATTTTAAAATCAGAGTTTAGCAATGCTATTGGGCGATGGTTCGAGCAATCTAAAGGATCCATTTCCGGTTTTGGGACAAGAACCAAATAGGAGTGTGTTAGCGTATCTGGCATGAGGGAGCCCTCAAGAAAAGAGTTAAAGGGTGTGACCATATAGGGAGAGAGCTCCTCCACCAAGGTTTTATGGTACAGATATGTCAACCAGTCTGGGCCCGGAGATTTTCCTATGGGTAGGTTCTTCAGGATGTCCAGTACCTCCTCCTGACATGCACATTGATTGAGAAATGATAGGGCCTCAGTGGGGAGAGATGGAAGATTTAAGTTTGATAACAAATGATGTAATGTATCAATTCTATCAGAATTATTTGTAGGGGAATATCTGGTAAATTATATAATTTATTATAAAAATTATGGAATAATTCCGAGATTACAGTTGGGTTATAATGAATTGTGCCGTCAGCGCCTCTCAGGGCCTGAGGGTGAGTTCAGGGCTCTATCCTTCAGTAACTTGGCCAAAAGTGTATGGGCTTTGATCCCTTTTTCGTAATATTTTTGTTTAGAATACAGTATTAGAAGTTTTTCAATTTTACGCAGAGAGGTCCTTTAATTTGTTTCTAAGCGTCACAACTTTGTTTAAGCTTCTCACTGAAGGAGAGAGAGGACACCATCTTACATTCCTCACTGGATAATTGAGAAGTTAAATGTATCAAATTCAGCTTTAGCATTTCTTTTTAATCTGGAACCCTCCTTGATACAGTAGGCCCCTAATGACAGCCTTATGAGCTTCCCACAGAACCGAAGGGGAAGAAACCGAATCCTCATTCAGATGGAAGAAACCAGTGAGATGGTTCAATAGAGTTTTCCCAATTACCGGATCCTTCATTAAAAACCCTGGGAAATGGTTGAGCGGATCTAAGATCTAGAACCACCGAAGCATGATCCGACCATGTAATATAACCCATCTCAGCCTTCGCCATCATCCTCAGTGTCAGGATATTTGCAAAAAAATAATCAATTCTAGAATGGGTGCGATGAGGGGGAGAGTAAAAGGAAAAGGTCCTGGCTCTAGGATGGTCTATTCTCCACATGTCGAAGAAGGAGTTAGACAATTAATTTTCTAAAGTCTCTCGTTAAATTAATCAGGTTTTGTGGATGGGGGGTTACCACTTGTGGAGAGTGTCAAATTGCTCCGAAAAGGGGATATTATAGTCACCACCCACCAGCAAAGTCACCGGAAGAAGGTTTTGAATCAAGGAAAAAACCCTTTCTAAAAAATTGGATCTGGCCTGAGTTTGGGGCATATAAATTACATAAGATGATAGGCCCACCTCTCAAAGAAGCCTCCAATATGACATATCTACCCTCCGGATCAATGTGAGACCTGTTCACCTGTAGGGACAATCCGCAGAAACCAAAGATAGCCACCACATCTCACTTATTATTCCAGAACGCAGATAAAGACCCAGGGTAGGAGTTCTAGGCGAACCTAAAAGAGCCTGTTTTATCAAACTGTGTCTCCTCAAAGAAGGCAATATCGACTTTCTGGATCTTAACCTCTCTCAGGGCAAGCTTCCTCTTTCTAAGGGAATTAAGGCCCTTAAAGGGAACCTGTCACCCCGAAAATCGCGGAAAATAGCCCTGATGCCGGAGGGCTTACCTCACCAGCAATTTTCGGGGTGCAATTAGGCTGTGTGCACACGTTTAGGATTTTTCAAGTTTTTTTGCTATAAAAAGGCAATAAAACTGCGAAAAAAACGCATACATTAAGCATCCTATTATTAGAATGCAATCCGCAATTTTTGTGCACATGTTGCGTTTTTTTCCACGGCAGAATCGCATTCCGGAAAAAAAACGCAGCATGTTTATTCTTTGTGCGGAACCACGCGGATTCCGCACACATAGGAATACATTGATCCTCTTACTTTCCGCATGTGGCTATGCCCACCATGCGGGAAGTAAGCGGATCATGTCCAGTTGGTACCCAGGGTGTAGGAGAGGAGACTCTCCTCCAAGACCTGAAAACCATATAAATTGTAAAGTTAAAAAAAAATTAAAATAAAAAATCATGATATTCTTACCTTCCGGCATCCCTGGCAGTCTTCCCGCTCCTTGTGATGCTTCCGTTCCCAAAAACGCATTGCGAAAATGACCTGTGATGACCTAGTGGTCTTGCGAGACCGCTACGTCATCTGAGGTCATTGCCACAATGCATTATTGGGATTGGAGCATCGCGAGGAGTGGGAAGACTGCCGGGGATGCCGGAAGGTAAGAATATAATGAATTTTTTTTATTATTATTTTTAACGTTCTATCTTTTTACTATTGATGCTGAATAGGCAGCATCAATAGTAAAAAGTTGGTCATACTTGTCAAATACTATGTTTAACAAGAGTGACCAACCTGTCAATCGGTTTTCCAAGCGATGCTACAGATCGCTTGGAAAACGCTAACATTCTGCAAGCTAACAACGCTTGCAAAACGCTAGTGTTTAGTGGGAATACACATGCCAATTCTGCATGCGATATACCCGCAGCAAGAGTTGCGGAATTGTTGCGGAAATTCTGCAACGTGTGCACTTAGCCTTAGTGATATTATACGCAACATTTGGAATTGCATAGTGTACTCACACGCATATGATCACCAGGAATCAACATCACTCGATATATAGAACCAGACCCTCTCCTCCGGAACATTCTGCAAGTGGAGACCCAGACGTTGAAAACGGGAAATTGGGAAGGGAGGAAACAATAAGTAAAAGGGAAGAGAAGGACTACAAAGAACATACAGAAAAAAACATACAATATTAGTGAATAAAACGCCATATTTCCCAGGAGTACGAAGCCTGGCCCGTGGCTGACCTTGCGGAAAATGTCTAACCCACAAGGTTAAAGAACACAGCAGCCATGGAAAAAAAATTTTCAGGGAGTCGTGGCCCAACAACCATACCTCAAAAGGGAAAAAACAATAAAAGAACGATTCCTTAAAATGGCCAATCAAAGCTTTCCCAGGCACATAATTATATTAATTTGCAGAACACCCTCTTAAACAGGGGGAAAAGAGAAACGACAATTAAACTTTTCCAAGATATTATAGAAATAAGCCTGCACCAGTTTTAACCCCTTTCTGACCTCAGATGGGATAGTACGTCCGAGGTCAGATTCCCTGCTTTGATGCGGGCTCCGGCAGTGAGCCAGCAGCAAAGCCGGGACATGTCAGCTGTTTTGAACAGCTGACATGTGCCTGCAATAGCGACGGGTGGAATCGCGATCCACCCGCCGCTATTAACTAGTTAAATGCAGCTTTCAAACGATGACAGCGGCATTTAACTACCGTTTCCGGCACATGATCGGGGGTCAGCGATGCATCGGCATGACAACTTGAGGTCTCCTTGAGACCTCTATGGTTGTTGATGCTGGCTTGCTGCGAGTGCCACCCTATGGACGGCACTCATGGAAAACCTGGATTTCAGCTACATAGGAGCGATCTGATGTGAGAAAAAAAATTTAAACCACCGAATTACGTTTTTTTGGTCGCCGCGACATTGCATTAAAATGCATTAACAGGCGATCAAAATAACGTATCTGCACCAAAATGGTATTATTAAAAAACGTGGTGGGAAAACAATATAGTGAAGAGCAGTGGTGAAAAAAAAGAACACAAAATGCCCACAGATACAAAAAATGCCTAAAGGTCTTAACAGGCACCCCCAACTATTATAATGATCCAACACACCACATAAATAGCTTATATCATAAACCACTGTACAGTCCACAAGTGACTATGCTCGTCCCCTGTCCATCATGGACAAATATTCATGTCATAGCAAGCCATAGCCCATTCAGGACCCATATACAAAACTGAAATGATATTGAAAAAGATGATGAAGATGACTTAGTGTGTGCTGGTATCGCCCCAACGCGTTTCCCCGTTAGCACGGTTCATCAGGAGGAAATAGTGTGGTCATTGATAATGCCGGATACCATATAGATGAGTAGCATATAAAACCAATGATGTCATTAAAAAGTATAACTCGTCCGGCAAAAAATAAGCCTTCACATGGCCATATTGATGGAAAAATAAAGTTATGGCTCTTGGAAGGAGGGGTGCGAAAAACTAACACAGAAAATCCCAAGGTCATGAAGGGGTTAAAGAAAACTTGAACAGTTTACAATATAAAGTTTGGGGTCTCTAAAAGAAAAGATGCAAAAAGAAGAGAGAAAAGAAAAAATTATGTCCAGAAAATCAGCGGAGGCCCCTAGTTCCCCTCTTCTCTCCTCCTCCGCCCAGATGGTCCTTCTTTCTCTGAGACCAAACCGGAGGTGGAGGTGGGCCCACTGGAATAGAGATGTCCCTCATAAATCTTAGGGACCTGGATATCCAGTTTTTTCTTCGAGCTATTAAGGCAAAGGGGAACCTCAACCTATAGGGAATTTTGAGATCCTTCAATATGGACAGCAAGAGCCGGAGGAGTCTCCTCTTATGAAGTTACTAGCTGAAGAGCCCGGCGTTGCCTGGGCATAGTAAATATCTGTGGTTAGTTATAGCACCTCACTTCTCTTATTTTCCCATCACGCCTCTCATTTTCCCTCACATCTCTCATTTTCTCCCTTACACCTCTCATATTCCCCATCACTCCTCTAATTTCCCCCCTCACACTTGTCATTTCGACCTCACATCTGTCATTTTCCGATCACGCCACTATTTTCCCTCACTCCTTTCATTTTCACCTCACACCTCATTTTCTCCTCAGTATATACATGTTTGTCATCTCCCTTATATATAGCATACACCTGTATGTCATCTCCTGTATATAGTATATACCTGTATGTCATCTCCCCTGTAAATAGTATATACCTGCTGTATGTCATCTCCTCCTGTATATTGTATATACCTATGTGTCATCTCCTCCTGTATATAGTGTATATCTGTATGTCATCTCCTCCTATATATAGTATATACCTGTATGTCATCTCCTGTATATAGTATATACCTGTATGTCATCTCCCCTGTATATAGTATATACCTGTATGTCATCTCCTCCTGTATAGAGTATATACCTGTGTGTCATCTGCTCCTGTATATAGTATATACCTGTGTGTCATCTCCTCCTGTATATAGTATATACCTGTGTGTCATCTGCTCCTGTATATAGTATATACCTGTGTGTCATCTGCTCCTGTATATAGTATATACCGGTGTGTCATCTCCCCTGTATGTCATCTCCCCTGTATATAGTATATATGTGTGTGTCATCTCCCCTGTATATAGTATATACCTGTGTGTCATCTCTCCTGTATATAATATATACATGTGTGTCCTCTCCCCTGTATATAGTATGTACCTGTATGTCATCTCCCCTGTATATAGTATATACCAGTGTGTCACCTCCTCCAGCATATAGTATATACCTGTATGTCATCTCCTCCTGTATAGAGTATATACCTGTGTGTCATCTCCTCCTGTATATAGTATATACCTGTGTCATCTCCCCTGTATATATAGTATATGTGTGTGTCATCTCCTCCTGTATATAGTATATACCTGTGTCATCTCTCCTGTATATAGTATATATCTGTGTGTCATCTCCCCTGTATACAGTATATATCTGTAGGTCATCTCCTCCTGTATTAGACCGCGTTCACACGTTATTTGGTCAGTATTTTTACCTCAGTATTTGTAAGCTAAATTGGCAGCCTGATAAATCCCCAGCCAACAGAGAGCCCTCCCCCCTGGCAGTATATTTTAGCTCACAGATACACAATTGACAGGTCGTCATGTGACGGACAGCTGCCGTATTTCCTATATGGTACATTTGTTGCTCTTGTAGTTTGTCTGCTTATTAAATCAGATTTTTATCTTTGAAGGATAATACCAGACTTGTGTGTTTTAGGGCGAGTTTCATGTGTCAAGTTGTGTGTTGATTTGCATGTGGCGGCAAGTCTTGTGTGAGGCATTTTTTGTATGTGTTGCAACTTTTGTGCATGTGGCAATTTTTCCGCGTGTGCAAGTTTTGCGTGTGGCGAGTTTTCCATGAGGTTAGTTTTGCACGTGTGGAGAGTTTTACGTGAGCCTAGTTTTGCATGTGGCGAGTTTTGAGCGGCGATTTTTGTGTTTCGACTTTTATGTGGCGAGGTTGGTGTGTGTGTGGTGAAATGTGTGCTGAGGGTGGTATGTGTGTTCAAGCACGTGGTAGTGTGTGGCGCATTTTGTGTGTGTGTTCATATCCCCGTGTGTGGTGAGTATCCCATGTCGGGGTCCCACCTTAGCAGCTGTACGGTATATACTCTTTGGCGCCATCGCTCTCATTCTTTAAGTCCCCTTTGTTCACATCTGGCAGCTGTCAATTTGCCTCCAACACTTTTCCTTTCACTTTTTCCCCATTATGTAGATAGGGGCTAAATTGTTTGGTGAATTGCAACGCACGGCGTTAAAATTTCATCTCACAACAAAGCCTATGACGCTCTCGGGGTCCAGACGTGTGACTGTGCAAAATTTTGTGGCTGTAGCTGCGACGGTGCAGATGCCAATCCCGGACATACACACATACACACACACATTCAGCTTTATATATTAGATGCGAGAAAAAGTTGTAGAGCGGTGCCATGGTATATAATCTCCTTCATTGACCTGGCCTTCATCATAGTCCTCTCCTTTATTGCAAAATCACGTAGACAGCAAATGTCTCTTGCAACAGGTGTAGATCCTTTGGGCTGTAAGGCCTGATGTGCACGATCAAACCTAAAGGGTGCAGTGACTGGATCGTCCAAGATGGAGGCAAAGATTTCATGCAGAGTTAAGTTAACATCTTCTGGGCCATCCTTTTCTGGGACTCCTCTCACTCTGATGTTACACCTCCTTCCCCTTGTTATGCAAGTCCTCCAGTTGGGTCTGCATGTCTCTGACCACTTTCTGCTGCGAAGTAAACTGTGTAAATCAGCCACATGGGCTTTAGTTTCATTGTGCTCTCCCTCCAAAGAGTCAATTCTGCCTGCCAAAAGCGTCAGGTCTTGCCCAACCCGCGATTTCTGACCTGCATGCGTCTTTAGGTACCTTCACACATAACGATATCGTTAACGATATCGTTGCTTTTTGTGACGTAGCAACGATATCGTTAAGGAAATCGTTCTGTGTGACAGCAACCAACGATCAGGCCCCTGCTGGGAGATCGTTGGTCGCTGAACAAAGTCCAGAACTTTATTTCGTCGCTGGATCTCCCGTGGACATCGCTGGATCGGCGTGTGTGACACCGATCCAGCGATGTCTTCACTGGTAACCAGGGTAAACATCGGGTTACTAAGCACAGGGCCGCGCTTAGTAACCCGATGTTTACCCTGGTTACCAGCGTAAAAGTTAAAAAAAACAAACACTACATACTTACCTACCGCTGTCTGTCCCCGGCGCTGTGCTCTGCACTCCTCCTGTACTGGCTGTGAGCGTCGGTCAGCCGGAAAGCAGAGCGGTGACGTCACCGCTCTGCTTTCCGGCCGCTGTGCTCACAGCCAGTACAGGAGGAGTGCAGAGAAGCAGAGCGCCGGGGACAGACAGCGGTAGGTAAGTATGTAGTGTTTGTTTTTTTTAACTTTTACGCGGCCCTGCGCTTAGTAACCCGATGTTTACCCTGGTTACCGGCATCGTTGGTCGCTGGAGAGCTGTCTGTGTGACAGCTCTCCAGCGACCAAACAGCGACGCTGCAGCGATCCGGATCGTTGTCGGTATCGCTGCAGCGTCGCTTAATGTGAAGGGGCCTTTAGACCTCTATTATTAATACTTTAAAATCCTCCCCTGAAGGGAAACGAGAGAAAAAATTCCACCACTGTGGGGGGAGATGATCGCCGGGTAGAACACCTTCTTCATCAGAGGACCCCTCTAAATTATCCCTTCCCTCCTCAATGCAGGTGTTATTAGGGGTTAATTCAGGAGGAACACAGAGGGAGAGACCTCTCTGTTCCCTTGTGTGCCAGAGTCCTTCTTAGAAAACACTGAATGGGTTAACTGCAGCATGGGCTCTTGTATTTGAGCCTGATCAGATGAGGGAGAAAGATGCCCCCCTATTGCTTGCTGCCAGGCGCCCAGGGCAGTGGGATGGTGGTCAGGAGGAACCTGGTTCTGTGATAATCCAGCACGTGCCAGCAAAGAGAATGTATTAAAATATAACTTATTTCCTTATAAAATAAAAACTACCTATAAGAGAAAGTGATATAGTGCAAATAAAATCTCAATCATCAACTATTCGTCCCAATGGACCAAAAACATAGGGATACTTCCGTACTCTTCTCCAAGAGTCCATATACACTATTAATTATGACTGATTCCAATTCAGATTAACATTTAAATTGGATACAAATACATATAATCATAAACTGCGATATTATTGCAACAATCCCAGCATCATCCAAGGTGTTCAATCTACAAACAAAAATCACAGTCTGAACGTGGACTTGCTTAGGCTGGTTTCACATTTGTGTTTTTTGGCGCTGCGTTTTAGCGCAAAAAAGTATGCGTTTTTGTTCCTATATTTAACATTAAAAACGCATGCGTTTTTTTTGTATGCGTTTTGCCGCATTTGACGACGCATGCGTCGTTTCTCTGCTTGCGTTTGGTTGCAGAAATGCAACATGTAGTAATTTCTAGAGGCGTTTTTTTGCCGCAAAAAACGTATTGCTGTCTACGTAAACGCATGCGTTTATAGCACATGCGTTTGGATGCATTTTTAAACGCATGTGTTTCCATAGAAAAAAACAAGTCTACACACTGATAAGCCACCCCCCACCATCAAGGTGATAAAGGGATCCAAACCCTAACCCTAACCCTCCACCATCAAAGTGATAAAGGGATCCTAACCCTAACCCTGACCCTAACCCCCCACCATCAAGGTGATAAAGTGATCCTAACCCTAACCCTAGGGATCCTAACCCTAATCCTAACCCTAATCCTAACCCACCACCATCAAGGTGATAAAGGGATCCTAACCCTAACCCTAGCTAATTCTAGTGGGTTTTCTAGTTGATTTTGATGATTGGCAGCTGTCACACACTTCTCATCATGCGTTTCAAAAACGCAAACGCAGGAAAAAACGCATGTCAACGCGTCAAAACGCCGCATTTTTTTTACCGCATACAAAAACGCATGCATCTAAAAAAATGCAGCGTTTGCACGCGTTTACTTCACCACCTGCATTTGCGTTTTTAACGCTGCGTTTTTAAATGCAAATGTGAAACCAGCCTTACTTGGGTGCACATATTAATTCCACACCATTTTGTATAAAGAAAATGGAAGGATCTCACCCAAAAGCAGCGAAGGCACCGACCATCAATCCTTCATTTCCAAACAGTGGGGCTCCATGTAGAGGAGTAGGGTGGTCTTAACCTATAAAGCCCTGTAAAGGCTATTACGGCCCTAACCCTAAAAACTCCCGCCCTGACAAGGACAGTCCACAGCTGACCCTTACAATATTAGCCCTACTCGTCCCTGTGCGTCCGGACGCGTTTCATCAATACTATGAATCCTCAGGGGACCTTCATGCACTACTCGGGTACATTGCTAATTGCAAGAGAAAAGGGTTTTTTTTCATTACTCCCGTCATTTCTATGGTCATGTCACCGCGCCAGGTTAAACTGCCTTCATAAGCTAACTCCTAATTGGTCAGAAAAAAACATTTGAAAGAGTTCTCCAATCGTAATGACTCACCCATTTGCATTCAACCGCTCACCGGGACCTACATAGTGTCTTGCGGCACGTGTATCAAAAATGGCCGCTGAACTTTCGGTTCATAACCCGGAAGCAACCCCTGGAACGCACTATGCGCTCCAAAGGAGAATTGGAACCGCTCACCGAAACATACAAAATATCTTACGGCGATTGTATCCAAAATGGCCACTAAACTTCCGTTTCATCACCCGAAAGCATCTCCTGGAACGCATCATGCTCTCCAGAGGAGAATTGCGTTCCAGCCAGTAAGAGTGACGTATTCCCTCGTCATATTCCTCCGTCTTGATAATAAAGACATTCCGGGAATAATCAAAAAGGGGGAATTTAGTTGTTCCTTCAACTTCAACTTTTCTACATAAACATAGGGCGATATGCAAATAACTAAATTAGCCACTATTCAGATCCATAAAAAAAAAAACTCCAGTTGGTCTCCTAGTTAGTGTAAAGAGTCCTTCACATGCCACTTTTGCGGAAACCACACAAATTCCGATTTGAAACCTGTAAATGTTTATTCTGGATCAAAAAGTGTTTTAAATCAATATTGACCCTATAGTAATGGGTGCTAACTTCCGAATTGGTGCTGTCAGATAATACTGTATTCTAAGATATCGAACTAACAGTCTATTAGCTATATACAACGCTTAACAAAGCAGATGATTAACTTATAGCATGTTAAATGAAGCAACTGTAATTTAGTTGCTCATTAAGCCCTCCTGGAGCCACAGTGTTCAGGTGGAATATCCACCTTGTTTCTTTTTGTAGTATTATTTTGTCCCCATTGCCACCCCTTGCGGATTTGCTACTTTTTCAATATCCATAAACTTAATGGAGTCCTTGTTGCCCCCTTGACAGATATTCACATGTTGAGCAATGGGGGTCTCTCTCTTATGGACAACATCCCCGATATGCTCACCAATCCTACGTTTGAACTCTCTAATGGTTTTACCAACATATTCTTTCCCACACACACACACACGTGGCTCTGTAAATTACCGTATTTTCTGGTGTATAAGACGACTGGGCGTATAAGACGACCCCCAACTTTTCCATATAAAATATGGAATTTGGGATATGCCCGCCGTATAAGACGGGGGTCATCTTATACGCCCAGTCATCTTATACGGCGTGTGGTTTCCAGGGTCTGGAGGAGAGGAGACTCTCCTTCAGGCCTTGGGATCCATATTCATGTAAAAAATAAAGAATAAAAATAAAAAACATTGATATACTCACCCTCGGACGGCCCCTGGTTCACTGCGCTGCTAGCGTCTCCCTCCGTTCCTAAGAATGCAGTGAGTGAAGGACCTTCGATGACGTCACGGTCAGGTGATCAGTCACCTGACCGCTCATGTGACTGCGACGTCATCAAAGGTCCTTCACTCACTGCATTCTTAGGAATGGAGGGAGACGCTAGCAGCGCTGTGAGCCAGGGGCCGTCCGAGGGCGAGTATATTCATGTTTTTTATTTTTATTCTTTATTTTTTACATGAATATTGATCCCAGGGCCTGAAGGAGAGTCTCCTCTCCTCCAGACGCTGGGAATCACACGCCAACATCCAGGATCGCTCCCTGTACACGCCGTACCCGGCGTCTAAGACGACCCCCGACTTTTGGGACAATTTTTAGGGGTCAAAAAGTCGTCTTATACGCCAGAAAATACGGTACACCTTTGCTACTACAATTGATTAATTCTCTGATGATATATTGTTTTCCAGTCACATTACTGGTGAATCCATCTCCTGTATTGATGTGATAACAGGCAACAAAGTGCCCGCATCTAAAGCAACCCTTCGTATCACTGGTTAGCCATGTTCTAACAGTGGGACTCTTAAAATGACTTAACAAATCTGTCTTTCAATGAGCGACCCCTTCTGTAGGTGATCAATGGTCGCTCCATCAACTCTTTTCCAATGTCTGGGTCCATTAGCAAAATGGACCAATGTTTTGTCAAGACTTTATGTACTTCATGTGCTCCATTATCAAATGTAGTGATTAGCCTCATCTGTCCTCCGTTATCTGCTCTTTGAGCCGGCCTCAATAATTCTGACCTATTTCTGTATTTAACCTCCTTGTAGGCCGGTTTAAAGGACATCAGAAGGGTAGCCTCTCTCTAGGAACCTATTACGAAGTTCCTGTGCCTGTATTTCAAAAGATTCTTCTGTAGAGCAGTTTCTGCGAATCCTAAGGTACTGGCTTTTGGTATTCCTCTTTTCAAATGCGTTGGGTGACAGCACTCCCACCTGAGTAGTGAGATTGTTGCGGTAGGTTTTTTTTAATATGTGCACGTAGTTAAGGTACCGTCACACTTAGCGACGCTGCAGCGATACTGACAACAAGGTAGATCGCTTCAGCGTCGCTGTTTGGTCGCTGGAGAGCTGTCACACAGACAGCTCTCCAGCGACCAACGATCCCGAAGTCCCTGGTAACCAGGGTAAACATCGGGTTACTAAGCGCAGGGCCGCGCTTAGTAACCCGATGTTTACCCTGGTTACCAGCGTTAACGTAAAAAAACCAAACACTACATACTTACCTTCCGTGTCTGTCCTCCGGCGCTCTGCTTTCCTCTGCACGGTCAGCGCTGGTCAGCTGGAAAGCAGAGCGGTGACGTCACCGCTGTGCTTTCTGGCTAGCCGGCGCTCACAGCCAGTGCAGAGAAGCACAGCGCCGGGGACAGACACGGAAGGTAAGTATGTAGTGTTTGTTTTTTTTACGTTAACGCTGGTAACCAGGGTAAACATCGGGTTACTAAGCGCGGCCCTGCGCTTAGTAACCCGATGTTTACCCTGGTTACCAGTGAAGACATCGCTGGATCAGCGTCACACACGCCGATTCAACGATGTCTGCAGGGAGTCCAGCGACGAAATAAAGTTCTGGACTTTCTGCAGCGACCAACGATCTCCCAACAGGGGCCTGATCGTTGGTCGCTGTCACACAACGATTTCCTTAACGATATCGTTGCTACGTCACAAAAAGCAACGATATCGTTAACGATATCGTTATGTGTGACGGTACCTTTAGTGTGCCCTCTTCACCCTTTTTGATTAAGATGTCCAGGAATGACAGTGAAGATTAATCCATCACGGATGTAAAGAAGGGACTAAGGTCATTGCTATTGAGGGCATCCACTAATGATGTAAAATTATCCACAGAGTTCCCCCATATCACAAGGGTATCGTCAATACAACGATTTAAAAAATCAATACATCCGATATTTTCCATCTCATTTCCATACACATGAGTCTCCTCCCACCAGCCCAGGAACAAATTTGCATACGTGGGGGCACAAGGGCACCCCATCGCAGTGCCCCTGAGCTGGTGGTATATCTTCTGGTCAAATTGGTTAAACAAAACCGCATTAGTTTTAATACAAACTCATTATGGGTACGATACGGACAACCCCTAGTACTCAGAAAATATTGAATTGCTTCCAGGCCCTTGTCATGAGGTATAGAGCTGTAGAGGGCCTCTACATCTACACTTCCCAGTTGTGCCCCAGGATCCAGTCAGGCCCTCTAATCTACGAAGATGATCAGGCGTATCTTGTACAAAGGATTGAAGAAAAGATACAAAGGGCTTCAATACTGGTTGATTGCGACCATTTGGTTTCGGATGCTAGCAGTCACTCCATTTCATATATATTTAGTCTGGCTGGGATAGGACGCGTGCGGGTTCGCGTGTGCAACAGATTTTAAGTGCAACAGTATCAAGTGCTTGGCAGTTAAACAATGGCAGTTGGACAGGGCAGGAGACAGGTAAGGTGCATAAGTTTTTCAAACAATCATGCTTCTTTATCAGTCATACTACATTATGCATTGATCATAATCTGCTTCTTATTTGTTTTTACTTCTGCTTTCTCACAACTCACCCGCCCTTTAATCCATTCTGGGCACTCTCTCTATATCCACCCCTCCCTTCTCCCCTATCCCATGTATATTTCTGAGGCTTTACTGACATTTCTTACCCACTCCAAACCAGCCACTACCGCCATGCAGCACTCGTTCATACAAATCATCCCACCACCTGCTCTTTCTGTTTTTTCTTCTTCTACTAGTTGCAGGTGACATCTCCCCAAACCCTGGGCCTCCCTCCACCAGCATACATTACTCTCCTTCAGCTACATATAGAAACCCTGCTAATCTTATTAACATTCAGTTCATGCCTTCTCCTGTCGCTTTCCACTGTGCTCTCTGGAATGCACGGTCTGTGTGTAACAAACTAACTTACATTCACGATCTTTTCCTCTCTAGCTCCCTTAACCTTCTGGCTATTACAGAAACCTGGATCTAGCATTCAGACACCACCGTCGCTGCCGCACTCTCGTTTGGTGGGCTGAAATTTTCACATACCACCAGACCTGAGAACAGACAGGGTGGAGGTGTTGGTTTGCTCCTTTCATCACAATGTGCTTTCCAGGTCATCCCCCGGTTCCCTCACTCACATTTCCTTCCTTTGAAGTCCACGCCGACAGACTCTGTAGGCCCTTCTCCTTGCGAGTGGCGGTTGTATATTGCCCTCCAGGCTCCTCCCACCAGTTTCTAGACCACTTTGCCACCTGGCTTACTCACTTTCTATCCTGTGACATCCCCACCCTCATCATGAGAGACTTTAACATCCCCATCAATGATCCCCTCTCCCAATCTGTCTCATCTTCTTTCTCTAACTTCTTCATTCGGCCTCTCAGTTTACTAATTCTCGTACGCATGAGGACGGGAATACTCTGGACTATGTTTTCTCCCGTCCCGGCTCGCTGCACAAACTTTACTAACTCCCCTCTCCGGCTCTCGGACCACAACCTTCTTTCCTTCTCTGTCAAGAATTGTCTCCTCACCCAGGACACCCCCACTTACCACACTTATCGGAATACACGTACCATTGATACCCAGCAGCTTGTGGACAATATCCACACATCTCTGTAGCCCCCATCTCCTCCCTCTCCTGTCCAGACTTAGCATTGTCACACTTCAATAATACACTGAAGAATGCCCTAGATGAAGCTGCACCTTCTACACGCATAAAGACCCGACACAGACAACGGCGGCCCTGGCACACTATGCAAACACGCTTTCTTCAGCGTTGCCCAAGGTGTGCAGAGCGGCAGTGGAGAAAATCTCTCTCAGCAGAAGACTTCATCCACTATAAGTTCATGCTCAAAACCTATAACTCTGCCCTTTATCTGGCCAAACAATCCTACTTCACCACCCTCATGACCTCACTATCCAACAACCCAAAACGGCTTTTTAAAACCTTAAACTCCCTCCTGCAACCTAAATTACAGGCCCCCATCACCAACCTCAGCGGTGAGGATCTAGCCACTTATTTCTTAGATAAAATCAATCACATCCATCAGAATATCTCAGCGCAATCTCCTCAGTGCCTAGATCCCTTTCCCTGCCGCACCTAAAGCTCACTAAACATCTTTGAGCCTGTTTCAGAAGAAGCAGTTTCCAAGCTCCTCGCTTCTGCTCAGCCTACAACCTGCAACAGTGACCCCATTCCTTCACATCTGCTGCAGTCTCTCTCACCAGTGGTCACCACTCACCTGACTAAAATATTTAACCTCTCTCTTCAGGTATCTTTCCTTCCTCATTTAAACATGCCATCATAATCCTTTTAATTAAAAAGCCATCCCTGGACCAGAACTGCACTGCTAACCTTTCCTTCATCTCTAAACTCCTGGAACGCTTGGTCCACTCCCATCTAATCCGCTATCTCTCGGATAACTCTTCTTGACCCCTTACAATCTGGTTTCCGCTCTTTACACTCCACTGAAACTGCCCTCACTAAAGTCTCTAATGATCTAATAACAGCTAAATCCAAAGGTCATTGCTCTACTGATTCTCCTGGATCTCTCTGCCGCATTTGACACTGTGGATCACCAGCTCCTCCTCACTATGCTCCACTCTATAGGCCTCAAGGACACAGCCCTCTCCTGGTTCTCCTCCTACCTCTCTGACCGCTCCTTCACTGTATCTTTTGCCAGCTCCTCTTCCTCTCCTCGTCCCCTATCGGGGTTCCGCAAGGCTCAGTCTTGGCCCCCTCCTCTTCTCTCTTTACACGGCCCCTATTGGACAAACAATCAGCAGATTTGGGTTCCAGTATCATCTCTATGCTGATGACACCAAATTATACACTTCTTTTCCCGACATCACCCCTACCCCAATTCAAAATACCAAGGATTGTCTTGTCTGAGGTCTCTAACATCATGTCCTCCCTCTACCTGAAACTAAATCTCTCCAAAACGGAACTTCTTGTGTTTCTTCCTTCTACTAACCTCACTCTACCAGACATCAAAATTACCCTGGAGGGTTCAACCATAACTCCCAAGAAGCATGCCCGCTGTCATGGGGTCATATTCGACACCAAACTTTCCTTTACTCCTGATATCTGATCACTCACTCGCTCTTGTCACCTGCATCTTAAAAACATCTCCAGAATCCGACCTTTTCTCACCGTTGAAACTGCTAAGACTCTTACTGTCGCTCTTATTCATTCCCATCTGGACTACTGCAACTCTCTTCTGATCGGTCTCCCTCTTACCAAACTTTCTCCTCTCCAATCCATCTTGAATGCTGCAGCCAGAGTCATATTTCTAAGACAAATAGCAGAAAAAATGCGGCAGCACTCACCGAGGGTTGCGTGGTCCGAGTCCTTTATTACAGACACTTACAGTGCAAATAGCATGCTGACGGCACGGGGGAGCAGGAAAGATGAGGAGGTGAGCTCCCCCGTGCCGTCAGCATGCTATTTGCACTGTAAGTGTCTGTAATAAAGGACTCGGACCACGCAACCCTCGGTGAGTGCTGCCGCATTTTTTCTGCTATTTGTCTTGGACTCATTACCTATTTCCATGCGAGCACCGCTGTGTGGGAGGATCAGGTTTCTTCCACTATACCACCACGAGGTTATTGCTACTGGTAGTATAAGCGGCTGTGCAGCTTTTCTTTTTTCTTGGAGTCATATTTCTGTCCAGCCGCTTCACCGATGCCTCCATCTTGTGCCAGTCATTACACTCACTACCCATTCGCTACAGGGTCCAGTATAAACTCATCTCTCTCACCAACAAAGCTCTCCACAGTTCTGCACCGCCTTATATCTCCTCTCTCATCTCTGTATATTGCCCTACACGTGCCCTCCGTTCTACAAATGACCTAAGACTAACATCCCCTGTAATCCGAACCTCACACCTCCGTCTCCAAGACTTTTCTCGTGCTGCGCCAGCTCTCTGGAATGCACTTCCCCAGACGATCAAACTGATACCTAGCCCCGACCTATTCAAGCGCGCTTTGAAAACCCATCTTTTCAAACAAGCCTACCACATCAATATTACTCTGAATCTGCACCCTACTATTCATCTGTCTCCACACCCTCCATACACATGATAACTGCACTTGATACTTGACTATTGCACTTAAACACACGGGCTGATGACCGGATCATGCAGCTTTGAATGAAAATCCCTATTTATTATAATTGGCAGACCTGAAATAATCACTTTTCACCTATTGTGTCCCCCCATTTCCTTGTAGATTGTAAGCTTGCGAGCAGAGGGACCTCACCCCTAATGTCACTGTTTAAATTGTCTTAACTCGTACCGAATTTATTGTTTGTACATGTCCCCGCTTAATTGTAAAGCGCTGCGGAATATGTTGGCGCTATATAAATAAAAATTATTATTATTATTATCACCACAGCTCACGTCAGCATCCGGACATGCCCCCACCGCCACTAATGTATTTAAAAAGTAGGTAGGTAGATAGATAAAATAAAAGCCGGCAATTCCTATACCGCGTACAGTAATATCACAGCGTGACAGGTTAGAATAGATATATCTAGATATATAGATGCCAGTGACACTACAAACATACACACACAAATATTTAAATAAATTGCATACATACAGCTCTGGCAAAAATTAAGAGACCTCTGCAAAATTTTCAGTTTATCTGATTTTACTCTTTATAGATATATTTTTTGAGTAAAATGTAAATTGATATTTTATTCTATAAACTATGGACACGTCTTCGAATTTCCAAGCACAACATTTTGTATTTATTTTCAGAAAATGAGAAATGGTCAAAATAACAAAAAAATGCAGTGCTTGGAGACTTCAAATAATGCTAAGAAAACAAGTTCATAATCACTTGGAAACAACAATACTAATGTTTTAACTCTGAAAGAGTTCAGAAATCAATATTAGTGGAATAATCATGATTTTTAATCACAGCTTTCATGCGTTTTGGCATGCTTTCCACCAGTCTTTCACACTGCTTTTGGGTGACCTTATGCCACTCCTGGTACAAATATTTAAGCAGTTGTTCTTTGTTTGATGGCTTGTGACTATCCATCTTCCTCTTGATTACATTTCAGAGGTTTTCAATGGGGTTCAGGTCTGGAGATTGGGCTGGCCGTGACAGGAATTTGATGTGGTGGTCCTTCATCCACACCTTGATTGACCTAGCTGTGTGGCATGGCGCATTATTGTCCTGCTGGAAAAATCAGTCCTCAAAGTTGGGGAACATTGCCTGAGCAGAAGGAACCAACTGTTTTTCCAGGATAGCCTTGTATGTGGCTTGATTCAAACGTCCTTCACAAAACATTAACCTGCCCAATTCCAGCCTTGCTGAAGCATCCCAAGATCATCACCGATCCTCCACCAAATTTCAGAGTGGGTGCAAGACACTGTGACTTGTACACCTATCCAGGTCTCGGTCTAACCATTAGATGACCAAGTGTTTGGCAAAGCTGAAAATTAGACTCATCAGAGAAGATTACCTTACTCCAGTCCTCTATAGTCCAATCCTTATGGTCTTTGGAAAACTTCAGCTTGGCTCTCCTTTGTTTCTCATTGATGAAAGGCTTTTTTCCTAGCGTTACATGACTAGAGCCCTAAATCTAGGAGCCTGTTACGAACTGTTCTTGCCATGCACTTCACCACAGCAGCCATTTTCCATTCCTTTGGTAGGTCACTTGATGTCATCCTGCAGTTGCTGAGCGACATTCAAATAAGAGGACGTTCATACCGGTCAGTGGAAAGTAGTTTTCACCCTCTGCCGGTCTGTAACTTTGTTGTCCCCAATGTCTGCTACTTGACCTTGTTGTAATGGACTGCAGTCTTAGAAATTTTAAGGATGGAGGTAACATGTCACTCGCTGTATCCCTCTGCTAGTAAAGCCAGAATTGAGGCATTCTTTTCCTCATTCAAGACTTTTCTTTTCAACTCCTTTGGCATGGTTAAAAGTTATTTTTTCATTCCTATTTCTTTTGAGATATTACTAGCACTTGTTTTGCCATCCAGCTTGTCCTATTGCAAGAGGATTGTGAACACCACATCAGAGTTTTTTATATTTTCCTTCCTTAAATAAGATTTGGTTCAGGTGATCACCTAATCAGAAGCACATTAAGAAGAATGAGGTGTACTCTGGTTGGAATTCAACTGACAGTGGAATGGAATGGCTGTCAGACATGTAGAGAAGCTGATTTTTATAAAACTGTGCAGTGGTCACTTAATTTGCCAGAGCTGTAGATAGATAAAAGAAAAGTCAGCAATTCAGCAGCCGCGTAGTGTAAGGCTAGTTTCACACTAGCGTTTTGAGGAGCTGCGGACTTCCTCCGTGAAGCCCCGCCCTCGGCCGAACCTCCGCAGCTTGCTCCGCCTACTTCTGCATGCGGCCTGCGTACCTATCTTTAACATTAGGTACGTAGGTCGTGCCACTGTATGCGGATGCTTCCGCATGCATATTTTTGACGATGCGGAGAAAAAAAATTGCTACAAGCTGCGTTCTATGCTGGTTGCCGCATCGTCAAAACGACGCATGCGGAAGCATCCACATACAGCGGCACGACCTGCGTACCTAATTAAATACATGTACACTAAGCTGCACACATTGTACTAATTATATTTGGCACAGATATCTGTATATCTACCTATTCTATTTGTATTTACTCTACACTGTGTGCAGAATTATTAGTCAAGTTGTATTTTGATCACATTATACTTTTTATACATGTCCTACTCCAAGCTGTTCAGGCTTGAAAGCCAACTATCAATTAAGTAAATCAGGTGATGTGCATCTCTGTAATGAGGAAGGGTGTTGTCTAATGACATCAAAACCCTGTATAATGTGTGCTTAATTATTACGCAACTTCCTTTCCTTTGGCAAAATGGGTCAGAAGAGAGATTTGACGGGCTCTGAAAAGTCCAAAATTGTGAGATGTCTTGCAGAGGGACGCAGCAGTCTTGAAATTGCCAAAGTTTTGAAGCGTGATCACCAAACAATCAAGCGTTTCATGGCAAATAGACAATAGGGTCGCAAGAAGCATGTTAGGCCAAAAAGGTGCAAAATAACTGGCCATGAATTAAGGAACATTAAGCGTGAAGCTGCCAAGATGCCATTTGCCACCAGTTTTGCCATATTTCAGAGCTGCAACGTTACCGTAGTAACAAAAAGCACAAGGTGTGCGATACTCAGGGACATGGCCAAGGTAAGGAAGGCTGAAAAACGACCACCTTTGAACAAGAAACATAAGATAAAATGTCAAGACTGGGCCAAGAAATATCGTAAGACTGACTTTTCAAAGGTTTTATGGACTGATGAAATGAGTGGGATTGAGGATGGAGTGAAGCTCAACTCCCTGACCTACTGCCAGTTTCTGGAAGACAACTTCTTCAAGCAGTGGTACAGGAAGAAGTCGGTATCGTTCAAGAAAAACATGATTTTCATGCAGGACAATGCTCCATCACATGCCTCCAACTACTCCATAGCGTGGCTGGCCAGTAAGTCTCAAAGAAGAAAAAATAATGACATGGCCCCCTTGTTCACCTGATCTGAACCCCATAGAGAACCTGTGGTCCCTCAAAATCTGAGATCTACAGGGAGGGAAAACCGTACACCTCTCGGAACAGTGTCTGGGAGGCTGTGGTGGCTGCTGCGCGCAATGTTGATCCTAAACAGATTAAGCAACTGACATAATCTATGGATGGAAGGCTGTTGAGTGTCATCATAAAGAAAGGTGGCTATATTGGTCACTAATTTTGGGGGGTTTTGTTTTTGCATGTAAGAAATGTTTTTCTAAATTTTGTGCAGTTATAAATGGTTTACCTGTGAAATTAAACAAGTGAGATGGGAATATATTTGGTTTTTATTAAGTTGCCTAATAATTCTGCACGGTAATAGTTACCTGCACAAACAGATATCCTCCTAAGATCCTAAAATAGCCAAATCTAAAAAAAAAAAAACCCCACTCCAACTTCCAAAAATATTAAAGGGAACTTGTCACCCCGAAAATCGCGGGTGAGGTAAGCCCACCGGCATCAGGGGCTTATCTACAGCATTCTGTAATGCTGTAGATAAGCCCCCGATGTTACCTGAAAGAGGAGAAAAAGACGTTATATTATACTCACCCAGGGGCGTTCCCGCTGCTGGTCAGGTCGGATGGGTGTCTCCGGTCTGCTGCGGCGCCTCCCATCTTCATTACAAGATATCCTCTTCTGATCTTCAGCCACGGCTCCGGCGCAGGCGTACTTTGCTCTGCCCTCTTGTGGGTGTGCGCTAGTGATGCGTCCGAAATTGCAGTCTATGGCGGCGTTAACGGACTACGTTACACCGCGTTATGCCGCGGTGTAACGTAGTCTGTTAAACGTACCGCCATAACGCAATATGAACCCAGCCTAAAAAGTTGGGGACACACAGGGTTAATAGCAGCGGTTACGGAGTGCGTTACCCGCAGCATAACGCGGTCCGTTACCGCCGGCATTAACCCTGCGTGACCAGTGACTGGAGGGGAGTATGCGGGCGCCAGGCACTAACTGCGGGGAGTAAGGAGCGGCCGTTTTCTTCCGGACTGTGCCCGTCGCGGATTGGTCGTGGCTGTTTTGCCATGACCAATCAGTGACTTGGATTTCCATGACAGACAGAGGCCGCGACCAGTGAATATCCCTTAGACAGACAATTATATAGTAGATTGATCAACAACTAACATACAACTTGCCTAATAATTCTGCACACAGTATTTAATCCATCTCTCCTATCCTGTCAGCTGCTGCAGTGATTTTACAGTACATGGCAGATAAACTGCCTGCTTTTCTTCTGTATATTTTACATGTGCATATATGTATTCTATTCCAACCTGTCAGTGTGATATTACTGTACGCAGCACATGAATTGCTGGCTTTTCAAAGGACATCAGTGAGTAAAAATCAAATAGAAAATAAATGCTGATGTGAGCTGCCCCATAGATTAACAATGGGCTGAGTGGTATGCAAGGTTTTCTCACAAAGCACTCGCCCGTATTCTACGATAGTGAGATGCTGGCTTTCATCAGCCACACCTGCACTGTAAATAATTATTAAAAAAAAAAACCTGAGTGGGTTTCTCTATTTTTGATAAGTCACAGCAACCCTCAGCTGTCAGCCACATTTTTTAATTATTTAAAAAAAAAAATGATGTTAAAAAAAAAAAAGGCATGAAGTCTCCCCTGTGTGCGACAACCAGCATTGCTAAAGCAGACTTCTTGGTGCTCGTATTCTCAGGATAGTAAGGGGCCATGGATATTGGGTCCACCCAGAACCACTGGTGACTTAACTACTGCGAGTGCAGCATCGGTGACATCATCGAAGTTACCTCCGGTCACTGAGGCTGCGTTTCCAGCAGGGCTGAACTGCCATGACCTCAGCACCATGGGAAAAAGCCAGTCATGAGGTCACCACAGTTCAAGCTCAGTGACTTTGCTGCATATCATGGTGTGAAAATCTCACGGTGATCTGCTGAGCTTGAACTGTGGTGTACTCCGTGACTTTTTCCCATGATGCTGAGGTCACAGCAGTTCAGCCCTGCTGGGAATGCAACGTCAGTGACCAGAGGTAACCTCGATAACCTCACAGCCAGTCACTGACGCTGCCCTCTTAGCAGATCAATCGCCAGTGGTTCTCTGCCTGGATGGTCACATCTTGGCACCGTCCAGGTTGAAAACTATGAGTCCCCCAGACATGGATTACGGCATGGGACAGAACGACCAACAGGTGAGGGATGTGGTTGTTTTTTTATTTTAGTTTTATTACAGGAGAACAAGGGCTTCGATGGAATTAGGCGTTAGGTGAGTATAACTGTGTTTGTTATTTTTTTTATAAAATGGAAAACGGTGTTTAGTCCTATTTCAAATAAAAGACATTATTCTAGCTGTGTCTTTATTTACCATGCCACTATAGGATTAGTTATGGATAAGTCTCTTATAGACGCTTCTCCATTACTAAGCCGTCGGCTTGATATCACAGGACAATACAAAGGTGACATCAATCCCTCAAATATGAAGCCCACTTGCCAACACTACAGGGCAAGTGGGGCTCCTGACTATTAGTAATTATAGCAGCTTTTTTAGCTGCCTTATGATATTTATACTATATGTGCTGGGTTATTAATGTAATAGGCCATATGGATAATGTGCAATAGTTATGAATATACACCATACAATTATATATGATCTCTTGGCCCATATTGCTATGATGAATTTTGTCGTGTCAGTATCCTATTCTTGGCATGTGCTAGTGGGTGTAACCACTTCCCTTTTCCTTGTCATCTATACCTGGTTATTTAATAAAATATAATGTTGACTATTTAAATTATATTGGAAGTTTTTGTTGTGGTTTTTCTTCGTTGCTTAGGGCAAGTGTGAAGAGCCAGGCAAAGCCAAGAATTTAGGCAACCACTAGATGTACCTTTTCTGGGCAGTTGGGGGGGGCAATATCCATGCCCTCTCCCAGTCTGAGAATACCAGCCCCCAGCTGCGAGCTTTAGCAAGGCTGGTTGTCAAAAGTGGGGGAAACTACAAGCAGTTTTTTGGAATTTATTTATTTAAATAATTATTTAAAAAACACGGCGTGGTGACCCCTCTAGTCTTGATAACCAGCCTTGCTGAAGCTGACAGCTGGTTATCAAAAATACAGGCAAACCCACGCAGGTTTTTTTTTTTTTAAATTACCATATTTTTCGGCCTATAACACGCACCTAGGTTTTAGAGGAAGAAATTAGAAAAAAAATGAAGCAAAAAATGTGGTCCCTTATCCTGGTATATATGGTCCCCTCATCCCCATGCTCATACAAAGGGCCTACTCATCCCTACCCTGGTATGCATGGCCCTTTCATGCTCATCCTGGTATATATGGCCACCTCATCCCTATCCTGGTAGGAATGGTCCCCCTCATCCCTACCCTGGTGGGAATGGTCCACCTCATCCCTATCCTAGTATGCATTGCCCCATCCCTATCCTGGTATGCAGGGCCTTCATCTCGTCCTAGTATGCATGGTCCCCATCCTTAGCCTGGTATGCAGGGCCGGCATCTTGTCCTAGTATGCATGGCCCCACTCTATTCTGGTATGATTGGCCCCCACCCCCATCTCGTTATGCATGGCCCCATCAGAAAACATTAAAAAAACAACCACTGCACTTAGCTTGTAAGCAGTGTATGGCAGGGATATCATGCACTGCTCACAAGCAGAGCACAGCTGCAGGAATACTTACTGTTCTGCACGCCAAAACTGTGCACGCAGAGAGCAGTGAGTATTCATTGCTCTTCATTATCGTGCACAGTGTCAGCCGGAGGCTTCCTGCAGCTGCCGTGCGGTCACCTGTGCCGTTACTTAAGAGAAATGAATATTCCCCTCTCTAGGGATGGAGAGGTGAATATTCATTTCTCTTACGTAGTGGCACAGGTGACCGCCCGGCAGCTGCAGGAAGGCTCCGACTGACTGTGTGCGCTACTGAAGAGCAATGAATACTCACTGCTCTGAGTGCTCAGTCCCAGCATGGAGAGCAGTGAGTACTCTGGCAGCTGCCCTTTGGCTTATGAACAATGTGTCTGGTGTCACTGCCATGAGCTGCTTACAAGCATAAAGCAGCTGCTGGCATCGGAACAAGATGCTGCGAGGCAGCACCAGGAAGGTAAGTGCAATGGTTTGTTTTTTTAATGTTTTCTGATGGGGCCATGCATACCAGGATGGGGGTTGGGTCCAATCATAAGGATGGGGCCATGCATACCAGGACCAGGGTTGGCGGACAATCATACCAAGATGCTATTAAAAAGAAATGAATATTCAATGCTATCCACGTCCATGGGCAGTGAATATTCATTTCTCTTTAGCAGCGGGCACAGGAGTTAGCTGCCGGCTCCAGCCTCCTCTGACCCGCTGCTCTGCCATTACCGTTCCCCCACCTACCCACCATATCCAGTATATTCAGTCTATAACACGCAACCACCATTTCTCCTTCGCCTCATTGGGGGACACAGACCGTGGGGTGTATGCTGCTGCCAATAGGAGGCTGACACTAAGTGATACAAAAAAAAGTTAGCTCCTCCCCTGCAGTATACACCCTCCTGCTGGCTCTCAGCTAACCAGTTCTTGCTTAGTGTCTGTAGGAGGCACATGGGTCTGTTTCAGACCCCAACGTTTTTATTTTATTGTTTACTTTTCTGTAAATTTTTATTTTTTAATTAACGGAGTGAAGGGGGCGACGGTTCCTTTCAAGGTTCTGATCTCCCCCGAACCATCAACAGGCGAGCACGGCGAGTATACCTCCCCGTACCCTCTCCTGCGACGTGGGAAGCCATGCCTGAGCTCACTTCAGGGGCGACTGTTCCTTCACGGTCCCGATCTCCCCACACCAGCAGCAGGCGACTACATGGAGTGTCGCCTCCATGTATCCTCTCCTGGAGCCAGGCCTAATGCCGGACAACTGATCCTGTCCACCCGGACTGAACTCCGTGGCTGTACAGAGGCCCCTCTCTATGGCGTCCGAGCAGCCCCCACTGTCCCACCACCAGGGTGGATAAAAATCAATGTTTAAAAAAAAAAAAAAAAAAAAAAAAAAAAAAAAAAAAATCGGATTTTTTTGATTTAAATCGGATTTTTTTTTATTTAAATTGGATTTTTTTGATTTAAATCGGATTTTTTTTTATTTAAATCAGATTTTTTTCAATAAACTGCTTTTTGAGGAAAATATTTTACCATCCAAAGGTTCTTCCATCATGAGATAAAGCTGAGTTGTTTAACTCAGTAGAATAAAGGCTGTATATGTGTAACATTCACAATGCCATGCTCTTCCAGAGGTTTCTGTAGGATTAGTGGGCAGTTTCTCTCCTATATTATCACAGACGCTCGCTTTATTTACGCAGTTCTCAAAACGGAGTTTGACTCCGCAGAGGTCCCAGCCTCTTCTTCACGGCAAAAATGTTACAACATGAACAGAGTTGATAAAAAGACCTTAATCCTATTGTTCTACAAACCTATGAATACAGAATTAACCCCTTCAGTGCCAAGTCCAAGAAGATGACTCATCTTCATCACCGCACTTCTCATGATGTTGCCTCATTCGCGCCACCAGGCCTTGCATCTCTTTGTTGCATCGTTTGCATTTTGCACGCATGCCTGCCTAACCGATAGGCGAAGGAGCTTCATTAAAATATTCGCAAACTGGGTCTCTTTTACGACCTGCTGCCATTATAAGGAAAGAATGTAATAAACCTCAGATCGTACACACAAACAGATCCAGACTTGTCTGTCTGTGGCTATGCTGCAGTATTGTGCTCAAAGTTTCACTTTCATTTTCTTGTCTGCTTGCCCTTCCTCCTCCTCACACTTAGATTCACATTCTTCTTGTGTTGTGCAGATCTATTCCACTCCAAACAATCAGAAACATATTGTCTAACTTCTTGGACTTGGCACTTAAGGGGTTGATTCTGTATTCATAGGTTTGTAGAACAATAGGATTAAGGTCTTTTTCTCAACTCTGTTCATGTTGTAACATTTTTGCCATGAAGAAGAGGCTGGGACCTCTGCGGAGTCAAATTCAGTTAGGTAGAAACTTTGATTTAAATCACTGATTTAAATCAAGCCTTACTGACTAGTGATTTAAATCGTGATTTAACTCAGTTAGATTTAAATCAAATCCACCCTGCCCACCACTGTGAAAGCGGATGGCACAAGGAGGCGGATGGTTCCTCTCCACCTCCCTAACAAACGGATGGATGATTGAGGTTTATCCCTGCACCGTCCACGCTGCTCAGAACAGCGCTGAAACCCACATCCGCGGCGGCTCCATGCCGGGACGCGCACCAATGGTGAGTGGATCCATCTTCAGAGGGATATCCACATGCTGACAGGCAGCCTCAGCCACTTCCCTGTGGCCCACCTCTCGGAGGTAACGCTCTGGATGGCTGCAAAAATTTAGTCCCCGGCTTCGGCCGATTTGTAGGCCGCATCCTGGAAGTCTTGCCTGGAACGATCCACTGGTAACGTCCGCCGGCTACAGAAATTTAGGCCTCGGCTTAGGCCTATTCAACATCGTGTCTGTGGCTCCGCCCCCCAAATTGGCGCTTCTCGCTCTCTGCGAGATTTTATCAACTCTGCAGCTCCCGGTGGCCATCTTGGTCCACCCGGCCAGCTCACACTGGGGTGACAGTATTTTTGCATTAAAGGGGCACATCGACTCTACATCAGTACCCGGGTAAGGAAGTACCTGGTCTTAAAGGCACATGACCAGTATTTCCTGGTCTTAAAAGCACATGACCAGTATTCCCTGGGCTTAAAGGCGCATGACCAGTATTCCCTGGTCTTAAAGGTGCATGACCAGCATTCTCTGGTCTTAAAGGTTGTTAAATATTAATTATTCTTATTCTGTACTGAACACATTGCTTATTGCTGACACTATCAACAGCTATTTCTGTGTATGTAGCTCAGAGTATCACCATATACAGAGAACACGTGATCTGTGTTGGACATATATAAACGTCTCTTAGGAGGGTGTGGGGGCCTTTTGTCACGTGGGACGGTCACCTCCCTTCCTACACTTCATTCTCCATGGACATCCGACAAGGAAGGAACAACAGCTGATAACGGAAGCCATGATGACCTTCAAACTTATCACCACTAGGCAGGACTAAATCCTCCAGTGGGCGCTCGATATCCTCCTGAGATGACATGTTGCGCATAGTGCCATGTGTCATCAGCCTTAAATAATGTAGGTCAACTGAGGATACACGCCCCCACCCCTATTTTTTTTTACCTTCTGAATAACTTTATCAGGCATCGCATCCACCGCTATTGAACGCCATGGCGTCCATACCAGAACGCTCGACCGACCCCGCGCACCCGGAAGTTCAACATCTACATCCGGGACGCAGACCATACTGCGCCTGTGCGCGCGCGCGTCTTTCCTCCACACCGCTATTGAGGAAGAGAGGCGCCTGCCACCGCAGCCTTCCATGCTGCTCCACATGCTGGCCGAGAATCGGACAGAGGGTAAGCCTCACATACAGTGCCACTTACCGGCTATGCCGACGGGGAATCTGTCCTCATGCGGTGGAGCAACAACCTTCTTTCAGCAGGGAGACTGTTGTAAACCAGGCATCATGCTGATGCACTCAGACGAGGGGGGATCCAGCAGGAACATTCCCCCGTCTCTGACACTCGCTCTGGGGCCCCTGTCACTCAGCAGAGACGTAAAGGCTGCGGTCCAGGCGAGCTTTCCTCTTCTTAAAGCTTGCAGAGATTCTCTCTGAGGGTTTCCCACTTAGGAACAGGAAACCAACTGAGGAGCGAGGGGGGGCAGCCCCTTTTATCTCTCTATAGGTTTCCTGTTCCTAGGGGCGGATCTCCTCTCTCTAGTGGGTGCTGTCGTGGCGAATTAGAAAACTCACTTTTTCATTCCTATCATGCCACTTTCCATTAATTCCTGAATATCACTTGAACGGTTAATAAACTACCTGACAGCAGTTTTCATTATGTCGAGGGGTGCAATTTTTAAAATGGTATCAGTTTTGGGGGTATTCCAATATATAGGACCCTCAAAAGTCACTTCACACCTGGATAGGTCCCTAAAAAAATAAACAAAAATAGAAAAATAGCCAGCTCACCCTTGCATTCAATGTTCCATCCACCGGACCCAGCATGGAATGGGTGATATGTATATATTTGTATATATGTATATATTTGTTGCAAAATTCCTTGAAAAAATGAAAAATTACTGCTACATTTTTAAACCTCCTAAAATACTAACAAAATAAAATAACATTTCACAAATGGTACTGATGTAAAGCAGATATGAGGGAAATGTTATTTATTAAAGGGAACCTGTCACCCCGTTTTTTCAGATTGAGATAAAAATACTGTTAAATAGGGCCTGCGCTGTGCGTTACAATAGTGTATGTAGTGTACCCCGATTCCCCACCTATGCTGCGAAATACATTACCAAAGTCGCCGTTTTCGCCTGTCAATCAGGCTGGTCAGGTCGGGTGGGCGTGGTGACATCGCTGTTTCTTCCCCAGCTTTCCGTTGGTGGCGTAGTGGTGTGCGCATGTCCAAGTGCCGAATCCACTGCGCGCAGGTGAAGAAAAAGCGCGCGATCTGCGCTATTACCCTTGTCATCGGTGGGGGCGGCCATCTTCCTGAGGCCGCGCGTGCGCAGATGGAGTGCTCTTCTGCACGGGGCTTCGGGAAAATGGCCGCGTGATGCCGCGCGTGCGCAGATGGAGATCGCGGCGGCCATTTCCATCCCAGTTTGCATCTCGGCTTTGGGAAAATGGCCGCCGCGATCTCTATCTGCGCACGCGCGGCATCCCGCGGCCATTTTCCTGAAGCCCGTGCAGCAGAGCACTCCATCTGCGCACGCGCGGCCTCAGGAAGATGGCCGCCCCCACCGATGACAAGGGTAATAGCGCAGTGTTATGACCTGGTGGTTAGGAGCACCCGGAATGACCTGATAATTAAACCTCATACAGGACGAGCTCTGGGATGTGGGAGCTCTGCTGACCGCAAGCCCTAATCCTATCACACACACTAGAAATAGCCGTCGAGCGCTCCTAACCAGACCTAGGCGCCTCGTCACAGCCTAAGAACTATCTAGCCCTAGAGATAGAAAATAAAGCCTACCTTGCCTCAGAGAAATTCCCCAAAGGCAAAGGAAGCCCCCCACATATATTGACTGTGAGTAAGATGAAAGTCACAAACGCAGAAATGAAACAGGTTACAGCAAAGGGAGGCCAGACTAACTAAATAGACAGAGGATAGGAAAGGTAACTTTGCGATCAGCACAAAAACCTACAAAAGACCACGCAGAGTGTGCAAAAAAGACCTCCGCACCGACTCACGGTGCGGAGGGGCCACTCTGCATCCCAGAGCTTCCAGCTAGCAAGACAAAATCATGAAAACCAGCTGGACAAGAAAACAGAGAACAAAATAAGACTATAAGGAACTTAGCTTCTGCAGGAGAAGGCAGGTCACCAGAGAGATCCAGGAGCGAACTGAACGAATGCAAAAACATTGACAGCTGGCATGGAGTAACGATCTGAGAGGAGTTAAATAGAGCAGCCAACCAAAGGATAAACCACGTCACCTGTGTAAGGAACCTCAGAAGCAGCAGCTTCACTCAAAGCCACCAGAGGGAGCCCATAGACAGAACTCGCCGAAGTACCATTCACGACCACAGGAGGGAGTTCGACAACAGAATTCACAACAGCGCAGATCGCGCGCTTTTTCTTCACCTGCGCGCAGTGGATTCGGCACTTGGACATGCGCACACCACTACGCCACCAACGGAAAGCTGGGGAAGAAACAGCGATGTCACCACGCCCACCCGACCTTACCAGCCTGATTGACAGGCGAAAACAGCGACTTTGGTAATGTATTTCGCAGCATAGGTGGGGAATCAGGGTACACTACATACACTATTGTAACGCACAGCGCAGGCCCTATTTAACAGTATTTTTATCTCAATCTGAAAAAACAGGGTGACAGGTTCCCTTTGATGTTTTTCTGTGGTATGATTATCTGGATAAGGCTGGAGTCACACTGCCATATTTCTTGTGAGAATCGCATTGTAAAACTTGTACTGGTTGTCCTCTCTCCTGACCCGAGCTTGACAGCTGCATAGTAATCCATCATGCTGTCATGTTCGGGTCAGAAGAGGTGCTGACCAGTCAGTGCAGTGCAGTGCCATGCCATTATCACACAAGAAATAAGGCAGTGTGACTCCAGCCTTAAAGGGATAGTCATTCAAAGTTTGAAAATTGCACTTTTTTTTTACATTTTTGTTTGATTTTTTTTTTTTTTATAAATAAACAAAATGTATCAACCTAAATTTACCATTATCATTAATTATAATGTGCAACGAAAAAAAACAATCTCAAAGTTACTGGGATTTGTTTAACCCTTTTCTGACATTAGACGTACTATCCCGTCGAGGTGGGGTGGGCCCCTATGACCACCAACGGGATAGTACGTCATATGCGATCGGCAGCGCTCACGGGGGGAGCGCCGCCGATCGCGGCCGGGTGTCAGCTGCCTATCGCAGCTGACATCCGGCACTATGTGCCAGGAGCGTTAACGGACCGCCCCCGGCAAATTAACCCCCGGCACACTGCGATCAAAGATGATCGCGATGTGCCGGCGGTACAGGGAAGCATCGCGCAGGGAGGGGGCTCCCTGCGGGCTTCCCTGAGCCCCCCGCAGCAACATGATGTGACCGCGTTGCTGCGAGGGTCTTACCTCCCTCCCTGCCTGCTCCAGGCCCGGATCCAAGATGGCCGCGGATCCGGGTCCTGCAGGGAGGGAGGTGGCTTCACAGAGCCTGCTCAGAGCAGGCACTGTGAAGCCTGCAGTGCTCTAAGGCACATCGGTGATCTGACAGAGTGCTGTGCAAACTGTCCTATCATCGATCTGTAATGTCCCCTCCCCCCCCGGGACAAAATAAAAAAGTAAAAAAAAATGTTTCCAAATGTGTAAAAAAAAAAATAAAAAAAATATTATTCCCATAAATACATTTCTTCATCTAAATAAAAAAAAAAAAAAAACAACAAAAGTACACATATTTAGTATCGCCGCGTCCGTAATGACCTGACCTATAAAACTGGCCCACTAGTTAACCCCTTCAGTTAACACCGTAAAAAAAAAAAAACGAGGCAAAACAACGCTTTATTATCATACCGCCGAACAAAAAGTGGAATAACAAGCAATCAAAAAGACAGATATAAATAACCATGGTACCGCTGAAAACGTCGCCATACAGCATCATCAGCAAAAAAATAAAAAAAAGTTATAGTCCTGAGAATAAAGCGATGCCAAAATAATTATTTTTTCTATAAAATAGTTTTCATCGTATAAAAGCACAAAAAATGATATAAATGAGGTATCGCTGTAATCGAACTGACCCGAAGAATAAAACTGCTTTATCAATTTTACCAAACGCGGAACGGTATAAACGCCTCCCCCAAAAGAAATTCATGAATAGCTGGTTTTTGGTCATTCTTCCTCACAAAAATCGGAATAAAAAGCGATCAAAAAATGTCACGTGCCCAAAAAGGTTACCAATAAAAACGTCAACTCGTCCCGCAAGAAACAAGACCTCTCATGACTCTGTGGACCAAAATATGGAAAAATTATAGCTCTCAAAATGTGGTAACGCAAAAAATATTTTTTGCAATAAAAAGCGCCTTTCAGTGTGTGACGGCTGCCAATCATAAAAATCCGCTAAAAAATTCGCTATAAAAGTAAATCAAACCCCCCCTTCATCACCCCCTTAGTTAGGGAAAAATTTTTAAAAAATGTATTTATTTCCATTTTCCCATTAGGGCTAGGGTTAGGGCTAGGGTTGGGGATACAGTTAGGGTTGGGGCTAAAGTTAGGGTTAGGGTTTAGATTACATTTACAGTTGGGAATAGGGTTGGGATTAGGGTTATGTCAGGGTTAGAGGTGTGGTTAGTAGGGTTGAGCGAAACGGGTCGAACATTTTCAAAAGTCGCCGACTTTTGGCGAAGTCGAGTTTCATGAAACCCGATCCGACCCCTGTGCGTTGTCGGCCATGCGTTTCAATGACGCGAAAAGCGCCATTTCTCAGCCAATGAAGGTAAACGCAGAGTGTGGGCAGCGTGATGACATAGGTCCTGGTCCCCACCATCTTAGAGAAGGGCATTGCAGTGATTGGCTTGCTGTCCGCGGCATCACAGGGGCTATAAAGGGGCGTTCCCGCCGACCGCCATCTTACTGCTGCTGATCTGAGCTTAGGGAGAGGTTGCTGCCGCTTCGTCAGAAGCAGGGATAGCGTTAGGCAGGGTCCATTAACCACCAAACCGCTTGTGCTGTAGCGATTTCCACTGCCCAACACCACCATCGGTGTGCAGGGACAGTGGAAGCTACATTTTTTTTTTTCCCCCCCCTCAGCGCTGTAGCTCATTGGGCTGCCCTAGAAGGCTCCCTGATAGCTGCATTGCTGTGTGTACGCCGCTGTGCAAACCAACTGCTTTTTTCAAAGCACAAATCCTCTTGTTCCTTCCTTTCTGCACAGCTATCTTGTTTGTTTGTCCACACTTTTTATTTAATTTGTGCATCAGTCCACTCCTTATTGCTGCCTGCCATACCTGGCTGAGATTACTGCAGAGAGATAGTAATTGAAGGACAGTTCCTTTTTTTGGTGGGAGATTAAGATTGGCATTTCTGCTAGAGTGCCATCCCTGTCTGTGTCATCTCTCACTCTGTGAGCCATAGAAAGCCTATTTATTTTTTTTGCTTGATTTGGCTTCTAAAATCTACCTGAAAAAATAACTACATCAATCAGTGGGAGAAAAATATTGGCCTCAGGGCTTGTGTGCCACTCCTGACTCATGTGTGTGCCATCTCTCACTCAGTGGGCCATAGAGAGCCTATTATTTTTTTTGCTTGATTTGGGTTCTAAATTCTACCTGAAAAAATCAATAAATCAATCAGTGGGAGATTAATATTGGCCTTTCTGCTTGTGTGCCAGTCTTGACTCCTGGGTGTGCCATCTCTCTCTCTCTCCAATTGTGGGCCATAGAAAGCCTATTAATTTTTTTGCTTGATTTGGGTTCCAAAATCTTCCTGAAAAAAATCACTAAATCAATCAGTGGGAGATAAATATTGGCCTCTGGGCTTGTGTGCCACTCCTGACTCATGTGTGCGTCATCTCTCACTCAGTGGGCCCTAGAAAGGCTATTTTTTGTTTTATTTGTTTTCTAAATTCTCCCTGAAAAAATCATTTTTTTTTATTTGGTTTCTAAATTATTCCTGAAAAAATCATTTTGTTTGTATTTTTTTTTTTTCTAAAGTCTCCCTTTTAAAAAAAAAAAAACACAAATCAGTGGGAGATTAATATTTACATTTGCGCTTCAGTGACAGTCCTGCGTGTGTGGCATCTCTCTCATTTGTTGCCAACAACAACAGAGTGTGTAACATTGTGGCTGATTTTCGTTGTGGTCTCACCCACCTGTAAAGGGGTAGCTAAATCATACTGAAGTTATAGCTCACCGTGTAAGTTGTGTGACAGCAACAAATACTGTTAGTTTGTTTACGTTTTTAAAACAATGAGGAAGTCTGGTGGAAGAGGTCGTGGCCGGGGGCGTTCATTGTCAGCTGGTAATGAGGGTAGTGGTAGTGGTGGAGCATCAGGTGGTCGTGGGAAAAAAAATATTGCACCTAAGTCTGGAGCTGTGGAGCCAGGTTCGTCGTCTGGCTACACAAGGCCTCGAACGCTCCCTTTTCTGGGAGTAGGAAAACCGCTTTTAAAGCCGGAGCAGCAAGAGCAAGTTTTGGCTTATCTTGCTGACTCAGCCTCTAGCTCTTTTGCCTCCTCTCGTGAAACTGGTAAAAGTAAAAGCAGCGCGTCGTTAGTGGATGTTCACGGTCAGGGACAAGTCGCTTCCTTGTCCTCTTCAGCAAAAACAACAACAGAGAAGAATGCAGCAGGCGACACAACGGGTTACTCCATGGAGCTCTTTACACATACCGTCCCTGGCTTAGAAAGTGAAGCAGTTAACAGTGCATGCCCATTACAAGTTGAATCTGACATGGAGTGCACTGATGCACAGCCACAGCCAGACTACTATGCTGGTCCTTTGACTCAGACCACAACATTGCCCTCGCAGGGTGCTGATCAAGAATCAGACCCTGATGAGACTATGTTGCCCCATCACGAACGCTATACCACCGACCGACACGGTGACACAGACGAAGTTGCATACGAGCTACAAGAAGAGGTAATAGATGACCCAGTTCTTGACCCCGATTGGCAGCCATTGGGGGAACAGGGTGCAGGCGGCAGCAGTTCTGAAGCGGAGGAGGAGGGGCCGCAGCAGGCATCAACATCGCAACAGGTCCCATCTGCCGGGCCCGTATCTTGCCCAAAACGCGTGGCAAAGTCAAAACCTGTTGGAGGACAGCGTGGCAATCCGGTTAAAGCTCAGTCTGCAATGCCTGAAAAGGTATCCGATGCTAGAAAGAGTGCAGTCTGGCATTTTTTTAAACAACATCCAATTGATCAGCGCAAAGTCATCTGTCAAAAATGTTCAACTAGCTTAAGCAGAGGGCAGAATCTGAAAAGTCTCAATACAAGTTGCATGCATAGACATTTAACCACCATGCATTTGCAAGCTTGGACTAACTACCAAACGTCCCTTAAGGTTGTAGCACCCTCGGCCAATGAAGCTAGTCATCAACGCAACATCCCTTCCGGCAGTGTAGGGCCAACATTTTCTGCACCACCTGCAGTATCTGTGCAGGTTTCTTTGCCAGGCCAAAGCAGTCAGGGTCAGGGAATCACCAGTTTCGTAGTAGGAAACACTGCATCTAGGGCACCGGCGGCAACAATACCATCTCCCACCGTCTCTCAGTCTGCCATGTCCACCGGCACCCCCGCTAGTTCCACGATCTCCAGCTCTCCAGTCCAGCTCACCCTACATGAGACTATGGTTAGAAAAAGGAAGTACTTAGCCTCGCATCCGCGTACACAGGGTTTGAACGCCCACATAGCTAGACTAATCTCGTTAGAGATGATGCCCTACCGGTTAGTTGAAAGCGAAGCTTTCAAAGCCCTGATGGACTACGCTGTACCACGCTACGAGCTACCCAGTCGACACTTTTTCCAGAAAAGCCATCCCAGCCCTCCACCAGCATGTTAAAGAGCGCATCGTCCATGCACTCAGGCAATCTGTGAGCACAAAGGTGCACCTGACAACAGATGCATGGACCAGTAGGCATGGCCAGGGACGTTACGTGTCCATCACGGCACACTGGGTAAATGTGGTGGATGCAGGGTCCACAGGGGACAGCAAGTTTGGGACAGTTCTGCCTAGCCCACGGTCTAGGAAACAGTTGGCTGTAGCCGTTCGCACCCCCTCCTCCTCCTCCTCGTCCTCCTGCAGAAGCGAGACCTCGTCCACAGACCGCAGTCGCACAACCACTCCATTCGAAGCTGCCACTGTTGCACACCAGGTCTCCCATTATGGGGCAGCTACTGGCAAACGTCAGCAGGCTGTATTGGCTATGAAGTGTTTGGGCGACAACAGACACACCGCTGAAGTTCTGTCCGAGTTCTTGCAGAAAGAAACGCAGTCGTGGCTGGGCACTGTAGATCTTGAGGCAGGCAAGGTAGTGAGTGATAACGGAAGGAATTTCATGGCTGCCATCTCCCTTTCCCAACTGAAACACATTTCTTGCCTGGCTCACACCTTAAACCTGGTGGTGCAGTGCTTCCTGAAAAGTTATCCGGGGTTATCCGACCTGCTCCTCAAAGTGCGTGGACTTTGCTCACATATCCGCCGTTCGCCCGTACACTCCAGCCGTATGCAGACCTATCAGCGTTCTTTGAACCTTCCCCAGCATCGCCTAATCATAGACGTTGCAACAAGGTGGAACTCAACACTGCACATGCTTCAGAGACTGTGTGAACAGAGGCGGGCTGTTATGTGAACAGAGGCGGGCTGTTATGTTTTTGTGGGAGGATACACATACACGGGCAGGCAGTAGGATGGCAGACATGGAGTTGTCAGGTGTGCAGTGGTCGAAGATTCAAGACATGTGTCAAGTCCTTCAGTGTTTTGAGGAATGCACACGGCTGGTTAGTGCAGACAACGCCATAATAAGCATGAGCATCCCCCTAATGCGTCTGCTGATGCAAAGTTTGACGCACATAAAGGATCAGGCGTCTGCAGCTGAGGAAGAGGAAAGCCTTGATGACAGTCAGCCATTGTCTGGCCAGGGCAGTGTACAGGACGAGGTAGCGGCCGAAGAGGAGGAGGAGGACGAGGAGGATGATGGGGATGATTATATTTTTAATGAGGAAGCTTTTCCGGGGCCAGTGGAAATTGTTGGCGCGGCAAGGCCGGGTTCTGGTTTTTGGAGGGACACAAGTGACGTGGATTTGCCTGAAACTGCCCCTCAACCAAGCACAACCACAGATTTGAGAACTGGAACTTTGGCCCACATGGCGGATTATGCCTTACGTATCCTCAAAAGGGACACACGCATAACAAAAATGATGAACGATGACTATTACTGGTTGGCCTGCCTCCTTGATCCTCGCTATAAAGGCAAATTGCAAAATATAATGCCACATGAGAACTTGGAACTAATATTAGCAACCAAACAATCAACTCTTGTTGACCGTTTGCTTCTGGCATTCCCTGCACACAGCGCCCGTGAACGTTCTCACACGAGCTGCAGGGGCCAGCAGACCAGAGGTGTTAGAGGGGCAGAAATCAGAAGTGGCGTTGGCCAGAGGGGTTTTCTGACCAGGTTGTGGAGTGATTTTGCTATGACCGCAGACAGGACAGGTACTGCAGCATCAATTCAAAGTGACAGGAGACAACATTTGTCCAGTATGGTTACTAACTATTTTTCATCCCTTATCGACGTTCTCCCTCAACCGTCATTCCCATTTGATTACTGGGCATCCAAATTAGACACCTGGCCAGAATTGGCAGAATATGCATTGCAGGAGCTTGCTTGCCCGGCAGCTAGTGTCCTATCAGAAAGAGTATTCAGTGCTGCAGGTTCAATACTAACAGAAAAAAGGACTCGTCTGGCTACCCAAAATGTAGATGATCTAACCTTCATTAAAATGAACCACAACTGGATTTCGAAATCTTTTGCCCCACCTTGCCCGGCTGACACCTAGCTTTCCTATGTAAAGGTCTTGCCTGTGGACTATTCTGAACGACTTTTCCAATCTCGTAATTTGCAGCACCTGATTGTCCAGCATCCAACATGTTAACACCTCCCTAAATGGCCAAAGTCCCCACACGGGGCCGTGGTATCGCCACTTGGCGCCAGCACCCGTGAGAGTACTGTTTGTCTGAAGAGGTGGGTGTGCCCGCTTTTGGTCGACGGCACTGCCACTAGGTCCCTCATAGTACAATAAAGTGTCTGGCGGTGGTGGTGCGCACCCAACGTCAGACACACCGTTGTAATATGAGGGGCCCTGGGCCTGTACCGCCGGCCACAAGACAGTTTCCCCCCACCCCAGCTCAAACAGTGCTCTACCACTTGCAAAATTTTCTCTCACAGCTCCACCAATGTTTAGTCTATGCGCTGACATCCTTCAATGCCTGGCACTGTCAATACCATTGTATTGACATTTTTGTTATGTTACGCCTTCGAAGCCTGTCTGCGGTCCCTCCTTCCACTAGGCCTCCACTGACCTGTCTACTGCTGTCCGTGTTCCCCTGGAACTCATTGTAAATTGCCTACATCCCAAATTTTGTTATGTTAGGCCTTCGAAGCCTGTCTGCGGCCCGTTCTTTCCACTACTACTACACTGACCAGGCCACTGCTGCCCGTGTTCCCCTGGAACCAATTTTAAATTGCCTACAGCCATCCCAATTTATTATGTTAGGCCTTCGAAGCCTGTCTGCGGTCCCTCCTTCCACTAGGCCACCACTGACCTGTCTACTGCTGCCCGTGTTCCCCTGGAACCAATTGAAATTGCCTACAGCCAGCCCAATTTATTATGTTAGGGCTTCAAAGCATGTCTGCGGTCCCTCCTTCAATAGGCCTCCACTGACCTGTCTACTGCTGCCCGTGTTCCCCTGGAACCAATTGTAAATTGCCTACAGCCAGCCAAATTTATTATGTTAGGGCTTCGAAGCCTGTCTGCGGTCCCTCCTTCCACTAGGCCACCACTGACCTGTCTACAGCTGTCCGTGTTCCCCTGGAACCAATTGTAAATTGCCTACATCCCAATTTTTGTTATGTTAGGCCTTCGAAGCCTGTCTGCGGTCCCTCCTTCCACTAGGCCACCACTGACCTGTCTACTGCTGCCCGTGTTCCCCTGGAACCAATTGTAAATTGCCTACAGCCAGCCCAATTTATTATGTTAGGGCTTCGAAGCCTGTCTGCGGTCCCTCCTTCAATAGGCCTCCACTGACCTGTCTACTGCTGCCCGTGTTCCCCTGGAACCAATTGTAAATTGCCTACAGCCAGTCCAATTTATTATGTTAGGCCTTCGAAGCCTGTCTGCGGTCCCTCCTTCCACTAGGCCTCCACTGACCTGTCTACTGCTGCCCGTGTTCCCCTGGAACCAATTGTAAATTGCCTACAGCCAGTCCAATTTATTATGTTAGGCCTTCGAAGCCTGTCTGCGGTCCCTCCTTCCACTAGGCCTCCACTGACCTGTCTACTGCTGCCCGTGTACCCCTTGAACCAACATCAGAAAATAAAAAAAAAGTATTTTGCTTATAAAAAAGAAAATACTGGAGAGATATCAATTGCAGACATGTTAAAATTAAAAACAAACACATACAACAAAAATCTGGTACAGTACTAAAAATGGCCACCAGCTACAATAACTTTCTCCTGCAAGTAGTTAACTGAAAGTTTTTTTAAATTTAAAACACAGATATGGCATCCACCGAGTGTTGTCCTGTCGCGTCTTCTTTATATTATTGCCAAGAAGATGCAAAACAATGAAAACAATAAAATCATTATTTACCAAAAAAAAAGAGTAAGTCAAAAGCACATTGCAAATAAACATTCATTACAAATAAAGAAGCAGGGCGCGTCTGAGGGTGAGTATATACCTAATAAGAATATAATCACCCTCGGACGCGCAATGCTTCTTTCCGACAGCCTTCATTCTTAAGAATCAGCCCTTCCGTGGTGTAGAGAGAGGGTGTGTTACACTCCAAGGTGTTCCCCAGGTTGCCTTTCCTGAGCTTCGATCTTCATGCTCTCGTTTAGTAGTTGTCGGAAACTACGCTGCATTAGGCCTACACATTGGGTATGGGGTGTAGAGAGAGGGTGTGTTACACTCCAAGGTGTTCCCCAGGTTGCCTTTCCTGAGCTTCGATCTTCATGCTCTCGTTTAGTAGTTGTCGGAAACTGCGCTGCATTAGGCCTACACATTGGGTATGGGGTGTAGAGAGAGGGTGTGTTACACTCCAAGGTGTTCCCCAGGTTGCCTTTCCTGAGCTTCGATCTTCATGCTCTCGTTTAGTAGTTGTCGGAAGCTACGCTGCATTAGGCCTAAATATTGGGTATGGGGTGTAGAGAGAGGGTGTGTTACACTCCAAGGTGTTCTCCAGGTTGCCTTTCCTGAGCTTCGATCTTCCGGCTCTCGTTTAGTAGTTGTTGGAAACTACGCTGCATTAGGCCTACAAATTGGGTATGGGGTTTAGAGAGAGGGTGTGTTACACTCCAAGGTGTTCTCCAGGTTGCCTTTCCTGAGCTTCGATCTTCCGGCTCTCGTTTAGTAGTTGTTGGAAACTACGCTGCATTAGGCCTAGAAATTGGGTATGGGGGAAACATTGGCGCATCTGCGGTCCCTCCTTCCACTAGGCCTCCACTGACCTGTCTACTGCTGTCCGTGTTCCCCTGGAACCAATTGTAAATTGCCAACATCCCAATTTTTGTTATGTTAGGCCTTTGAAGCCTGTCTGCGGCCCATTCTTTCCACTAATACTACACTGACCAGGCCACTGCTGCCCGTGTTCCCCTGGAACCAATTTTTAATTGCCTACAGCCAGCCCAATTTATTATGTTAGGCCTTCGAAGCCCGTCTGCGGTCCCTCCTTCCACTAGGCCTCCACTGACCTGTCTACTGCTGCCCGTGTACCCCTTGAACCAACATAAGAAAATAAAAAAAAAAGGATTTTGCTTATAAAAAAGAAAATACTGGAGAGATATCAATTGCAGACATGTTAAAATTAAAAACAAACACATACAACAAAAATCTGGTACAGTACTAAAAATGGCCACCAGCTACAATAACTTTCTCCTGCAAGTAGTTAACTGAAAGTTTTTTTAAATTGAAAACACAGATATGGCATCCACCGAGTGTTGTCCTGTCGCGTCTTCTTTATATTATTGCCAAGAAGATGCAAAACAATGAAAACAATAAAATCATTATTTACCTAAAAAAAAAGAGTAAGTCAAAAGCACATTGCAAATAAACATTCATTACAAATAAAGAAGCAGGGCGCGTCCGAGGGTGAGTATATACCTAATAAGAATATAATCACCCTCGGACGCGCAATGCTTCTTTCCGACAGCCTTCATTCTTAAGAATCAGCCCTTCCGTGGTGTAGAGAGAGGGTGTGTTACACTCCAAGGTGTTCCCCAGGTTGCCTTTCCTGAGCTTCGATCTTCATGCTCTCGTTTAGTAGTTGTCGGAAACTACGCTGCATTAGGCCTACACATTGGGTATGGGGTGTAGAGAGAGGGTGTGTTACACTCCAAGGTGTTCCCCAGGTTGCCTTTCCTGAGCTTCGATCTTCCGGCTCTCGTTTAGTAGTTGTTGGAAACTACGCTGCATTAGGCCTACACATTGGGTATGGGGTGTAGAGAGAGGGTGTGTTACACTCCAAGGTGTTCCCCAGGTTGCCTTTCCTGAGCTTCGATCTTCCGGCTCTCGTTTAGTAGTTGTAGAAAACTACACTGCATTAGGCCTACAAATTGGGTATGGGGTGTAGAGAGAGGGTGTGTTACACTCCAAGGTGTTCTCCAGGTTGCCTTTCCTGAGCTTCGATCTTCCGGCTCTCGTTTAGTAGTTGTCGGAAACTACGCTGCATTAGGCCTACAAATTGGGTATGGGGTGTAGAGAGAGGGTGTGTTACACTCCAAGGTGTTCCCCAGGTTGCCTTTCCTGAGCTTCGATCTTCCAGCTCTCGTTTAGTAGTTGTCGGAAACTACGCTGCATTAGGCCTACAAATTGGGTATGGGGTGTAGAGAGAGGGTGTGTTACACTCCAAGGTGTTCCCCAGGTTGCCTTTCCTGAGCTTCGATCTTCCGGCTCTCGTTTAGTAGTTGTTGGAAACTACGCTGCATTAGGCCTACACATTGGGTATGGGGTGTAGAGAGAGGGTGTGTTACACTCCAAGGTGTTCCCCAGGTTGCCTTTCCTGAGCTTCGATCTTCCGGCTCTCGTTTAGTAGTTGTAGAAAACTACACTGCATTAGGCCTACAAATTGGGTATGGGGTGTAGAGAGAGGGTGTGTTACACTCCAAGGTGTTCTCCAGGTTGCCTTTCCTGAGCTTCTATCTTCAGGCTCTCGTTAAATTGTGGTTAAATGGAACAACTGCATTTGGCGTACTAGTTGGTTTGGGGCCTACTAACAGTGTCTGCCGCTCCTTGCTGTTCTCCTGGTTTCCTGTCCTGAAATTCCGTTTTCAGGCGCTCGTTAAGTAGTTGTTAATGTTAGACTGCATTTGGCCTACTAGTTGGGTTGGGGCCTACTATCGGTGTCTGCCACTCCTTGCTGTTCTCCACTGAACAAAGCTGTGCCGCCTGTTTACTACGGTTGCCAATTTTGAACTGCATTTCGACTACTTACTGATTTGGGCCTACTCTCTGTGTCAGCCTCTCATTCCAGTTGTCCTCCACTGCAATGCCCCCTGGTTAGTCCTGTGTTACCAATTTTGAACTGCATTTAGCCCACTTTATTCTTTGGGCCTATATCTGTGTTTCCTCCTCATCCTGCCCATTGCCCAGCCAGTGATAGATGAGTCTGCTGGTACATTGACCCATAACGCAAAATTCCCAGTGCACGCTACACAGCAAGATTGTGACCCTGCTGAAAGTCAGGTTCCTCTTCCCACATACCATACCACCTTACACGGGGACAAAGAGGAAGGTGCAGATGAAAGTGCAGGTTCCTTCATCAGGTGGGGGGAGGAATACTAGTTGGCGACGTCACTGGCACAGGGCCTCTCATAGTACGCAAAAGTGTTGCTGCCGGTGGGAGGCGCCCCCGCCGTGCAAACACACCGCTGTACTTTGAGGGGCCCTGTGCCAGTGCCAGTGCCAATGCCAACGAGTGGGCCCCCCCTGCTTGCTCAGGTTCACAGCACTTGCAAAGTTGAAATACTTACCTCTCCCTGCTCCACTGGCATGACGTGGTCCAGATTTCCTGGGCCCACTAATTACTTGAACCAGCCCTACCCACCACAACTTTAGCCAAATGACCCCCAATTTCAAATGCCTTCCAATTATTATAATGTTAATTACGCTTGACAAGCTTCATTAAGAAGAATGGATGGTTTTGACATTAAAATGGGCACTCTAGGTGTTTTCCTGGCCCCCACTCACTGCCGACTATGCTGCCCCATTGACTTGCATTGGGTTTCGTGTTTCGGTCGATCCCGACTTTACGTCATAATCGGCCGATTTCACTCGACCCGACTTTTGAGATAGTCGGGTTTCGCGAAACCCGGCTCGACTCTAAAAAGGTCAAGGTCGCTCAACTCTAGTGGTTAGGGTTACCGTTGGAATTAGGGCTAGGGGTGTGTTTGGATTAGGGTTTCAGTTATAATTGGGGGGTTTCTACTGTTTAGGCACATCAGGGGCTCTCCAAACACGACATGGCGTCCGATCTCAATTCCAGCCAATTCTGCGTTGAAAAAGTAAAACAGTGCTCCTTCCCTTCCGAGCTCTCCCGTGTGCCCAAACAGGGGTTTACCCCAACATACGGGGTATCAGCGTACTCAGGACAAATAGGACAACAACTTTGGGGTCCAATTTCTCCTGTTACCCTTGGGAAAATACAAAACTGGGGACTAAAAAATAATTTGTGTGGGAAAAAAAAAAGATTTTTTATTTTCACGGCTCTGCGTTATAAACTGTAGTGAAACACTTGGGGGTTCAAAGTTCCCACAACACATCTAGATGAGTTCCCTGGGGGGTCTAGTTTCCAATATGGGGTCACTTATGGGGGGTTTCTACTGTTTAGGTACATTAGGGGCTCTGCAAACGCAATGTGACGCCTGCAGACTATTCCATCTAAGTCTGCATTCCAAATGGCACTCCTTCCCTTCTGAGCCCTCCCATGTGCCCAAATGGTGGTTCCCCCCACATATGGGGTATCAGCGTACTCAGGACAAATTTTACAACAACTTTTGGGGTCCAATTCCTCCTCTTACCCTTGGGAAAATACAAAACTTGGGGCTAAAAAATAATTTTTTGGGGAAAGTTTTTTTTTTATTTTCACGGCTCTGCGTTACAAACTGCAGTGAAACAGTTGGGAGTTCAAAGCTCTAACAACACATCTAGATGAGTTCCCTGGGGGGTCTAGTTTCCAAAATGGTGTCACTTGTGGGGGGTTTCTACTGTTTAGGTACATTAGGGGCTCTGCAAATGCAATGTGACACCTGCAGACCATTCCATCTAAGTCTGCATTCCAAATGGAGCTCCTTCCCTTCCGAGCCCTCCCATGCGCCGAAACAGTGGTTCCCCCCCACTTATGGGCTATCAGCGCACTCAGGACAAATTGGACAACAAATTTTGGGGTCCAATTTCTCCTTTTACCCTCGGGAAAATACAAAACTGGGGGCTAAAATATAATTTTTGTGGGAAAAAATGTTTGTTTTATTTTAACGGCTCTGCATTATAAACTTCTGTGAAGCCCTTGGTGGGTCAAAGTGCTCACCACACCTCTAGATAAGTTCCTTAGGGGGTCTACTTTCCAAAATGGTGTCACTTGTGGGGGGTTTCAATGTTTAGGCACATCAGTGGCTCTCCAAACGTAACATGGCGTCCCATCTCAATTCCTGTCAATTTTGCATTGAAAAGTCAAACGGCGCTCCTTCCCTTCCGAGCTCTCCCATGAGACCAAACAGTGGTTTACCCCCACATATGGGGTATCAGCGTACTCAGGACAAATTGTACAACAACGTTTGGGGTCCATTTTCTCCTGTTACCCTTGGTAAAATAAAACAAATTGGAGCTGAAGTAAATTTTTTGTGAAAAAAAGTTAAATGTTCATTTTTATTTAGTGGATGCTTTCCTGAAACGGAAAGTACTTGCAAGCAGCATAATACAAAGAATAGCAGATTTACCCAGAATCCTTTGCAGTAGGCGGAGCTATGCAAATCATCTCATCGTCCCGCTACATTTAGCCCAACTTGGGTCTCTCCCTAAGGTGGCTAGCATATATGTATCATTTTTATTTAAACATTCCAAAAATTCCTGTGAAGCACCAGAAGGGTTAATACACTTTTTGAATATGGTTTTGAGCACCATGAGGGGTGCAGTTTTTAGAATGGTGTCACACTTGGGTATTTTCTATCATATAGACCCCTCAAAATGACTTCAAATGAGATGTGGTCCCTAAAAAAATGGTGTTGTAAAAATGAGAAATTGCTGGTCAACTTTTAACCCTTATAACTCCCTAACAAAAAAAAATTTGTTTCCAAAATTGTGCTGATTTAAAGTAGACATGTGAGAAATGTTACTTACTAAGTATTTTGTGTGACAAATCTCTGTGATTTAATTGCATAAAAATTCAAAGTTGGAAAATTGCAAAATTTTCATAATTTTCGCCAAATTTCCGTTTTTTTCACAAATAAACGCAGGTACTATCAAAGAATTTTTACCACTATCATGAAGTACAATATGTCACGAGAAAACAATGTCAGAATCACTGGGATCCATTGAAGCGTTCCAGAGTTATAACCTCATAAAGGAACAGTGGTCAGAATTGTAAAAATTGGCCCGGTCATTAACGTGCAAACCACCCTCTCAAAGGACAGGTCATCAGAGGAAGACAGATTAAGTCAATAATGCTTATAGAAGGCAGAAGTGGAAGACCATGTAGCTGCCTTATATATCCTGTCGATCCACACTTCCTATGAAGTTGCCATGACCCTGGTGCAATCAGCCTTCAAATTCTCTGGAACTGGTATATTACTAGAGTGGTAGGCCAAGCTAATGGCGTCCCTAATCCATCTAGCTATGGTATCCTTTCTTACTTTGAGACCTTTCCCAACTCCTTTTAATGACACGATTAAGGACTCAATCTTTCTCTGTTTTGACATGGCTAAATATTGTACCAAGACCAGTTTAACATCTAGTGTGTGAAGTCACTGTTCCTCTGCATTTTTAGGTTAAAAAAACAAAAGGAACAATAATTTCATGACTATGAAATTTAGATGCGACTTTAGGACGATATGCTGGGTCTAGTCTCAATATAACTATCTTCTGAGATGTGAAACAGGTGGTTGACTTATAGAGCCTGTAAGTCACCCACCCTGTGGTCTGATGTTAGGGCCACTAATATTACTGTCTTTAGGGTGAATATCTTGACTGGTAATTCATCTAAGGGCTCAAAGGGAGATCTTGTTAATGCCTCCAGTAACCATGTTTAGTCCCCAAAGGGGCTTTTCTGGGGCCGGTATTGGTCTTGATCACATGCTTTAATAAACCTAATTATCCACCTATCTTCCTCTAGGTTATGCAGATACTTGCATCTTAAGGGTGCTAGTGGCCAGGTCCATCTAAATACCATATTGAAGAAACTAATATGGTCTTTATCAGAACTTTTCTACCAAATGATTGTCCCGAACTAGACAAGAATTTTGCCCATGTCCTAAAATATATCCTAGTTGTTACTGGCTTCCTGCTCTGCAGCAGAGTAGAGACTAAGGCCGAGGAGAAGCCCTTTTGGATTAACAGCGACCTCTCAAACTCCAGGCCATCAAATGCAGGCCTGCCCTATGGGGCTAACAAACTGGGCCATGCTTGAGGAGACCGGGATATCTGGAAGAATCCAGCGAACCGACAATGACATCATCCGCATCCACAAAAATCGTTGCCTCTTGGGCTAAAACGAAGCAATTAGAATGAGGTTTGCTCTTTCTTCCCCAGTCTTCCTCAGCACTACCGGAATCAACATTAATGGGGAAAAGGCGTAGGCTAGTTAGAATTCCCAGGGAATGTGTAGTGCATCCACTCTTGGATTTAGTTAGAGAGCAGAAGTTTTTTGTTTTTCTGCTTTGCTCGTTTGCAAACAGGTCTATTTCTGGATGCATCTATCGTTCCATAATTTGTTGGAATATTACTAGATTCAGCTCTCATTCCCCTTGTTTTAGCATATTATGACTGAGGAAGTCTGTTCTATCCTTTTCCTTCCCTCTTAAGTGGAGCACGGTCCGTAGTAACTCAGGTTGTTCTGTAAACCGAAGGATTTCCTCTGTCACCAACATCAGAGGGCGAGATCTTGCACCTCCCTGATGGTTGATGTAAGCAACAGTCGTACGGTTGTCTGACATAACTAAAATATGCTGCCCCTTTAGATGGGCAGCAGCTTCACTATTCCATTCTTTACTGCCAGTAGCCCTTTCATATTCGATAAATAGTTTTTCTCCATTTCCGACCAGGCTCCCTGGACTATGTAATCTCTGAGACGTGCTCCCCATCTTTCAGAGCTTGCAACTAACACAATCACATCACTGATCTGATATCACAATGGAATTCCCTGTGACAGATTCTTCCAGTCCAGCCACTTAGCAATGGGATCGATGGATACTTGGGTTAGTGTAGTCTTCCCTTCTAAATAGCCGTGAGTCTTTTCTCTTATTTTAGGATGTCCTGCTGTAAACATCTGGACCCACTGGATCTCTGGAATACAGGACGTCACTGTCCCTATCAGCGAAATAGCCTTCCTTAGAGTCATAACCGGTCTAGCAACCGCTGCTGATATTAGGGTTATGATCCTGTTATTTTCTTCCGGTAGACAAGAAGTCTGTTTTTCAGAGTCTCAGATAAGCCCAAACAACAACTGAATCCTTAGGGGTTCCAGTTTTGATTTCTACAGATTTAATATCCATCCTAGCTGGATCAGGCTGGCTCTTACTTGAACCAGTTGGTGATTGTAGTCTTCTATTGATCTGCCGATCACTAAAAAATTGTCCAGTTACGGAACTATCAAAATATTTTATTCTTAGAGATGTGCTGTTACTTCTAGAATAATCTTAGTAAATATCCTTGGGGTCATGGATATACCAAAGTGTAGGGCCCTGTACTGAAAGCGTCTGACTTGTTTGTTTATATACAAGACTACTGTCAGGTATAATAATAATAATAATAATCTTTATTTTTATAAAGCGCTAACATATTCCGCAGCGCTTTACAGTTTTGCACACAATATCATCGCTGTCCCCGATGGGGCTCACAATCTAGAATCCCTATCAGTATGTCTTTGGAATGTGGGAGGAAACCGGAGTGCCTGGAGGAAACCCACGCAAACACGGAGAGAACATACAAACTCTTTGCAGATGTTGTCCTGGGTGGGATTAGAACCCAGGACTCCAGCGCTGCAAGGCTGCAGTGCTAACCACTGTGCCACCGTGCTGCCCATAGGTGGTCTCTCACATGGATTGGGATGTGGTAATAAGCGTCTTTTAAGACCAGGACACTCATAACAGCCCAGGAACAGTATTTTTATGGTCGATTTTATGGACTCCATCTTGAAGGGCCTGTAGACCAGAAACTTGTTTAGTCCATTTAGGTTGACTTTAGTTCTGAAGGTACAGTTGGGTTTTCTCACTAGGCATAAGGGAGAATAGAATCCTTTCTCCTGCTGCTGAACCAGCACCTCCACCAGAACCTGTTTCTGTAGTAAGGTTAGTACTTCCACTTTCAGGGCAAATTGTCCCCCAGGAGTTTCGGGAGATGAAATCCTGAAAGTGTGCTGGGAAGTAGACTTCTAGAGTAGAATTCTAGTCTCCGCTCTGACTGTACTATGTTCAGAATCCAGGAAGTGGATGATATCCTCTCCCAGGTGGGCCAGAAGTGTGAAAGCCTTCCTCCTACCAGGGGAACCATCACTTCCTCAGAAGAAAGGCCACTGAACATCAGCTCCTTCCTATCCTTCCACTTCCCCAGTTGACTTAAGGGCTTGTTCCTGTTATATCTTCTCTTATGAAAGGAACTTTTATACTGGGAAATGGACACACTAGGAAATCCTTTCTTCCTATCTGCCACCTTATTCAATATTATATATATTGGGCATCCCCTGGCCAGCTCTTGAGCCACAATGCTCTACAGGCCACATTTGATAAATTTGCTGACCTGGGTACCAACCTGACTGAATCCGCCAACATGTCTGCGAGGAAGGCAGCAGCTCCCTGCATTAGTGGAAGATCTAAAATGATCTTATCCCTAGGGGTGATGTTCCTGATTTGATCCTCAAGCTGTTGTAACCAACCATCATAGATCTGGTCATGCAGGTTGCTGCTATTACTGGCTTTAATGCCCCTGCTGACGATTACCATGCTTGTTTTAAATAAATCTCCACTTTTGTGCCCAGGGGTACCGAAGACTGCCCTTCAACATGTGGTGGTTTTAGTTACAGCAGGATCCTACCTACCCATAAATACAAGCTTTTCTGAGAGTTATCTACACTTACCCAGGAAGACAGACTTCAGCCTAAAGGTACCGTCACACATAACGATATCGTTAACGATATTGTTGCTTTTTGTGACGTAGCAACGATATCGTTAAGGAAATCGCTATGTGTGACAGCGACCAACAATCAGGCCCCTGCTGGGAGATCGTTGGTCGCTGAGGAAAGTCCAGAACTTTATTTCGTCGCTGGATCACCCGCTGACATCGCTGGATCGGCGTGTGTGACACCGATCCAGCGATGTCTTCACTGGTAACCAGGGTAAACATCGGGTTACTAAGCGCAGGGCCGCGCTTAGTAACCCGATGTTTACCCTGGTTACCAGCGTAAACGTTAAAAAAACAAACACTACATACTTACCTTCAGCTGTCTGTCCCCAGCGCTCTGCTTCTCTGCACTCCTCCTGCATCCTGTGTCAGTGCCGGCCAGCCGGAAAGCACAGCGGTGACGTCACCGCTCTGCTTTCCGGCTGACCGGCGCTGACAGTGCAGAGGAAAGCAGAGCGCCGGAGGACAGACAGCTGAAGGTAAGTATGTAGTGTTTGTTTTTTAAACGTTTACGCTGGTAACCATGGTAAACATCGGGTTACTAAGCGCGGCCCTGCGCTTAGTAACCCGATGTTTACCCTGGTTACCGGAGACCTCGGGATAGTTGGTCGCTGGAGAGCTGTCTGTGTGACAGCTCTCCAGCGACCAAACAGCGACGCTGCAGCGATCGACATCATTGTCGGTATCGCTGCAGCGTCGCTGAGTGTGACGGTACCTCAAGAGAAGTATTCACACTAGACACGTAGGGTCCCAGCAGCACGAAACCACCTTGTCATTGGTTGCTGGGCATGCATGAATTGGCCAAATTATGTGCGAAGCATCTGAATTTTATATTATCCAGAGCAGTATTGAAATTCATATTTCATATATTCCATGTTTACATGCTTTAGAACGATAGAGTGCAACTTCTTTTGCATATTGAATATGAAGGTGGCTGCTCTTAGTATACATCTATTCACATTAGCATGGAAGTGCGAGTCAGTCTTTTGATATTTCTCAGTTGTAACAGAAGCGGACATGACTGCGGTTTTTGACCGATCTCAGAGAACGAGCACACTACAACTTTATCAATACACCATACCATCCCTGCCTGCACCCCACTCACGGTTCAGCAGTTTGTCCAGTTCACCGTACTCTGTCCTCTCTCAGCACTGCAGCCAGCCCTCAATCCTGCAGTTGTGGTCATGTAAAAAAGATGGTTTCCGCCTACACATGACAAAGCTAAGAGGTTGAACTCCACCATCTCCAATCTTTTGGCCACGGAAATGATGCCTTTATGCCTGGTAGATATAGACAGTTTCCGAAAGCTAATGGTTGTTGCAGACCCCCAGTACAAGTTGCCCAGTCGCCATAACTTCTCCAAGAAAGCTGTGCCTGCACTACACTAGCATGTCGCAGACAACATCAGGCATTCCTTGACTAAATCTATATCTACCAATGTGCATTTTACCAGACACTTGAATGAGAAAGTAGGGTCAAGGCAGGCATTACATCTAGTTGGCTGGGCACTGGGTGATTCTGGTGACTGAGGAGGCAGGTGGGAAAGGGGCTGCTCAGCAAGACTTGGAATCTCCAATGCTTGCAGGACAAACCTCTGTATTTCACACTTCTTCCACTGCTTCTGCCTCCTTCTCTAGGGTTTCTACTTGCGCCACCAACCTATGCCTTAATGAGAGACACGTTCCAGAGTGAATCTCCATCAAGTCCGGACTGCACAGCCAGGGCTCACTGCAATCAGGCAGTGTTAAAATTTATATGCCTTGGAGATTGCAGTCATACAGCTGAAGAGTTGTGGACAGCTCTTCAGGCCGAGTTTGAGCAATGGCTGTCTCCCATTGATCCAGGGAAGGATGTGTCCGATAACGGTGCAAACCTGGTGGTGGCCCTATGCTGAGACAAGCTCACACATGCTTTGCATGGCTCATGTCCTCAACCTGGTGGTACAACGATTTCTCTGCCACTATCCTGGTCTTAATGAGCTGTTGCCGCAAGCACGGAAGCAGTGTGTTCACTTCCACCATTCGCACCCCTCAGGTCATCGACTTGCATCGATACAGAGGTCTTTGTCCATGCCAGTTAACAGGTTGATATGCAATGTGCTGACACGGTAGAATTATACTCTGCGCATGTTGCAGCAACTGTGGTAGTAGCAACGAGCCCTGATCCAGAATGTCATGTCCAATAGTCTGGGTCAACGCAGTACGGACGTGGTGCATATCACGTTTACAGAGTGGGCACAGATTAAGGACCTCTACACCCTTCTGCATAGTTTTGAAATGGCTAGTAAGATGGTTGGCTCTGATGATGCAGTCATCAGCATCACTATTCCGGTCATCTTTATGCTGGAGAAAACTGAAAAGCCTGCGAGACGAGGTGGTGGTCCCAGAGAAAGGGGAGGAAGCAGAGGAGGATGCGGAAGGGATAAGATTATCTCAAAGTTCCAGACTGTCGTCACCCAGGCAGGTGCCAAGGGAGTGTGAATTACTGCAATCGAGGGGAGCTGCTGATACCAGACAAACTGTTAGTGAAGGTGCAAGAGCTGAGGAACAAACGGAGGAAAAAGAGGTGTTGGTCGAGCAACTGTCTGGAGATGAAGAGGATAATCATAAACTCTCTGTTTGTGGTTAGCGGGAGGGGACAGAGGAAACCAGCATCAGTGTTACCAAGCTACAAACACACCATGCGCTTGAACCTCGTGGAAGAGCCAGACATACGAGTGCCTTCTTGCTGCAACATGATCCCCGAAAAGTTATGATTCAAAATAGTGCTGACTACTGGGTTGCCACTCAGTTAAAGCCACGTTATAAGACCAAATTTTGCCAGATGCTTCCCACCCTGGAGAGGGACCCGCGAATGCTCGAGTATTGAAACACGCTTTTACACAACCTTAAGAGAAGTTTTTCCCCAGACAGTAAAGAGGCACACAGCGTGCATTACAGCTCTAGACTTCCAACCTCTGGCACGTCTATTCATCAACGCCAAAACATTAGCAACAGCAGTAGTGTAAGTGGCAGAAGCCATTTCTGAGAGCACTTTGACACATTCCAAGTCCAAGTCTGACACGTGGTGAACGACTGGAGAGGATGGTGGAGGAGTATCTAGAACTCAATATGAATACCAACAGGGAGGGTTTGGACCCTTTCACATTTTGGTCTGCAAAAATGGATGAGTGGCTGTCCTGAGCTCGCCTCTCATGCATTGGAGGTTGCATCACGCCCGGCAGCCAGTGTTCTCTAAGAGCGCATCTTCAGCGCTGCTGCTGGTGTCCTGACTGAAGCGCAGCCAGCTGTCCCCTGAAAGTGTAGACCATCTAACTTTCATCAAGATGAACAAGTCATGGATCTCCAAGGACTTTTACACCCCAATCGCAGACTGTACAGACTAGGCGATATTGTAGTTTTTAGTGTGCTGCATTGATCTTGCGTAATTGCAGTCTGTGATATCTTTAGTGGGGTTTCCGTGCCTGCTGCTGCTGTAGATGTTAACATTAATTTGTGGAAATGTTAACAGTTCTGGTTGGGTCTCCATCTGCTGGGTTGGCTGTAGTGGAAGAGTTGTCAGTCCCCATTATACTATTTATACACTAGTGAAATTGATGCCACTTTGGTAGTGTCTGCCACTAATTTTTGGAAATGTGTAGACTCTTGGTTGGTCTCCTTCATGTGTGTTGCCTGTAGTAGTAGGCCTCAGAGACCGGCAGGCCTCCACTTCCTTTGAGTCAAATACCAGTGTTACTATCCTTACATTTTCTGACAATTGTAGTCTAAGAAACTAATATTTTTGCCACCTGAGTGTGGCTGAGCATCAAAACAGGTTGAGCTGTTGCATGTGGTATCAGGGCTCCCAGCGAAGCAGACCTACTCCGATCCCTCTTCCACGTCGTCTTAATTTAAAGTTCAATTCAAAGCAGTAAATGCTGGCTCAGACCCCGATACCTCATGCATGGCTGATTGCTGCCATGCCATTCTAAAATTTGTACTGTGGGTGAATTGAGGCCACTTTCCTGGTCTCTGCCTTTAATTTGATGTGTCTTAGCAGCTTTTAGGAAAGTGATGGTGTTGTATATGAGTTTGTTTTTGCATTCCATTGACTCCAATGGCGTTCGGCTATGGTCGGCGAATATTCAACAAATAAAAATCGGCGATCATAATCTTAACCAAACATTGAAATATTCACTCATCTCTAGTGATGAGATGACAGAAGGCCATCCATCTTAACAACTTAGATGCTAAGAATACTACTCATCATGTCATCTTAGGGGATTAAATCTTTTGGAGTCATCTCCGATCACAACTGCACCTGCTGAACACCAGATGTAGAACACAGCTAGCATCCACTAGATTTTTATCAACAGTACCATGCACAAATATTCTTAACATGTTAAGTTAATCATTAACAATGTTAGCACACCACAAGGTTTTTTTGAAACCGCACAATCATGAAAAAATAAATAAATATACCTGGAATGGTTCCAAGCAAGATTTCAGGCTGCCCGAATTGTGCTTTCTCTCCAGCATAGATAATGTCACACATCATAGCAAGCTCACATCCTCCTCCAAGCTATATGAACAAAGAAAAAAAAAACAAATATTCATAATGGGATATACAAATTGGAAAAAAAGTTGACACAAGGGGCCGTTTCTAGGTCTTAAAGAGAACCTTTCATCAGGTCAAAAGTGGCCAGTTTTCTGTTCATATTTTCTCTCAAGATGTCATTTTTATTAATTTCTTCAACCTGTTATACAGCTCAAGAAAATATAGGCCTTTTAATCTAGTGCTAAACTGTGATTAACAAATGGAAAATCAGGGGCTCAAAACAAAACCACGGTCAGGTAGACCAACAAAAATGTTGTAAACAACTGCCAGGAAAATTGTTCGGGATGCATTGAAAAACTCACAAATAACATCAGCTGAAATACAAGACTCTGAAAACTAGCGATGTGGCTGTTTTAAGATGCACAATAAGGAGGCACTTGAAGAAAAATGGGCAGCATGGTCGAGTCGCCAGAAGAAAGCCATTACTGCACAAATACCACAAAGTATCTCACCTACAATACGCAAAACAGCACAGACAATATTTTCCACAGTCAGAACATGAATACGGCTTTTCTCCATTGTGAATTCTTTGATGTTTAATAAGATGTGATTGAACTGTAAAGCATTTCCCACATTCTGCAACAAGGTAATTTGGAGTGATGAAACCAAAATTGAACGTTTTGGTCACAACCATAAACGTTACATTTGTTAGAGAGGTCAACAAGGTCTATGATGAAAGGAACACCATTCCAACTGTAAAGCATGGAGGTGGATCGCTGATATTTTGGAGCTGTGTGAGCTACAAAGGCACAGGAAACTTGGTCAAAGTTGAAAGAAAAGTGAATGCAGCACATTATCAGCAAATACTGGAGGAAAATTTGCACTCATCAGCCCAGAAGCTGTGCATGGGACAGACTTGAAAGTTCCAATATGACAACAATCCAAAACACAAGGCCAAGTCCACCTGTTGTTGGCTACAGCAGAACAAAGTGAAGATTCTGGAGTGGACATCTCAGTCTCCTGACTTCAATATCATTGAGCCACTCTGGGGAGATCTCAAGTATGCAGTTCATGCTAGACAGCCTAGGAATTTACAGGAACTAGGGTCTTTTTGCCAAGAAGAGTGGGCAGCTTTACCATCTGAGAAAATAAAAAACCACATACACAAATACCACAAAACACTTCAAGCTGTCATGGATGTTAGAGAGGGCAAAACACTGTATTAAGAAATGGGGTATGCGAACTTTTGATCAGGGTCATTTGAATGTTTTGGGTTGTCATTATGATTTAAAAAGCGAAAACAGAGTAGTTTGACAATAAATTGCTTCACCCAACCACTAACCATGAGCGGAGAAAAAGTTTTTGATATTCTCTGAAAAAAAGGTGAAGAAAGCAAAAATTAAACTGGGGTATGTAAACTTTTGAGCACAACTGTATATGATTCAGACGGAACACTCGGCGCTATCTGACCTGTGATCTGTAGATGTCAGTCTTTTAAGGCGTGCACAAAAGTGCCGTCGGCCACAGTTTTCCGCACCTCTGAAAAAAAGGTCACTGCTGAACAGAGGCCAAACTGAGTCCAGAGTAACTCTGCTGCCTTAATATAGTGAATGGATCCCTTGAGGATTTCAACTAACTTCCAGCACTCAAAGATTTAAACCCTGATGTGAGTGCTCAGCGTAGAGTGCCAGATAAATGTGATCCAAATGGTTATGTAAAATTTTCCCAGTAAAAGCTTCAACTTAATCCACAAAAAAGCCACTCAGGTCTGTCATCTGTCAATGGAAATATAGGGAGCTTCCACATTACTGGTAGCACAAAGGCTCTGGAAAAGCGAAGTCGCCCCCCAAAAGAAATTCAGCAAATTCTGTGCTCCCAAATCCAACTGCCTCCTACCTTCTGAGCCACAGTGTGCCTAATCCACATTTAGCGTCCACATTTGGCATTTCTGTAGCGATGTCAGCCTGCATAATTTACAGGTGCATGAGCTGGGAACAATGTACAGGCCCTACAGTGTACTGATCACTATAGTAGCAGTTTGCAATTTTTCGTCAGCAATATCCGCTGCTGCTTGTTTCAGGGAAAACTCCGATGAAGTCAAAATTGTCAAGATATCTGTAGATAAACTCCCAAAATGAGGATTCTGCCCTTCTAGCACTTAGGGGCTCTGTATATGGAGACCACAAACTATTCTAGGAAATTATGCGCTCCAGGGTACCTTCTGTATAACAGTACTGCTTAGCCATATGGCGAGATTTGGGAGGGACAGAGTGCTATTTGCCAATAGCACAGCATCCCTCCAGAGTTTCGCTGTATGGCTAAGCAGTACTGTACAGCCACATTTTGGGTATTTCTACAGTAAGCAGAAATTGTGGGACAAATTTTAGTGCCATTTTTACCCATTTCCCCTTGTGAAAATGTAAAATCTTGGACTAAAACTAAATTTTGGTGGTTAAAATATTTTTTTTTCCTCATTGCCCAATGGGATAAAATTCTGTGACTCATCTGGGGTGTCAAAATGATTGCTGCACCAGTAGATGAATTCATTAAGAGGTGTAGTTTGTAAAATGGGGTCTCTCTTATGGTGGTGTTCTGCTGTTTTGGCACTTCTGGTGCTCTGCCAATGTGACATGTCAGGGTATGTGCACAAGTTGCAGATTTGCCTGAGGATTTTTCTACACGGAATCTGCATCTCTTGGCAGAAAACGCAGGTGCGTTTTTGATGCGTTTTTTTGCGCGTTTATGCGTTTTTGTAAGCTAAATAAAGATGTATTATTGAACAAAAAAAAATATTTGCGATGTAATTTCTTGTCCAACCTCCTCTTTTACATTTGTCCAACCCACACTCCATTACACACACAGATAGATAATAGATAGATATAAATATAGATAGAAAATAAATAGATAGAAGGAATGAGATAGATAGAATAGATAGATAAAAGGAATGAGCTAGTGGGTTAAGAGCTGGCTCAGGGATAGGAAACAAAGGGTAGTTATTAATGGAACACACTCGCACTGGGTCGCGGTAAGCAGTGGGGTACCAAAGGGGTCAGTATTGGGCCCTCTTCTGTATGTATAACTATGTGCTTAATTGTAAAACACTGGGCAAAACAGTCAATGAAAAAGACCTGGGTGTATGGGTGGATGACAAACTCACATTCATTTAGTGGCCAGTGGCAGGCAGCTGCTACAAAGGCAAATAAAATAATGAGATGCATTAAAAGAGGCATAGATGCTCATAGGGAGAACATAATTTTACCTCTATACAAGTCACTAGTTCAACCACACTTAGAATACTGTGCACATTTCTGGGCTCCAATGTATAAGACAGACGTAGTTGAACTAGAGCGGGTGCAGAGAAGAGCAACCAAGGTTATTAGAGGACTGGGGGGTCTGCAATACCAAGATAGATTATTACACTTGGGGCTATTTAGTTTGGAAAAACGAAGGCTAAGGGGTGATCTTATTTTAATGTATTAATATATGAGGGGACAGTACAAAGACCTTTCTGATGATCTTTTTAATCATAGACCTGAGACAGGGACAAGGGGGCATCCTCTACGTCTGGAGGGAAGAAGGTTTAAGCATAATAACAGACGCGGATTCTTTACTGTAAAAGCAGTGAGACTATGGAACTCTCTGCCGTGTGATGTTGTAATGAGTGATTACTAAAATTTAAGAGGGGACTGGATGCCTTTCTTGAAAAGTATAATGTTGCAGGAGATTATATATATATATAATATATATATATATTGTAGGGATTTCACTCACTCAGCTGCGACGGCTGACACTTAGGAGACGTGTTCCTTTAAAGTTCACTGGGTTTATTGCTTCATAAACCATGTGGCAAACAACAGAAATCAAATAGCCTTTGGTTCAGGTAAAGAAAAACAAGTGTCCAGTTCATCCGGCTCAGTCCTGAAGCCGTAACACACTCAGGAGGGTTTCACCTCCACACATACCTACCTGTGTTAAGCATTAGGCTTTCTTTTATATGTCTAACCACACCCAGAACCCATCACATGACCAGACATGTGGTTGTGACATCACCACAGGTCCTGAAACACATATAGGTAGCCATGGTTACATCACAGCAACAAGCCATCTATAAGACACACATCTCCCATCGATTAGACATCCTTTAGCCACGCTACATACCTCCCCCCTCTGCCTAAAGCCGTGGGGCTTGGCACTTTCTCCCACTAGACAAGGGATTCTTGACAGGGCATCAGCATTACCGTGCAGCTTTCCGGCCCTATGTTCCACATGGAAACAGAAGTCCTGCAGGGCTAAGAACCAACGGGTGACCCTAGCATTTCTACCCTTCGTTTCCCTCATCCACCTAAGTGGGGCATGGTCGGATATCAGTCTAAATTTACGTCCCAGCAAATAGTACTGTAATGTGTCGACTGCCCATTTTATGGCCAAGCACTCCTTTTCAACGACTGAGTAGTTCTTTTCAGATGAGGACAGCTTCCTACTCAGATAGAGAACAGGATGCTCCTCTCCATGTAGTTCTTGGGAAAGGACTGCTCCCACCCCAACATCTGAGGCATCTGTCTGAAGAATAAACTCTTTCTTGAAGTTTGGGGCCATCAGAACGGGTTGCTTACATAAAGCCTCTTTCATTTCTTGGAAGGCTGAATCTGTTTCTTCGGACCACTTAACCATTACTGATTTTGTCCCTTTTAGCAGGTCAGTCAGAGGCGCCGCCATTGTGGCGAAGTTTGGGATGAACCTCCTGTAATATCCCACGATTCCCAGGAAGGCTTTAACTTGCTTCTTGGAAACTGGTTTTGGCCATGTTTGAATTGCCTCCACTTTACTGATTTGGGGTTTTATTTCTCCATGACCCACTATGTATCCAAGGTACTTAGCTTCTTCTTTACCCAATGCACACTTCTTCGGGTTTATTGTAAATCCGGCCTCTCTTATAGCATCAAACACCGCTTGGACTTTCTCCAGATTACTCTCCCAGTCCGGGCTAAAGATGACGATATCATCTAGGTACGCAGCAGCGTATGCCTTGTGGGGTGCAAGGACTCTATCCATAGCCCTTTGGAAGGTGGCCGGAGCTCCCTGTAGGCCAAATGGCATCCGGACATACTGGAAGCATCCATCTGGTGTAGAAAACGCCGTCTTCTCCTTGGCTTCCTGTGCCATGGGGATCTGCCAATACCCCTTCGTCAAATCCAAGGTGGTTATGTACCTGGCGGGCCCAAGCCTTTCGATGAGCTCATCAACTCGGGGCATGGGATATGCGTCGAACTTGGAGACCTCATTCAACTTCCTATAGTCGTTGCAAAATCTCCACTCCCCATCAGGTTTTGGGACCAGGACAATTGGGCTCGACCAACCGCTCTTGGATTCCTCAATGACTCCAAGCTTCAACATACGCTCCACTTCCTTGGAGACTATTTCTCGACGGGCCTCAGGAATTCTATAGGGCTTCACGTTCACGCGCACATGGGGCTCTGTCAGGACCTCATGCTCTATGACCTTCGTGTACCCAGGCAACTCGGAAAACAGGTCCCTGTTTTTCTGGAGTAACTCCCGGCATTGCTGTTTCTGGGACTCCGATAGCGTCTCCGCTATAGTAACCGCTCCAACCTCATCTTCTGGGTTGCTTAACAACGATGGAGTTACTGTCGGCTCTCTATCTTGCCACGGCTTGATAAGGTTGACATGGTATACTTGGAATGGTTTCCGTCTTCCTGGTTGGTGAATTTTATAGTTTACTTCACCAAGTTTCTCGACAACCTCATATGGCCCTTGCCATTTGGCCAAGAACTTGGTTTCCACTGTCGGAACTCGGTCTCCCGGATTGAATTGCCTCACTCTTGCAGACCGGTTGTAGACCCTGGCCTGAGCTTCTTGTGCTTGGAGAAGGTGTTCTTTCACGATAGGCATCACCTTTGCAATCCTCTGCTGCATCAGGGCCACATGCTCAATGACGCTTCTGTGGGGCGTGACTTCGGCTTCCCAGGTTTCCTTGGCTATATCCAGGAGTCCTCGTGGATGTCGGCCATACAGAAGCTCAAACGGTGAGAAACCTGTGGAGGCCTGTGGAACTTCACGAATGGAAAACATCAAATAGGGTAAGAGACAATCCCAGTCTCTACCGTCTTTCTCTATAGCTTTTCTCAGCATGCTCTTCAGTGTCTTGTTAAATCTCTCAACAAGGCCATCTGACTGGGGATGGTACACCGAGGTCCTCAACTGGGAGATTTTCAGGGCTTTGCATAGTTCCCTCATCACCTTGCTCATGAAAGGTGTCCCCTGGTCAGTCAGGATCTCCTTCGGCAGACCTGTCCGGGAAAAGACATGGACCAACTCGCGAGCTATACTCTTTGAAGAAGAATTTCTCAAGGGAATTGCCTCAGGATAGCGTGTGGCGTAGTCCAGGATGACTAATGTATACTGATGGCCCCGGGCTGATTTAACTAAGGGACCGACCAAGTCCATGGCAATTCTCTCGAATGGCACCTCAATAATGGGCAGTGGCACAAGGGGGTTCCGGAAATGAGGAGTGGGAGCAGTTAGCTGACATGTAGGGCAGGACCTGCAATAGTTCACTATTTCCCGGTGGCACCCAGGCCAATAGAACCTCTGCACAACCCGTTCCTGCGTTTTTTCCACCCCTAGGTGTCCACCCAAGATGTGTGAATGGGCCATGTCCAACACCTTCCGTCTATATGGACCCGGCACTACCAACTCCTCCCTTATTTTCGTGACCCGGTACAACAACTCCCTGCTCATTAGAAAATGGGGAAATCTTGTGTCTGCCCCCGGCTCCTGTACCACCCCGTCAATAACTGTGACATTTTTAAAGGCTTCCCTCAGAGTGGGGTCCCTATGTTGGGCAGTCCCAAAATTTTCACCGGATACCTCTAACTCCAGAATGTCAGATGCAGGGGACACTTCCTCCTCATCTCCAGCCAGGACACAAAAAGGAAATCTGTCTGACTCTGGGTGTGGCACCACCCTTCCCGGGTTCACTGGTTCCCTACTCTTGCTAGGGAGCTCAGAACCTTTCCCCCACAAATCCCAAAACAAACAGAAATCCCGGCCAATAATTATAGGGTGCAACAAGTCCTGAACGACGCCGACTATGTGGGACTCCGTGCCACATGTCGTTTCAATGTTCACACTGGCCACAGGGTAGTCCTTTGCATCACCATGTATGCACCGCACTCCGACCTTCTTTCCCGGGAGCAGGTGGAGAGGAAAAGTGGCCCTCACCAGGGTCACTAGGCTCCCCGAGTCTAACAGTGCCGTTACTGCTTGACCGTTCACCTTCACGGGACATGCTTGAGGTCCCTCGTTGGGCGGAGAGTTCACACTGCAAGCTGGATACGCATAGTATGAACAACGGCGTCCCATGCTGCAGTCCATCTGCTCAGTGGTTTGGGAACAACGGGCAGCTATATGTCCTGGCTTGTGGCACCTCCAACAAATAATATCACCCGTGGGGACCTTGGGCACCACCTCCCCCGCCCTTTGTGACCTTGGACGCACCACCCCTTTTTGGGACTCAGCTGCCTTCTGGGATCCCCAGTACGGCATGGGCTGCCTCCCGAAGGAGCCTTCCAACCCTTGGTACCTCTCAACCAGTCCGATCAGCTCATCGGCATTCTGGGGATCACCCTGGGCAACCCAAGACTGTATAGGCCTCGGGAGGGAATGGACAAACCGATCCATCATCACCCGTTCTACCATCTGTGCAGGCGCAGAGGACTCTGGCTGCAGCCATTTCTGGACCAGGTGCAACAGATCAAACATTTGGGAACGAGGTGGTTTGTCCCGGTGATAGCCCCAGGAGTGAACTCGTTGTGCCCTGACAGTCAGTGTCACCCCCAAACGTGCGAAAATCTCGGCTTTCAATTTGTGATACTCTTTGGCATCCTGCAAGGTCAAATCATAGTACGCCTTCTGGGGTTCTCCTGTCAGGTATGGCGCAAGTACCTCTGCCCACTGCTCTGGCGGAAGTTTTTCCCTCTCAGCGACCCTCTCAAACACTGTCAGGAAGGCCTCAACATCATCCCCGGGAGTCATTTTCTGCAATGCGCGTCTTACCGTTTTCCGGACGTGGGTGTCATCAGCCAAACCTGGGGTTGGGGCGCTCGCCTTGCCCTGGATGGCGGTTGCCAGAAGCTGCATCTGCTGCTGATGCTCCTGCTGGCTCTGCTGCATCTGCTGCCGTTGCTCCTGCTGGCTCTGCTGCATTTGCTGCTGGCTCTGTTGTAACTGCTGCCGTTGCTCCTGCTGGCTTTGTTGCATCTGCTGCCGTTGCTCCTGCTGGCTCTGTTGTATCTGCTGCATCAACAGCCTGTTGGTCTCTTGCTGCCTTTTCTCCTGCTGTGACTGCATCTGGACCAATTGTTTCAGCAGGTCCTCCATTTTCTCCGGCAATGCTTGCTGGCTTGCAACAGCCTTGACCCAGGACATTCAAAATAAACTCACGTCTCCGCTGGGAACGCTGCTCGCACGTCTACCACCAATTGTAGGGATTTCACTCACTCAGCTGCGACGGCTGACACTCAGGAGACGTGTTCCTTTAAAGTTCACTGGGTTTATTGCTTCATAAACCATGTGGCAAACAACAGAAAACAAATAGCCTTTGGTTCAGGTAAAGAAAAACAAGTGTCCAGTTCATCCGGCTCAGTCCTGAAGCCGTAACACACTCAGGAGGGTTTCACCTCCACACATACCTACCTGTGTTAAGCATTAGGCTTTCTTTTATATGTCTAACCACACCCAGAACCCATCACATGACCAGACATGTGGTTGTGACATCACCACAGGTCCTGAAACACATATAGGTAGCCATGGTTACATCACAGCAACAAGCCATCTATAAGACACATATCTCCCATCGATTAGACATCCTTTAGCCACGCTACAATATATATATATACATATATATATATATATACATATATATATATATATATACACACACACATACACACACACACTAGATTCCTTGATAGGGTGTTGATCCAGGGAACTAGTCTGATTGCCGTAGGAATTTTTTCCCCCAATGCGGAGCTTACTCTTTGCCACATGGAGTTTTTTTTACCTTCCTCTAGATCAACATGTTAGTGCATGTTAGGTTAGGCTATGGCTTGAACTAGATGGACTTAAAGTCTTCCTTCAACCTTAATAACTATGTTACTATGTTATTATTGATCGATAGATAGATAGATGTATGACAGACAGATCTATAGATATCTATCGATCTATGTATAGATCTATCTATAGATCTGTCATCTATCTATTCTATCATCTATCTCATTCCTTCTATCTATCCATTATATCTATCTATCTCATTGCTTCTATCGATAGACAGATAGATAGATGGATGGATGGATGGATGGATGGATGGATGGATGAAAGAAATGGGATAGATAGACGGACCGGGATAGATGGAAGGAGAAAAAAAAAAAAAGGAAAAAAAAAAAAACACGCAATTTTCTATGCCAGAGGGGGAAAGCTGGCAGCCGGGGGCCAATATTTGTAGCCTGGGATGAGGGTAATACCCATGGCCCCTTCCCAGGCTATGAATATCAGCCCGCAGCTGTCTGTGTAACCTTTACTGGCTATTAAAATAGGTGAACCCCCCCCCCAAAAAAGGACGTGGGGTCCCCCTATATTTTATAGCCAGAAAGGCTACGCAGACAGCTGCGGGCTGATATTCATAGCCGAGAGAGGAGCCATGAATATTTGCCACCCCTCCGGCTACAAATACCAGCCCCAGCTACCCCAGAAATGGCACCAATTCCGGCACTTAGCCCCTCTCTTCCCACTCCCCTGTAGCGGTGGGATATGGGGTAATAAGGGGTTAATGTCACCTTGCTAATGTAAGGTGACATTAAGCTCGGTTAGTAATGGAGAGGTGTCAATAAAGACACCTATCCATTATTAATCCTATAGTAGTGAAAGAGTTAAAAAAAAAAAAAAAAAAAAACACAGCCAGAAAAAAAGTATTTTAATTTCATCATACTTGCCATACTCAATAATAAACCAACCGTGTGCTCCCTTTCCGCCGTAGTCCAATTAATAACGAGTGTCCCACAACGATCTCCCCTAGAGAAAAGTGACATCAGGTGATGTCACCGCTCCAGTGACACAATAACAGAAGACAATGGCTCCTGCAGTGCATCACTGAAGAGGTTACCTGAGTTCATTGGTTTCACTTTATCGCAAAGCTGCATGGGAATTTTCCCACACAGCAGTGCCACAAGTGACAGTAGGAACTATTACTCACAGAAGCGGAGGGACACAGTGCGGAAGGATACCTTCCGCCATTGTATCCTGGAGAGCGGTCGCATGGCAGCTGATGTGGCAGCTCTCCACGGTAAATCGTCGTGGGACACTCGTATTAATTGGATGTCTGCGGACACAGGGAAGATATTGTTTGTTTGTTTATTATTTTTAAAAAAAATTCTACAGGTGAGCGAGTGCTTCGGGGAACAAGGTGATGGTGAGTATGTACTCAATGTTGTATATACTGTTGCACGTTGTATGCACTGTTGCACGTTCTATGAACTGTTGCACGTTCTATGAACTGTTGTACGTTGTATGTACTGTTGTATGTACGGTTGTATATTCTGTTGTATGTATGGTTATGTTGTACTAGATGGTGGCCCGATTCTAACGCATCGAGTATTCTAGAATATGCATGTCCACGTAGTATATAGCACAGCCATGTAGTATATTGTCCAGCTACGTAGCATTTTGCCCAATTACGTAGTATACTGCCCAGTCACGTAGTATATTGCCCAGCCACGTAGTATATTGCCCAGCCACGTAGTATATTGCCCAGCCACGTAGTATATTGCCCAGCCACGTAGTATATTGCCCAGCTACGTAGTATGTAGTATATTGCCCAGCCATGTATATTGCCCAGCCATGTAGTATATTGCCCAGCCACGTAGTATATTGCCCAGCCACGTAGTATATTTCCCAGCCACGTAGTATATTTCCCAGCCACGTAGTATATTGCCCAGCCACATTGCCCAGTCACGTAGTATATTGCACAGCCCACGTAGTATATTGCCCAGCCCACGTAGTATATAGCAATGTGGGCATCATATCCCTGTTAAAAAAAAAATAATTAAAATAAAAAATAGTTATATACTCACCTTCCGGAGCCCACGGATCCAAGCGAAGCGGTTACCGCCGCTCCGGTCTCAAGAGTGGATTGCGGTCTTGCGAGATGATGGCGTAGCGGTCTCGCGAGACCGCTGCATCATCATCTCATGAGATCGCAGCATGGACCTGTTACCGGAGCGTAGCGAGCGGGAAAGGCCTGTTGTGGATCCGAGGGGCCGACGGACGGTGAGTATATAACGATTTTTTATTTTTATTATTTTTAACATTAGATCTTTTTACTATTGATGCCGCATAGGCAGCATCAATAGTAAAACGTTGGTCACACAGGGTTAATAGCAGCGTTAATCAAGTGCGTTACACCGCGGCATAGCGCGGTCGGTTAACGCTGCCATTAATCCTGTGTGAGCACTGACTGGAGGGGAGTATGGAGGGGGCACTGACTGCGGGGAGCAAGGAGCGGCCATGTTGCCGCCGGACTGTGCCCGTCGCTGATTGGACGTGGGCGTTTTGCCACGACCAATCAGCGACTTGGATTTCCATGACAGATAGAGGCTGCGACCAATGAATATCCGTGACAGACAGAAGGACAGACAAAGCCGGAAGTGACCCTTAGACAATTATATAGTAGATGTATTGTATGTCATATGTTGTATGTACTGTGTCATATGTTGTATATTGTATGTTATATGTACTGTATGTTATATGTTGTATGTTCTGTTGTATGTACTGTGTCACATGTATGTATGTCGTATGTTGTATGTACTGTATGTCATGTCATATGTACTGTTGTATGTACTGTTTGTTGTATGTACTGTATGTCATATGTTCTATAATAATAATCTTTATTTTTATATAGCGCCAACATATTCCGCAGCGTTTTACAGTTTTGCACACATTATCATCGCTTTCCCCGTTGAATGTGTCTTTGGAATGTGGGAGGAAACCGAAGTACCCGGAGGAAACCCACGCAAACATGGAGAGAACATACAAACTCTTTTGCAGATGTTGTCCTTAGTGGGGTTTGAACCCAGGACTCCAGCGCTGCAAGGCTGCTGTGCTATCCACTGCGCCACCGTGCTGCCCATGTACGGTTGTATGTACTGTTGTATGTACTGTGTCATATCTTGTATGTGATGCACCCACAGGGCAGTGAGGTACTCGGTACCGGGTCCGGTCGTAAAGGGGGATGTCACAGTGGCTGCGACCCGGTCCGTGGCCCTGGGCATCAACGTTAAAGGGGTTAATGTTCAAAGTTTGTTGTGACACCACCTGTGGAGTTCGGTCAATAGGGGGACCGACGCTGCATTAAAGGGGTCCCCTGGGGGATGTTGCTGCAGCCCAGATGTTACACTTACCACAGGTGAAGCAGGGTCCCCAGTGGTCCTATGGTTGTATGCTTGTTCCCGTAGTAATCTAACAGAGGGGACAGAGGGACGCCGAGGAATTTTTTTCATGTGGCTGACTGCAAGGTATATTATTAACTTTTTTGCGATCCACTTTATGTATGCCATCTTTCATTAGTATACTGTTTGTTAGATTACTACGGGAACAAGCATTGACTTACCCTTATATTACTATAGAGTAACATCTATATCTTACAAACATGTATGCCTTGAGATAGAAACCACACACTTATTCACTGTGCATTTAGGCTTTTCACAAGTGGTAAATTGCTAAACACACTTGCTATTGGTCAGCCTGGTTTTTGAAAAATCCTATGGCAGTATAGTCCCTTGTTTTTGGATTACGGTATGTACCCTTCTTGTCATGTAGTAATTGGTTGTTTTCTAAGATATTTTTTATCTGAATTACTTCAATAAAATAATGGTTTTTATACAAGTACCATAGTGGAGATCATTCTATTTATTGGTCACGCTGAGTGTGAGATACAATGTACTGTTTGTTGTATGTTGCATGTACTGTCTGTTGCATGTACTATCTGTTGCATGTACTGTCTGTTGCATGTACTGTCTGTTGCATGTACTGTCTGTTGCATGTACTGTCTGTTGCATGTACTGTCTGTTGCATGTACTGTCTGTTGCATGTACTGTCTGTTGTCTGTTGCATGTTCTGTTGTATGTTGCATGTTGTATGTACTGTATGTCATATGTTGTATGTACTGCTGTATGTACTGTTGTATGTTCAGTATGTACTGTATGTTGTTTGTTATATGTTGTGTGTACTGTTTTATGTTGAATGTACTTCTTATTTGTTGTATGTGTTTTTTTTGTTTGTTTTTTTTACATTCAACACATTAGCCGGATGATGGTACTACTACTGTTCTATCATTGGCTAATGTGTCAATCACTGTCACTGTAGCAGGCACAGCCCAATGGGACTTTTAGTCCCATCAGACAATGCCTGCACACACACACACACACAGCGCCGCACAGACCCGCACATACTCCCGGACAGACCCGGCAGACCCCCAACAGCCCTGGACAGACCCCCCGACATCCCCGCCGACCCCACACACACATGTACGCAGACCCCACCCACACACTTCCCTTCTCCTAATCTGCAGCATTTACCCCGCAGCTAAACCGCAGATCTTTTTAAACATCTGCGGTTTTGCTGCGGATGTGCCCGACTCAATGCAAGTCTATGGGTGCAGAAACGCTGCAGATCCGCAAAAGAATTGACAAGCTGCGGAAAAAAGAACGCTGCGTTCCCGCGCGTTTTTTTCCACAGCATGTGCACAGCAGATTTGGTTTTCCATAGGTTAACATGCTACTGTTAAATGATTGAAAATCTGCTGCAGATCCGCGGGAAAATCCGTAATGTGTGCACATGGCCTCGCCCTCAAACCATTCCAGCAAAATGTGAACTGCAATATGGAGCTTCTTCCGTTCTGAGGTTTGCAGTGTGCCTCAAGAGTAGTTTTTGAAGACATATGGGGTATTGGAGTACTCAGGAGAAATTGCTCAAGAAATTTCTCCTATTACCCATGTAAAAATGAAAAATTTGGAATTAAAAACATTTTTTTTTGCTGGGAAAAGGTGATCTCAATGTTATAAACTTCTATGAAGCATCTGGGGTCTCAAGGTGCTCACCACACATCTAGATAAGCCCCTGAAGGGTCTAGTTTCCAAAATGGTGTCAATTCCACTGTTTAGGCACATCAGTGGCTCTCCGAACGAGACATGGCGTCCGATAATTATTCCAACAAATTTTGAATTCAAAAACTCAAATGGCGCTCTATCCCTTACAAGTCCTGTTGTGTGCCCAAAGTTGTTTTTCCCCACTTGTGAAGTATCAGCATGCTCTGGAGAAACTGCACAACAAATTTTGGGGTCCATTTTTTCCTGTTAACCTTGCGGAAAAAAAATTGGGGTTTAAAATAACATTTTTATGACAAAGAAATATTCATTTTTTCCTTCCACATTCCAAAAATGTTTGTGAACCACTTGAAGGGTTAATAAACCTCTTGCATGTGGTTTTGAGCACAAAGAGGGGTGCAGTTTTTAGAATGGTGTCACTTTTCAGTATCTTCTGTCATACACCATGTTCCAAATTATTATGCAAATGACATTTTTCTCGGACTTTCCTAAATGGTCAGTGCAAACGACAGTCAGTCTAATAAAAGTCATCACCCGTTAGAGTATACATTGAATTTTATTGAAGAAACCTCCCAATGATAACAGATAATAAACAAGAAAAGGAGAGCCACTATACTGTATGCACACCACCAGAAGTTATAATAAATCAAACAAGCTTTATTGGTAACATAAAAACAGTTAAAACCATACATGCAAAACTCCCTCCATATACCGTATATACTCGAGTATAAGCCGAGATTTTCAGCCCAAATTTTTGGGCTGAAAGTGCCCCTCTCGGCTTATACTCGAGTCACGGTAGCGGTGGGGTCGGCGGGTGAGGGTGAGAGGGCGCTGAGGTATACTTACCTAGTCCCAGCGATCCTGGCGCTCCCCCTGCCGTCCCACGGTCTTCTGTGCTGCAGCTTCTTCCCCTCTTCAGCGGTCACGTGGGACCGCTCATTAGAGAAATGAATAGGCGGCTCCACCTCCCATAGGGGTGGAGCCGCCTATTCATTTCTCTAATCAGCGGTGCCGGTGACCGCTGACAGGAAGAGCTGCAGCACAGAAGACCGTGTGACAGGCGGGGAGCGCCAGGATCGCTGGGACTAGGTAAGTATGTCATACTTACCTGTCCCCGTTCCAGCCGCCGGGCGCTGCTCCATCTTCCCGGCGTCTATCTCCGCTCTGACTGTGCAGGTCAGAGGGCGCGATGACGCATATAGTGTGTGCGGCGCTCTCTGCCTGATCAGTCAGAGCAGAGAAAGACGCCGGGACCGGACGCCAGAACGAGACGCCGGGAGCTGCAATCAAGAGAGGTGAGTATGGCTTTTTTTTTTTTTATTGCAGCAGCGGCACAGATTTATGTGGAGCATCTATAGGGAAATATGAACGGTGCAGAGCACTGTATGGGGCAGTATGAACGGTGCAGAGCACTATATGGGGCAGTATGAACGGTGCAGAGCACTGTATGGGGCAGTATGAACGGTGCAGAGCCCTGTATGGGGCAGTATGAATGGTGCAGAGCACTATATGGGGCAGTATGAACGGTGCAGAGCACTATATGGGGCAGTATGAACGGTGCAGAGCACTGTATGGGGCAGTATGAACGGTGCAGAGCACTGTATGGAGCAGTATGAACGGTGCAGAGCACTGTATGGGGGCAGTATGAACGGTGCAGAGCACTATATGGGGCAGTATGAACGGTGCAGAGCACTGTATGGGGCAGTATGAACGGTGCAGAGCACTGTATGGGGGAAGTATGAACGGTGCAGAGCACTATATGGGGCAGTATGAACGGTGCAGAGCACTGTATGGGGCAGTATGAACGGTGCAGAGCACTGTATGGGGCAGTATGAGCGGTGCAGAGCACTGTATGGCGCAGTATGAGCGGTGCAGAGCATATAGGGCACAGATATGGGGCAATATGAACGGTGCAGAGCATATAGGGCGCAGATATGGGGCAATATGAACGGTGCAGAGCACTATATGGGGCACAGATATGGGGCAATATGAACGGTGCAGAGCACTATATGGGGCACAGATATGGGGCAATATGAACGGTGCAGAGCACTATATGGCACAGCTATGGGGAAATAATGATCTATTTTTATTTTTGAAATTCACCGGTAAATGCTGCATTTCCACCCTAGGCTTATACTCGAGTCAATATTTTCCCAGTTTTTTGTGGCAAAATTAGGGAGGTCGGCTTATACTCGGGTCGGCTTATACTCGAGTATATACGGTACGTGTGCCCAACACTGCCCAATACACAATATTTCCATATAGTAGTGGAGAACATGCATCAAATATGGCAGATAATCAAATGATCCTGATCAGCAAAAGATATATCTGTCGATAGCAAAACCCTGTCAGGCTGCAGCTTACCCACAGCAAATACGGCCAAATAATTACCCCAAATAGGAAGAAGGAGCACGGCTGTCACCCGTCCTGAGCATAAGAAGGGAACATGCTGCGGCAGCTAGAGGGTGATCCAGACAGAAGGCTCACAGAATATAGAGAAAATATAGCAAGAACTGGGCAGCCAGCAAGTGAAGGGCAACGGAGGGAGAGCCCAAGACAGCTTCGTCAGGGGAATGATAACAGTATAATCTCCAAAATGAGTGAAAACCTAAAAATGCACTGTTCCAAATTATTAGGCACAGTAGAATTTCTAAACATTTGATATGTTTTGAAGAACTGAAAATGCTCATTTGTGGAATTTGCAGCATTGGGAGGTCACATTCACTGAACAATAAAGCTACTTGACTCCAAAACATCCTAGCAGGCCAAGTTACATGTTAACATAGGAATCCTACTTTGATATCACCTTCACAATTCTTACATCCATTGAGCTTGTGAGTTTTTGGAGAGTTTCTGCTTGTATTTCTTTGCATGAAGTCAGCCTTCCAGAGCTGCTGTTTTGATGTGAATGGCCTCCCACCCTCATAGATCTGTCAAATACTCACCTGCTTCTGGCGCGGTCCCCGAATGTGCCACGGTCTTCGGGCACAGCAGCTTCTTCCCCTGTTCAGCGGTCACTGGTACCGCTCATTAAAGTTATGAATATGGACTCCGCTCCCATAGGGGTGGAGCCGCATATTCGTTACTGTAATGAGCGGTTCACGTTGAACCGCTCACTACAGGAAGTAGCTGCCGCTCCCGGAGACGTGGGACATGCAGGGACCGCGCTAGGAGAGGGGGAGTATGTCATATTCACCTCTCCGCGTTCCACCGCCGCCTCATCTTCTGCGTCCTGTGCAGTGACGCTGAGGAGCAGCGGGCAGCGACGAGGTTTTTTTTTTTCTTATTGCAGCAGCAGCATTACATGTGGCACAATGCTATATGGAGCATCTATGGGGCCATAAAGAACTGCATGGAGCATTATATGGGGCCATAACTGCATGGAGCATTATATGGGGCATCTATGGGGCCATAATGAACTGCATGGAGCATTATATGGAGCATCTAGGGAGCCATAACTGCATGGAGCATTATATGGAGCATCTATGGGAACATAACTGCATGGAGCATTATATGGGGCATCAACGGGGCCATAATGAACTGCATATAGCATTATATGGAGCATTACATGGGGCCATAAAGAGCTGCATGGAGCATTATGTGGAGCATCTAGGGGGCCATAAAGAACTGCATGGAGCATTATATGGGGCATCTATGGGGCCATAAAGAACTGCATGGAGCATTATATGGGGCATCTATGGGGCCATAAAGAACTGCATGGAGCATTATATGGGGCATATTTGTATATGGAGCATCTTATGGGGCCATAATGAACTGTATGGAGCATTATATGGGGCCTATTTTGTATGGAGCATCTTATGGGGCCATAATCAACAGTTTGGAGCATTATATGGGGCTCCTGATTCAATATGGATATTCAAAAACACCTACTGATGTCTCAATTAATTTTACTTTTATTGGTATCTATTTTTATTTTTGACATTTACCGGTAGCTGCTGCATTTTCCACCCTAGGCTTATACTCGAGTCAATAAGTTTTCCCAGTTTTTTGTTGCAAAATTAGGGTGGGGGGGGGATGTCGGCTTACGGTACTTTGCAGAGGTCATTTTCACACCTTCAGGAACCTTAAAGGGCCTTACCAGCTGTTTCCCCATGAATCCGACCCAAAACATGACTCCTCCACCTCCTTGCTGACGTCGCAGCCTTATTGGGACATGGTGGCCATCCACCAACCATCCACTACTCAATCCATCTGGACCATCCAGAGTTGCTCGACACTCATCAATAAACAAGACTGTTTGAAAATTAGTCATCATGTATGTCTAGGCCCACTGCAACGGTTTCTGCTTGTGAACACTGTTTATGAGTGACTGAATAGTAGGTTTATGCACCACAGCAAGCCTTTGAAGGATCCTACACCTTGAGGTTTGAGGAACTCCGGAGACACCAGCAGCTTCAAATAACTGCTGCTTTGTAATAGTATATTGGCAGCTGCACGCTTAATCCAATGAATATGTCTGGCAGCAACCTTCCTCATTATGCCTTTATCTGCATGAACTCTGTCTGTGCAGTGTTTCAGGCACAAATCTCTTCACAGTATGATGATTATTTTTAAAGGGGTTGTCCACTACTTTCAATTAACCTCCCAATGTATCCCCCCGGGGCCCCTAAGGAATTTTGTAAATACCTTCTGTTGCCGTTTTAGCCTGTAAGCGGCGCTATGCCGGCGGCTGAGTCCGGGTCACGTGACCCCCAGGCTGCAGCTGCCGCTAACATCCGCCGACATCACGTCAATTTCCAGCCTCCACAGACAGCGGTCACTCATCAAGAGTGAGTGGGCTGTGAGCGGTGCCGAGATCTGCAAGCGCTGCTGTGCTGGGGTCTGTGAGCGGTGCGGTGCTGGGGGGTCGTGTGTGTGTGTGTGTGTGTGTGTGTGTGTGTGTGTAGGCATCGTTTGATGGGACTACAAGTCCCATCCGGCTATGCCTGCTACAGTGACAGTGATTGACACATTAGCCAATGATGGGACATTAGTAGTCCCATCATCCGGCTAATGTGTTGAATGTAAAAAAAAAAAATATATGAACACATACAGTGCATACAACATACAACACATACATATAGACATACAGTACATACAACATAGAGTGCATACTCACCATCACCTTGATCCCCGAAGCCATTGCTCACCTGTAAAAAATGTTAAAATAATAAACAAACAATATACTCCTTGATCCGCAGACATCCTATTAAAATGAGTGTCCCACGACGATCTCCTGTGGAGAGCTGCCACATCATCCTCCCGCACTGTATTCTTCCGCCGCTGTGAGAAATAGTCCATACTCTCACTTGTGGCACTGCTGTGTGGGAAAATTCCCACGCAGCTTTGCCATAAAGCGAGAGCAATGAACTAAGGTAACCTCTTCAGTGATGCACTGCAGTAGCCATTGTATCCTGTCAGTGTGTCACTGGAGGCCCTATAGAGCAGTGACATCACCCGATGTCACTGTTCTAAAGGGGAGATCGTCGTGGGACACTCGTTATTAATTGGACTACGGCGGTAAGAGAGTATACGGTTGGTTTATTATTTTTAATTTTTTGCAGGCGATTGAGTATGGTAAGTATGGTGAAATTAAGAATATTAAAATACTTTTTTATGGTCGTGCATTTTTTTTTTTTTTTACTCTTTCACTACTATAGGATTAATAATGGATAGGTGTCTTTATTGACACCTCACCATTATTAACTGGGCTTAATGTCACCTTAGAATAGCAAGGTGACATTAACACCTTATTACCCCATATCCCACAGCTACAGGGGAGTAGGAAGAAAGGGGCTAAGTGCCAGAATTGGCGCATCTTAGAGATGCGCCATTTCTGGTGCGGCTGCGGGCTGGTATTTGTAGCCAGGGTGGGCCAATGTCCATGGCCCCTCTAGGCTATGAATATCAGCCCGCAGCTGTCTGCGTAGCCATTCTGGCTACAAAATATAGGGGGACCCCACATCATTTTTGGGGGGGTCCCCCAATTTTAATAGCCAGTAAAGGCTATTCAGACAGCTGCGGGCTGATCTTCATAGCCTAGGAGGTGGCCATGGGTATTAGCCCCTTCCCAGGCTACAAATATTAGCCCCCGGCTTACCTCCTCTGGCGCAGAAAATTGCGCGGGAGCCCACACCATTTTTTTTTAACTGAAACATACTGTTCATTAACCCCTTTCTGACAGCTGATGGAAGAGTATGTCAGCTTGCAGTATCCCCTGCTTTGAGGTGGGCTCCGGCAGTGAGCCGCCGTTAATGAAAATACCAGGATTGGGATGAGGGATCCATGCATACCAAGATAGGCATGAGGGGGCCATGCATACCAAGATAGGGATGTGCATCTTATGGTCCAGTGCGTCTTATAGTCCGAAAAATACGGCAACTATCTGATTTCAGGGCATAAAAAAAAAAAAACTTTAAAAATTAATACATTTGTAACATTTTCATCGAATTTCCAATTTCATGTCATGTTTAAACAGTGCCAGAATCACCAGGATCCGTTGAAGTGTTCCAGAGTTATTACCACATAGTTAATTGTAAAATTTGGCCCGGTCATGAAGATGAAAACAAGCTCGGGGGTGAAGGGGTTTATAAATAACATTTAACATGTCTCCTTGAGATCAGCATTATTTTTGAAACAATTACCATATTTTTCGCTTTGTAAGACGCAAAAACGAAAAACGTTGGCAGAGCCTCAAGCAGCGCCGGACACCCACGCAGCACCTCTGGGCACCGGAGACACCCGCAGCAACGGCCATCAACCGCCGGGCACCAAATTTGTTAAAAAAAAAATTTTTTCTTATTTTTCTCCTCAAAGTTTGGGGTGCGTCTTATAATCCGAAAAATACGGTATTTTGCTGGAAGTTAAAAGGGTTAAAAGTTTATCAGCAATTTCTCATTTTTACAACAGAATTTACAAAACAAAATTTTGAAATTTGAAATGACTGAGGTCCCCCTGACTGACGTGCACAAAAATTCCCCAAAGTGACATCATTTTAAAAGCTACACCCCTAAAAGTGCTTCAAACCACATTGAAGAAGTTTGTTGACCCTATAGGGGCTTCACCAGAATTAAAGCAATGTGGAACTAAGAAAAAATTAAAATTTTACTATTTTCCACAAAAATATTGCTTTAGCCAAAAAATGGACCATATAATTTGTTATGCAATATCTACGGAGTACACAGATACCCCATATATGGTGGAACCCTACTGTTTAGGCAAACCGCAGGGCTCAGAAGGGAAGGAGTGCAATCTGGAGCACAATTTTAGCTGGAATAGATTGTGGATGCCATGTCAGATTTAAAGAGCCTCCAACATGTCAAAACAGCAGAAACCCTCACAAGTAACCGCATTTTTTGAAAACTACACCTCTTGAGCAATTGGGTGTAGGGAGCATTTTTAACCCTCAGGCGATTAACAGAATTGTATAACAATGGGATCAGTCAAGGGAAAATTACCAATTTTTCCAATAAAATGTTGCTTTGGCCCCAAGTCTTCAATTTTCAAAAGGATTAACAGGAGAAAATGGACTGTAAATTTGTTACGCAATTTCTCCAGAGTACCAATACCCCCAATAATTGGGTAAAAAAATGCTTTGAGGCATAGTGCAAAGCTCAGAAGAGGAAGAGCCATATTGCAGTTCAAATTTTGCTGGAATGGTTTAAGGGTGTCAGGTCACATTGAAAACCCCCTGAAGTCCCAAAATAGCATAACAACTCCATGCGTGACTTCATTTGACAAAACTACACTTCTAAATGAATTTATCTAGGGTTGCAGCGAGAATATTGACACACAGAATTTTGCATCATTGGACGATGAAGAATAACTTTTTTACCACAAAAATGTTGTTTTAGCTCCAAGTTTTTAATTTTTATAAGGGTAATAGGAGAAATTTCATAAATTATGCAGTCCATTTTTTCCTGAGTGCACCAATACCCTACATACGTATTCTATGCACCACTCAGTGTCCCGTGCAGACATGGTACAGCCCTTCCAATATGTTGAAGAAATTGCACATACTCCAAAAATCCAAGGCACTAGGTCTATTCCTTCCACAAAAAATATTTTTATTGACACCAGTGTACACACAGGAAAAATAGCAATGTTTCGGCCATGTAGGGCCTTTGTAAAGCCAAGAAAAAAAAATGTGTAGATTTATAATGCACCCGGGAATGGGAATGACTTTTCAGGCACATTGGAAATCTCTCATGGGAAGCGCCGCCATATTGTCATGTTGACTTTGATGTTATGGTTTGGGAGTGCATTGACCCACTGAGGTGCCAAAACAGCAAACCAACCCTATAAGTGACCCTGTTTTACAAACTACACTTTTAAATTAATTTAACTCCGGGTGCAGTGATCACATTGACACGACAGGTTTGTCACAGAATTTTGCACCAGTTGGCAGTGAAGAATAAATTTTTACCACAAAAATTTGCTTTAGCAAACTGAAGAGAGGATATACCAGGGTTTGAAATGGAAGACTTTCTAAAAGCCACACTGACTCAAAAGAAAACGATCCCTTATAATAGCTACACTGACATAGCTTTGCTGATATTCTACAGGGCATATAAAACCGCTGAGATACAATCAAAAATGTCTCCTGGGACTACCTATTCATGCTCCAAATGTGGTTCAGCTAATACGGATATACTCCATAACTTGAGGGGATGCATGCATATGCAGAAATTATGGAAAAGCATTCATTCACATATCCAAAATACAGATTGCATTACTTTTCCATTAACACCACAGTGGGTGCTTTTCAACATCCTGGCAGATAGTCATCAAAATATATCAAGGGCCTCACCTACGATGAAGAGTATCCTTCATCATTGGTTAAACCCAGTGCCACCACCAACACTTATTCAATCCAAAATGATGTTTTTGTTTAAAATGGATTGGCTGGACACACTGACAAACAAAGAAAAAATGACCGGGAAATTCTTTGAAAGACCTAATATTAACCAACAGGCCAGACCGCATAGCAAATATAAGGGTTGGGGGTCACTTGGGAAATAGCGATCACAAAATAATAAGTTTTCATGTATCCTTTAAAAAGATGTGTAGTAGAGGGGTTACAAGGACACTAAACTTCAGGAGGGCAAATTTCCAACGGATGAGAGAGGATCTTGGTGCAATTAACTGGGACGATATCCTGAGACACAAAAATACACAAAGAAAATGGGAGACATTTATTAGCATCCTGGATAGGACCTGTGCACAGTATATACCGTATGGGAATAAACATACTAGAAATAGGAGGAAACCAATATGGCTAAATAGAGCTGTAAGGGGCGCAATAAGTGACAAAAAGAAAGCATTTAGAGAATTAAAGGAAGTAGGTAGTGAGGAGGCATTAAATAAATACAAAAAATTAAATAAATTCTGTAAAAAGCAAATCAAGGCAGCAAAGATTGAGACAGAGACTCATTGCCAGAGAGAGTAAAAATAATCCTAAAATATTCTTTAACTACATAAATAGTAAGAAACTAAAAAATGATAGTGTTGGCCCCCATAAAAATAGTCTGGGCGAGATGGTGGATGAGGATGAGGAAAAAGCCAATATGCTAAATGACTTTTTTTCATCAGTATGTACACAAGAAAACCCCATGGCAGACAAAATGTCTAGTGATAAAAATTCCCAATTAAATGTCACCTGCTTAACCCAGCAGGAAGTGCGGCGGCGTCTAAAAATCACTAAAATTGACAAATCTCCGGGCCTGGATGGGATACACCCTCAAGTACTGCAGGAATTAAGTACAGTCATTGATAGACCATTATTTTTAATCTTTAAAGACTCCATAATAACAGGGTCTGTGCCACAGGACTGGCGTATAGCAAATGTGGTGCCAATATTCAAAAAGGGGACAAAAACTGAACTCGGAAATTATAGGCCAGTAAGCTTAACCTCTACTGTGGGTAAAATCCAGGAGGGCATTCTAAGGGACGCTATACTGGAGTATCTGAAGAGGAATAACCTCATGACCCAGTATCAGCACGGGTTTACTAGGGACCGTTCATGTCAGACTAATTTGATCAGTTTCTATGAAGAGGTAAGTTCCGGATTGGACCAAGGGAACCCAGTGGATGTAGTGTATATGGACTTTTCAAAAGCTTTTGATACGGTGCCAGAAAAAAGGTTGATACATAAAATGAGAATAATGGGGATAGGGGAAAATATGTGCAAGTGGGTTGAGAGCTGGCTCAGGGATAGGAAACAAAGGGTGGTTATTAATGGAGCACACTCGGACTGGGTAGCGGTTAGCAGTGGGGTACCACAGGGGTCAGTATTGGGCCCTCTTCTTTTTAACATTTATTAATGACCTTGTAGGGGGCATTCAGAGTAGAATTTCAATATTTGCAGATGACACTAAACTCTGCAGGCTATAAAGGCACAGATGATTGGCCTCGGGGAGACCAAAACATCCAACACTGCGGAGACACCATCACGTGTTTCTCAACGCAGTGATTCCAGAACACTGCCCCCATCCCTTATGGGAAATATGCAGATGCATGTAAAGAAGCTGCGGAGACACCATCACGTGTTTCTCGACGCAAGCAGTGAATAGCTAGGCCTTTCCCCGGGAAGGAACAACCACGGGAAGGGCAGCATCCTATGAAGGAAAGCCACCTATGCCAAGCATGGTATCCATCCACAGACAGTGATGAGGGGCAAAAACCCCGAAACAGGTGTGGAGTAGGAATCTGGCTATTAGGAGCAGTGCCTAGTAAAAAGGCTATAAAGGCACAGATGATTGGCCTCAGGGAGACCAAAACATCCAACACTGCGGAGACACCATCACGTGTTTCTCAACGCAGTGATTCCAGAACACTGCCCCCATCCCATGCATCTGCATATTTCCCATAAGGGATGGGGGCAGTGGTCTGGAATCACTGCGTTGAGAAACACGTGATGGTGTCTCCGCAGTGTTGGATGTTTTGGTCTCCCCGAGGCCAATCATCTGTGCCTTTATTGCCTTTTTACTAGGCACTGCTCCTAATAGCCAGATTCTTACTCCACACTGATGAGGGGCAAAAACCCCGAAACAGCTGTCTGTGGATGGATATCATGCTTGGCATAGGTGGCTTTCCTTCATAGGATGCTGCCCTTCCCGTGGTTGTTCCTTCCCGGGGAAAGGCCTGGCTATTCACTGCTTGCGTCGAGAAACACGTGATGGTGTCTCCGCAGCTTCTTTACATGCATCTGCATATTTCCCATAAGGGATGGGGGCAGTGTTCTGGAATCACTGCGTTGAGAAACACGTGATGGTGTCTCCGCAGTGTTGGATGTTTTGGTCTCCCCGAGGCCAATCATCTGTGCCTTTATAGCCTTTTTACTAGGCACTGCTCCTAATAGCCAGATTCCTACTCCACACCTGTTTCGGGGTTTTTGCCCCTCATCACTGTCTGTGGATGGATACCATGCTTGGCATAGGTGGCTTTCCTTCATAGGATGCTGCCCTTCCCGTGGTTGTTCCTTCCCGGGGAAAGGCCTGGCTATTCACTGCTTGCGTCGAGAAACACGTGATGGTGTCTCCGCAGCTTCTTTACATGCACTAAACTCTGCAGGGTCATCAATACAGAGGAGGACAATTTTATATTACAGGATGATTTATGTAAACTAGAAGCTTGGGCTGATGAATGGCAAATGAGCTTTAATGGGGATAAATGTAAGGTCATGCACTTGGGTAGAAGTAATAAGATGTATAATTATGTGCTTAATTCTAAAACTCTGGGCAAAACCGTCAATGAAAAAGACCTGGGTGTATGGGTGGATGACAAACTCATATTCAGTGGCCAGTGTTAGGCAGCTGCTACAAAGGCAAATAAAATAATGGGATGCATTAAAAGAGGCATAGATGCTCATGAGGAGAATATAATTTTACCTCTATACAAGTCACTAGTTCGACCACACTTAGAATACTGTGTACAGTTCTGGTCTCCGGTGTATAAGAAAGACATAGCTGAACTAGAGCGGGTGCAGAGAAGAGCGACCAAGGTTATTAGAGGACTGGGGGGTCTGCAATACCAAGATAGGTTATTACACTTGGGGCGATTTAGTTTGGAAAAACGAAGACTAAGGGGTGATCTTATTTTAATGTATAAATGTATGAGGGGACAGTACAAAGACCTTTCTGATGATCTTTTTAATCATAGACCTGAAACAGGGACAAGGGGGCATCCTCTGCGTTTCGAGGAAAAAAGGTTTAAGCATAATAACAGAGGCGGATTCTTTACTGTAAGAGCAGTGAGACTATGGAACTCTCTGCCGTATGATGTTGTAATGAGTTATTCATTACTTAAATTTAAGAGGGGACTGGATACCTTTCTGGAAAAGCATAATGTTACAGGGTATATACACTAGATTCCTTGATAGGGCGTTGATCCAGGGAACTAGTCTGATTGCCGTATGTGGAGTCGGGAAGGAATTTTTTTCCCCAATGTGGAGCTTACTCTTTGCCACATGGGTTTTTTTTGCCTTCCTCTGGATCAACATGTTAGGGCATGTTAGGTTAGGCTATGGGTTGAACTAGATGGACTTATAGTCTTCCTTCAACCTTAATAACTATGTAACTATGAAAGATGGGCGTCATTCATTCCCACGTTACCAGACAACACTAAAGATAGATTGAGGAAACAATTCGAACACACCTCATGGTACTTGCTTGAGACACTTCATAATCAGGTTCCAATACCATAGTCATTGACTTTATTATGTGAGAGTTCAGTTAGCACATAGTGGGGATGAGAGGGAGTGGTTGTTTTCTCCTGTTTTTTCTTTTTGGTCAAGTGTCAAATTTATGGTATTTGTTGGATATCATTGCCTGTATGTACTACTATGCATTTAATAAACAGAGTTTTAAAAAAATTAAAAACAAAGGAATTTTTGAGGAGTAACAGTATATGTAGCTATTTTAAATGTTTTTCCCCCATATTTAATTTAACAACTTATCCTTTGGATAAGTCATCAATATCAAACATCAATACTCTGAGGCTGTGTGCACACGTTCCGGATTTTTCGCATTTTTTCGCTATAAAATCACGATAAAACCGCAAAACAAACACTCACATTAAGCATCCTATTAATAGAATGCAATCCGCATTTTGTATGCACATGCTGCGTTTTTTTCCTGAGCGGAAACGCATTCCGGAAAAAAATGCAGCATGTTCATTAATTTGCAGAATCGCGGGATTCCGCACACATAGGAATGCATTGATCCGCTTAGTTCCCGCATGTGGCTATGCTCACCATGCGGGAAGTAAGCGGATCATGTGCAGATGGTACCCAGGGTGGAGGAGACGAGACTCTCCTCCACGGACTGGGCACCATATTAAAAAAAAAGAATTAAAATAAAAAATGATATACTCAGCTTCTGATGGCCCTCCGTGGCCTCCCGCCTCTTAGCGGTGCACGAGGTGCCTTCCGTACCCAGGGATGCTGTGTGTGAAGGACCTGCGATGACGTCGCGGTCGCGTGCACCGCTGAGGAGATCGGGGGTCGTCGGAAGGTGAGAATAAACATTTTTTGTATTATTTTTAACATTAGATCTTTTTACTATTTGATGCTGCATAGGCAGCATCAATAGTAAAAAGTTGGTCACATTTGTCAAACACTATGTTTGACAAGTGTGACCAACCTGTCAATCACCTTTCCAAGAAATGCTACAGATCGCTTGGAAAACGCTAGCATTCTGCAAGCTAATTGCGCTTGTAAAACGCTAGTGTTTAGTGGGAATACACATGCCAATTTCACATGCGATATACCTGCAGCAGGAGTTGCGAATTGCCACGGAAATTTACGCTGCAATTCTGCAACGTGTGCATTTAGCCTAAATCTGGAAAACCCCTTTACTTCTTAATCAAGAATTTATTTTATTGTACTGGTCCATAAAATATATTTTATCATCACATTTGTGATTGGTTATTGGATTTTCTTTAGAACAGAGATCAGCTATGAGAAAATACCCATATGCGGTGACTTACTGCATAGCCATTAACAGCTGCAACAACTGGCTTCTTCATTGAAGAGAGACGGTTCCAAGGAGACAGGAAGTTCCCCCTATAGCACTCCTGAAAAGTACGATTTTGCATTTCTTTGATATCAGCACCAGCTGCCAGGAAAATGAAAATATTCAATTGTTTATTTATCAAATTATTAACATTCTGCTGGAATTCATATGGACACACTTCCAGCAGCAAAGTACCCAAGTCGTACTACAAGCTGCAAAATATTTTAGTGTTAAAGAAGCACTCCCATCAAAATTTGTATTTTATTAATATATTCCAACTACAGATGGGCGGACCCCCTAGATATTTGGGTCCGACAGGTTCGGCCGAACAGTTAAAAAAAAAAAGTTTGGGTTTGGGTTCCAGGACAGTAGCCAGACCCGAACATGGACCCCATTCACTTTAACGGGGGGCCCAAACATTAAGTGTTTGCCATGCTGTCATGTGCATGACAGCGCTGCAAACACTGCTTCTGATTGGCAGTAAAATCATTATGCTTGTCAGACAGCTGCGGTTCTCACGCTGTCAAATGACAGCATGAGCCCGCAGCTGTGATTGGAGGCATAACGTTTACATCTGGTTACTGGCATCGGCTGATAGGCTGATGGGAGCAGTAGTCCTATGTGTAAGAACAGAAAGTCAAATTTTCCCTGCATAAGTTGGGTCAAGAGTTGAAGAGGGAAATAATAGGGGAAAAAGTGACTTCTTGTTTCTACTTCGAGCAGACAGAAGCGAATTAGCTAGGTAGAAGGGCAAACGGAGCAATTTTAAGTACACAGAGGTATATAATATGATGACAAATACGGTACATTATGAGAAGAAAAAAAAAAAAACTTTGAAGGGAGTGCTTCTATAAGGCTCCCCCACAACCATTAGACTAACATGCGCCGAAACCACTGATGTCAATGGGATCAACCGACAGTGTGTATTGGGGCCCCAAAAAGCAGATTGTTGAAGTAATTAAGGATCAGGCACATCCACTTTCGGACTTCAGATCCTTTTGATCCCTGAGATAGGTTGCCACCAGAGATGTCTAGTAGCAGCTCTCACATAGAACTCAGCAGTGCTCAGGAGAACCAGTGTTCCTGTGTATTGAGGAGATGGCCGAGATAGCTGCTGGCTGAACCATTGTTAGTCTGACACTAATTGAAGTGCATGCAGGAGGGGGAATGATTTTCAGGCTATGTGCACACGTTGTGGTTTTTACCGCGGAACTGCGGCGATTTTGATGCAGTTTCCATTGCGTTTACAGTAAACATGTAAATCAATGGGAAACCGCAAACCGCTGTGCACATGCTGCGGGAAAAACCGTGCAGAAACGCAGCGGTTTACAACCCGCAGCATGTCACTTCTTTGTGCAGAATCGCAGCGATTCTGCACACATAGAAATGCATTGATCCGCTTACTTCCCGCATGGGGCTGTGCCCACCATGCGGGAAGAAAGCGGATAATGTGCATGTGGTACCCGGGGTGGAGGAGAGGAGACTCTCCTCCAGGCCCCGGGAACCATATTTGTGGTTAAAAAAAAAAGAATTAAAATAAAAAATAATGATATACTCTCCTCTCAGTGCTGCACGCGGCCGTCCGGTCTCAGGTTGCTATGCGAGCAGGGCCTGCGGTCACGTCGCGGTCACATGACCGTGACGTCACGAAGGTCCTTCTCGCACAGCATCTTTGGAACCGGACAGCCGCCTGCAGCACCGAGGAGATCGGGACGTCAGAGGGTGAGTATAACCATTTTTTTTTATTTTTAACATTACTATTGATGCTGCATATTGCTGCATATGCAGCATCAATAGTAGGAGAAAATCCCGCAGCGGAAACCGCAGGACAAAACGTGATAAATCTGCAGGGATAACCGCAGCGGTTTTGTCCTGCAGATTTATCAAATAACGCTGCAGGAGAACCCGCAGAGACCCGACCCTACGTGTGAACATGGCCTCAAAGCTGGGCAACAAATATTTACGGTAAATTTGTAGAATTTCAAACAGGCAAAACTAACCTGCAAATGCCTTCTCACTCCCTGTGATAACAATTGCCCCAATCTGTGGATCCTCTTCAAAAGAGTCAAGAGCTAGGTTGATCTCAGCCATTAGCTCATCACTCAATGCGTTCAGTGTTTTGGGCCGGTTCAGTTGTATAAATCCGACATTTTGGTTCTGCCCTCTACGTTCTACCAGAATGTACTGATACAGTGGCCCTGAAAGAAAAGAAAATACATCGCAATGAAACCATAGCAAGAAATTTAATTTGTCCTGATATTAGTGCATGTTTGGCCACATCTTGCTGCTAGAGGATCAAAGTGATTTACCGTATATACTCGAGTATAAGCCGACCCGAGTATAAGCCGACCCCCCTAATTTTGCCACAAAAAACTGGGAAAACTTATTGACTCGAGTATAAGCCTAGGGTGGAAATGCAGTGTTTATACTGGCCCCATAGATGCCCCAATACAGTGCTCTGCAGTGTTTATACTGGCCCCATAGATGCCCCAATACAGTGCTCTGCAGTGTTTATACTGGCCCCATAGATGCCCCAATACAGTGCTCTGCAGTGTTTATACTGGCCCCATAGATGCCCCAATACAGTGCTCTGCAGTGTTTATAGTGGCCCCATAGATGCCCCAATACAGTGCTCTGCACTGTTTATATTGGCCCCATAGATGCCCCAATACAGTGCTCTGCAGTGTTTATACTGGCCCCATAGATGCCCCAATACAGTGCTCTGCAGTGTTTATATTGGCCCCATAGATGCCCCAATACAGTGCTCTGCAGTGTTCATAGTGACCCCATAGATGCCCCAATACAGTGCTCTGCAGTGTTCATAGTGGCCCCATAGATGCCCCAATACAGTGCTCTGCAGTGTTCATAGTGGCCCCATAGATGCCCCACATTAATCTGTGCAATGGCCGCTGCTGCTGCAATAGAAAAAAAAAAAAGCCATACTAACCTCGCTACTTGCAGCTCCCAGCGTCTGGTCCCGGCGTCTGTCTGCACTGACTGATCAGGCAGAGGGCGCCGCGCACACTAGTGCGTCATCGCGCCCTCTGACCTGAACAGTCAGAGCGCAGATAGACGCCGGGAAGATGGATCGGCGGCTGGAACGAGGACAGGTGAATATAACATACTCACCTAGTCCTGGCGATCCTCGCGCTGTCCCCTCCTGTCTTCCGCGCTGCAGCTTCTTTCTCTGTCAGCGGTCACCGGCACCGCTGACAGAGAAATGAATACGCGGCTCCGCCCCTATGGGAGGTGGAGCCGCTTATTCATATCTCTAATGAGCGGTCCCACGTGACCGCTGAAGAGAGGAAGAAGCTGCAGCGCCGAAGCCCGTGGGACGGCAGGGACAGCGCGAGGATCGCTGGGACTAGGTAAGTATACCCCAGCGCCCTCAGCCCCTCACCCGCCGACCCTGCCACTACCGTGACTCGAGTATAAGCCGAGGGGGGCACTTTCAGCCCTAAAATTTGGGCTGAAAATCTCGGCTTATACTCGAGTATATACGGTAAGTGAAATGAAAAGCAATAACGTGTGTATATTATATATAAATTTACACGCTACTGTGTGTCAATATACGGTAAGTTTGGGCACCACTAGTCAAAACTATAGTTATTGTGAACAGTTAAGCAAGGTGAAGATGAAATGATCTCTAAAAGGCCTAAAGTTCAAAAATTTCACATTTTCTTTGTATTTTAGGCAAATAAAAAATACAGTATATACTCGAGTATAAGCCGAGAATTTTTTTAGGCTGAAATTGCCCCTCTCGGCTTATATTGGAGTCATACCCAGGGGTCTGCTCCTGGTGCGGTGTCCCTGGTTCCCCGGCAGCTTCTTCCTGTAGTGAGCGGTCACATGGTACTGCTCATTACGGTAATGAATATGTAAACCACTTCACTCCTATAGGAGTGGAGCCACATTCATTACTATAATGAGCGGTACCATGTGACCGTTCACTACAGGAAGAAGCTGCCGACGCCAGGGAACAGACGGGACTGCGCCAAGAGCAGGTGAGTATGACGGGGAGGCAGTGCACGATATTCACCTGCTCCCTGTTCCACCGTCAGCGCCGCTGCGTCTTCCCCATCCTCTGCACTGACGATCAGGTCAGAGGATGCGATGACGCGATTAGTGCGTGCCGCCCTCTACCTGAACGTCAGTGCGGAAGACACAGCGGCCGTCGGCGCTGGCACAAGGAGCAGGTGAATATAGCAAGTGCCGGGGGCCTGAGAGGTGAGTATGTCATTTTTTTTTATTCGCAGCAACAGCATATGGGGCAAATATTTGTATGGAGCATCTTATGTGGCCATGTGCAGCATTATATGGGGCAAATATCTGTATGGGGCCATGTGCAGCATTATATGGGGCAAATATCTGTATGGGGCCATGTGCAGCATTATATGGGGCAAATATCTCTATGGAGCATCTTATGGGGCCATAATCCACATTTGTGGAGCATTATACGGGGCAAATGTGTCTATGGAGCATCTTATGGGGCCATAATCAGCATTTGTGCAGCATTGTATGGGGCAAATGTCTGTATGGAGCATCTTATGGGGTAATAACATTTGTGCAGCATTATATGGGGCATATTTTAATATGGAGCATCTTATGGAATCCATCATAAACTGTTTGGAGCATTATATGGGGCTCCTGATTCAATATGGATATTCAAAAACACTTAACCTACTGATGTCTCAATTAACCCCTTCATGACCCAGCCTATTTTGACCTTAATGACCTGGCCATTTTTTGCAATTCCAACCAGTGTCCCTTTATGAGGTAATAACTCAAGAACACTTCAACGGTAAATTTAGGCCGATAATTTTTGCGATTATTTGTGAACAAAAACAGAAATTTGGAGAAAATTTTGCAATTTTCAAATTTTGAATTTTTATTCTGTTAAACCAGAGAGTTATGTGACACAAAATAGTTAATAAATAACATTTTCCACATGTCTACTTTACATCAGCATAATCTTGGAAACAAATTTTTTTTTTGCTAGGAAGTTATAAGGGTTAAAATTTGACCAGCGATTTCTAATTTTTACACCAAATTTTGCAAAACCATTTTTTTTTAGGGACCATCTCACATTTGAAGTCAGTTTGAGGGGTCTATATGGCTGAAAATACCCAAAAGTGACACCATTCTAAAAACTGCACACCTCAAGGTGCTCAAAACCACATTCAAGAAGTTTATTAACCCTTTAGGTGTTTCACAGCAGCAGAAGCAACATCGAAGGAAAAAATGAACATTTAACTTTTTAGTCACAAAAATGATCTTTTAGCAACAATTTTTTTATTTTCCCAAGGGTAAAAGGAGAAACTTGACCCCGAAAGTTGTTGTACAATTTGTCCTGAGTACGCCGATACTCCATATGTGGGGGGAACCACTGTTTGGGCGCACGACAGGGCTCGGAAGGGAAGGAACGCCATTTGACTTTTTGAATTAAAAATTGGCTCCAATATTTAGCGGACACCATGTTGCGTTTGGAGGGCCCCTGTGTGCCTAAACATTTGAACTCCCCCACAAGTGACCCCATTTTGGAAACTAGACCCCCCAAGGAACTTATCTAGATGCATTGTGAACACTTTCAACCCCCAGGTGCTTCACAAATTGATCCGTAAAAATGAAAAAGTACTTTTTTTTCACAAAAAAATTATTTTAGCCTCAATTTTTTAGTTTTCACATGGGTAACAGGATAAAATGGATCTTAAAATGTGTTGGGCGATTTCTCCTGAGTACACAGATACTCACATTTGGGGGTAAACCACTGTTTGGGCACACAGCAAGGCTCGGAAGGGAAAGAGCGCCATTTGACTTTTTCAATGAAAAATTAGCTCTAATTGTTAGCGGTCACCAGGTCGCGTTTGGAGAGCCCCTGTGTGGCTAAACATTTGAACTCACCCACAAGTGACACCATTTTGGAAACTAGACCCCCCCCCCCCAGGAACTCACCTAGATGTGTGATGAGCACTTTGAACCCCCAAGTGCTTCACAGAAGTTTATAACACAGAGCCATGAAAATGAAAAATGATTTTTCCCCCCCCCACAAAAATAATTTTTTAGCACCCATTTTTTAATGTTTCCAAGGGTAACAGGAGAAATTAGACCCCCAAAATTGTTGTACAATTTTTCCTGAGTACACCAATACCCCATATGTTTTGGTAAACCACTGTTTGGGCGCACGTCGGGGCTTAGAAGGAAGGAAGCACCATTTGACTTTTTGAATGCAAGATTGGCTGGAATCAATGGTGGCGCCATGTCGTGATTGGAGACCCCTGATGTGCCTAAACAGAGGAAACCCCTCAATTCTAACCCCAACACACCCCTAACCCTAATCATAACCGTAATCACAACCCTAACCCCAACACACAACCAACCCTAATCCCAACCCTAACCACAAGCCTAACCCTGACCTCAACACACCCCTAACCTTAACCCTAATTCCAACCCTAACCCTAATTCCAACCCTAACTCTAGTTCCAGCCCTAACCCTAAGTGCCCACGATGCGGATTCGTGTGCCGATTTTTCCACACCGTTTTTGAAAAATCCACAGGCAAAAACACACTGCGTTTTACTTGCGGATTTACCACGGATTTCCAGTGTTTTTTGTGTGGATTTCACCTGCGGATTCCTATTGAGGAACAGGTGTAAAATGCTGCGGATTCCACACAAAGAATTGACAGGCTGCGGAAAATACAATGCAGCGTTACCGCACGGTATTTTCCGCACCATGGGCACAGCGGATTTGGCTTTCCATAGGTTGAAGCTACTTTCACACTAGCGTTGTTCGTCGGACGTCAAAAAGCGTCTTTTTGTGAAAAAAACGCATCCTGCAAAATCTCCCGCAGGATGCGTTTTTTCCCATAGACTTGTATTGGCGACGGATTGTCACGCATTGTGTACGTCGTGCGACGGATGCGTCGGAATTTGGCGACCCATCATCTGGAAAAAAAACGTTAATTGTAACGTTTTTTGTCTGTGTCTGGAAAACGTGTCGCGACGCATCCTGCGGCATGCGTCGTTGGCTAGAATGAAAGCCTATGGGCGCAGGATCCGTCGTGACACGTCGTATGACGGAATGCAGCGCTGCAATATGTTTTTCTACACTGAGCATGCTCAGAAACAGGATTTTGTAGCCAATTGGCCAGACACCCCCAAATCTATATAAAGCTGGCCTGGGCCTTCAAGCTCAAATGTGCCAGCAAGACTCCTGCCAGCCTGAACACAGCATCCAGCCTGAAAACAGCCAGCATCGAGTCTGAGGCCTGCCAGCAAAACCTGTATCCAGCAACCAGCTAGAGGCCTGCCAGCCAGTGTGAGTACTGCCATTTTTGTGAGCGTCTATGTGCATGTCTGTGTGTGTGTGTGTGTGTGTGCCATGTGTCTGTATAACGTACTGATTACAGCCAGAGCTAAACCTGAAGACAGCCAGCGTCCTGCCAGAATCCAGCTCCAGCCTGCCACTGTCCAGCCAGCATCCAGAGGCCTGCTATAAAACCTATGCAGCCAGAAGCCAGCGTCAAGCTACAGCCTTCCAGCCAGTGTGCATACTACCATTGTTGCGTGCATCTGTGTGTGCGTGTGTGTTTGTGTCTGCCTGTGTGCTTTTGTGTATGTGCATCTGTGTGTGTTGGTGTGCGCCTGTGTGCTTTCGTGTGTGTGTGTGTGTGCCTGTTTGCTTTGGTGTGTGCATGCGTTGTGCATGCGTTTGTGTGTGCGTGTGCCATGTGTCTGTATAACGTACTGAATACAGCCAGAGCTAAACCTGAAGACAGCCAGAGGCCTGCCATCGTCCTGAACCAGCCAGCGTCCTGGCAGAGTCCAGCTCCAGCCTGAGGCCTGCCACTGTCCAGCCAGTATCCAGAGGCCTGCTATAAAACCTATGCAGCCAGAGGCCTGACTGTGGTGCCCGAAGCCAGCATCAAGCTACAGTCTTCCAGCCAGTGTGCGTACTACCATTTTTGTGTGCGTCTGTGTGCATGTCTGTGTGTGCGTGCGTGTTTGTGTCTGCCTGTGTGCTTTTGTGCATATGCATCTGTGTGTTTGCATACGGCTGTGTGCTTTTGTGTCTGTGCGTTATGCCTGCGCCTGTGTGCTTTTGTGCGTGCGTGTGTCTGGATGATTGCGGGTGCATGCGTCTGTGCAACTGGGTGAGTGCACGTGCATTTTTTTTTTAATGTGATGTATTTAATAAGTATTGTGGTCTGTACAGCATGTGGTTTCAGTGTGTGAGCGTGTGTGTGGTTTTTTTCTTTCAATTTTTTTTTGTTTTTGTTTTAATGTTGAAACTATGTCCAGTTGATGTACCTGTATTTAAAATAAAGAGCATTGTAGCTCCTAATTGTGATGGTAAAAAAAAAAAAAAGGAAATTAAAAAATAATTAATAAAATGTTTTATAAAAATGTCCATAGTATCATTTCACAAAGGTAAATTTAAAACTGGTGTATGTACACAAATGGCCACACATGCAATACGGAGTTGGTTGAGGGTTTATTTTTTAATATAAAAGGTTATAGCCAAATTTTAAGGGTGTATATTTTTTTTACGTTATTTTTAGTGATCTCTTCAAATCACATAGGTGTTCAATTCATTTACAACTGGTGTGAAGGAAGCGGCAATACACAGACGCGAAACGCGCGTTGGGGGTCAGGAACCAGGATCCAGACAGGGTACTCTGACACACATGGGTAATTAGTTTTCTCACCTTCTTATTTTATTTTCACATGTTTTGGTCTGCATACTCATGGTGTATGGCAATGTTACCAGCATAATTAATGCAAGTACGTGGTTACACTATGTGTTCTATGAGCCATGCATCAGACCTAGCATTCATGTGCAGACAATGTGTACTTTATATTAACACTTGATTCACCTGTGTCCTGTTCGGTTTTCCTGGATCATTGGTTGCATCCAAGGATTAAGTCACAGCGTAACTTTCTATGTACTGTTATTTACTATACAAATTTATGTATGTTTTAAAGTGTATATCAAGGATATGAATTTTCTATAAATAAATAATTTTTTTGTTACTTTTTGGCCAATTTTTGACTCATGATCCTCCGGTATATACCGTATGTTCTTTTGGGCCATAATGGAGCTATCAAAATAGTCGGGGTCCTTTCTATCCGTATTTTCCGTGGAACCTTTGCAAGAATTGTGATTGGTGGAAAGGCGTAGGCTAGATGAAAACGCCAATCTTGGACTAAGGCATCTATTCCTCTGGGATTGCCTCTTGGGTTCAAGGAGAAGAAGGTTTCGACCTTTGCATTCTGGTGAGAGGCAAAGAGGTCGACGTCTGGGAGACCGCACTTGCATACTAGAATGTTGAATGTTTGATAATCCAGGCTCCATTCACCAGGATGAATGTCCTGGCAACTCAGGTAATCTGCCTGAATATTTGCAGTACCTTTCAGGTGAATTGCTGTCAGGGACAGTAAAGGTACCTTCACACTAAACTACGCTGCAGCGATCCAGATCGCTGCAGCGTCGCTGTTTGGTCACTGGAGAGCCGTCACACAGACAACTCTCCAGCGACCAACGATGCCGGTAACCAGGGTAAACATCGGGTTACTAAGCGCAGGGCCGCGCTTAGTAACCCAATGTTTACCCTGGTTACCGTGCTAAAAGTAAAAAAAACAAACACTTCATACTTATCTTCAGCTGTCTGTCCCCGGCGCTGTGCTTCTCTGTACTGGCTGTGAGCACAGCGGTCGGAAAGCAGAGCGGTGACGTCACCGCTCTGCTTTCCGGCCGCTGTGCTCACAGTGAGTACAGAGAAGCACAGCGCCGAGGGACAGACAGCGGAAGGTAAGTATGAAGTGTTTGTTTTTTTTACTTTTAGGATGGTAACCAGGGTAAACATCGGGTTACTAAGCGCGGCCCTGCGCTTAGTAACCCGATGTTTACCCTGGTTACCAGCGAAGACATCGCTGAATCGGCGTCACACACGCCGATTCAGCGATGTCAGCGGGAGAGCCAGCGACCAAATAAAGTTCTGGCCTTCTAGCCCCGACCAACGACATCACAACAGGATCCTGATCGCTGCTGCGTGTCACACTGAACGATATCGCTAGCCAGGACGCTGCAACGTCACGGATCGCTAGCGATATCGTTTAGTGTGAAGGTACCTTAAGTGTTTTTCGGCCCAACAAAAAATTCGAGTGGAGATTTTCTTTAACCCCTTTACCCCCAAGGGTGGTTTGCACGTTATGGACCGGGCCAATTTTTACAATTCTGACGACTGTCCCTTTATGAGGTTATAACTCTGGAACGCTTCAACGGATCCTGGTGATTCTGACACTGTTTTCTCGTGACATATTGTACTTCATGATAGTGGTAAAATTTCTTTGATATTACCTGCGTTTATTTGTGAAAAAAACGGAAATTTGGCGAAAATTTTGAAAATTTCGCAATTTTCCAACTTTGAATTTTTATGCAATTAAATCACAGAGATATGTCACACAAAATACTTAATAAGTAACATTTCCCACATGTCTACTTTACATCAGCACAATTTTGGAACCAAAATTTTTTTTTGTTAGGGAGTTATAAGGGTTAAAAGTTGACCAGCAATTTCTCATTTTTACAACACCATTTTATTTTAGGGACCACATCTCATTTGAAGTCATTTTGAGGGGTCTATATGATAGAAAATACCCAAGTGTGACACCATTCTAAAAACTGCACCCCTCAAGGTTCTCAAAACCACATTCAAGAAGTTTATTAACCCTTCAGGTGCTTCACAGGAATTTTTGGAATGTTTAAATAAAAATTAACATTTAACTTTTTTTCACAAAAAATTTACTTCAGCTCCAATTTGTTTTATTTTACCAAGGGTTACAGGAGAAAATGGACCCAAAACGTTGTTGTACAATTTGTCCTGAGTACGCTGATACCCCATATGTGGGGGTTAACCACAGTTTGGGCGCATGGCAGAGCTCGGAAGGGAAGGAGCGCCATTTGACTTTTCAATGCAAAATTGACTGGAATTGAGATGGGACGCCATGTTGCGTTTGGAGAGCCACTGATGTGGCTAAACATTGAAACCCCCCACAAGTGACACCATTTTGGAAAGTAGACCCCCTAAGGAACTTATCTAGAGGTGTGGTGAGCACTTTGACCCACCAAGTGGTTCACAGAAGTTTATAATGCAGAACCGTAAAAATAAAATATCTTTTTTTTTTTCACAAAAATTATCTTTTCGCCCCCAATTTTTTATTTTCCCAATGGTAAGAGAAGAAATTGGACCACAAAAGTTGTGGCACAATTTGTCCTGAGTACTCTGATACCCCATATGTGGGGGTAAACCATTGTTTGGGCGCATGGGAGAGCTCGGAAGGGAAGGAGCGCCGTTTGACCTTTCAATGCAAAATTGACAGGAATTGAGATGGGACGCCATGTTGCGTTTGGAGAGCCACTGATGTGGCTAAACATTGAAACCCCCCACAAGTGACACCATTTTGAAAAGTAGACCCCCTAAGGAACTTATCTAGATGTGTGGTGAGCACTTTGACCCAATAAGAGCTTCACAGAAGTTTATAATGCAGAGCCGTAAAAATAAAACAAAAATTTTTTCCCACAAAAATAATTTTTTAGCCCCCAGTTTTGTATTTTCTCGAGGGTAAAAGGAGAAATTGGACCCCAAAAGTTGTTGTCCAATTTGTCCTGAGTGCGTTGATACCCCATATGTGGGGGGGAACCAGCGTTTGGCCGCATGGGAGGGCTCGGAAGGGAAGGAGCGCCATTTGGAATGCAGACTTAGATGGAATGGTCTGCAGGCGTCACATTGCGTTTGCAGAGCCCCTAATATACCTAAACAGTAGAAACCCCCACAAGTGACCCCATATTGGAAACTAGACCCCCCCACGAACTTATCTAGATGTGTTGTGAGAACTTTGAGCCCCCAAGTGTTTCACTATAGTTTATAACGCAGAGCCGTGAAAATAAAAAATCTCTTTTTTTCCCCACAAAAATTATTTTTTAGCCCCCAGTTTTGTATTTTCCCAAGGGTAACGGGAGAAATTGGACCCCAAAAGTTGTTGTCCAATTTGTCCTGAGTACGCTGATACCCCATATGTTGGGGTAAACTCCTGTTTGGGCACACGGGAGAGCTCGGAAGGGAAGGAGCACTGTTTTACTTTTTCAATGCAGAATTGGATGGAATTGAGATCGGTCGCCATGTCGCGTTTGGAGAGCCCCTGATGTGCCTAAACAGTGGAAACCCCCGAATTATAACTGAAACCCTAATCCAAACACACCCCTAACCCTAATCCCAACGGTAACCCTAACCACACCTCTAACCCAGACACACCCCTAATCCTAATCCCAATCGAAAATGTAATCCAAACCCTAACCCGAACTTTAGCCCCAACCCTAACTATAGCCTTAACCCTAACCCTAGCCCTAACCCTAGCCCTAACCCTAGCCCTAACCCTAGTCCCAACCCTAGCCCTAACCCTAGCCCTAACCCTAGCCCTAACCCTAGCCCTAACCCTAACCCTAGCCCTAACCCTAGCCCTAACCCTAGCCCTAACCCTAGCCCTAACCCTAATGGGAAAATGGAAATACATACATTTTTTTCATTTACTTTTATAGCGGGTTTTTTAGCGGATTTTTATGATTGGCAGCCGTCACACACTGAAAGACGCTTTTTATTGCAAAAAATATTTTTTGCGTTACCACATTTTGAGAGCTATAATTTTTCCATATTTGAGTCCACAGAGTCATGTGAGGTCTTGTTTTTTGCGGGACGAGTTGACGTTTTTATTGTTAACATTTTCGGGCACGTGACATTTTTTGATTGCTTTTTATTCCGATTTTTGTGAGGCAGAATGACCAAAAACCAGCTATTCATGAATTTCTTTTTTGGGGGAGGCGTTTATACCGTTCCGCGTTTGGTAAAATTGATAAAGCAGTTTTATTCTTCGGTTCAGTACGATTACAGCGACACCTCATTTATATCATTTTTTTTTATGTTTTGGCGCTTTTATACGATAAAAACTATTTCATAGAAAAAAATAATTATTTTTGCATCGCTATATTCTGAGGACTATAACTTTTATTTTTTTGCTGATGTTGCTGTATGGCGGCTCATTTTTTGCGGGACAAGATGACGCTTTCAGCGGTATCATGGTTATTTATATCCGTCTTTTTGATCGCGTGTTATTCCACTTTTTGTTTGGCGGTATGATAATAAAGCGTTGTTTTTTGCCTCGTTTTTTTTTTCTTACGGTTTTTACTGAAGGGGTTAACTAGTGGGCCAGTTTTATAGGTCGGGTCGTTACGGACGCGGCGATACTAAATATGTGTACTTTTATTGTTTTTTTTTTTTTTATTTAGATAAAGAAATGTATTTATGGGAATAATATATATATATATATATTTTTCATTATTTAGGATTTTTTTTTTACACACTTGGAAATTTTTTTTTTAACTTTTTTACTTTGTCCCAGGAGGGGACAATACAGATCGGTGATCTGCCAGTTTGCACAGCACTCTGACAGATCACCGATCTGTCTGAGAGCAGTGCAGAGTTACCAAGCTCTGACACCCGGCCGCGATCTGCGGCGCTCCCCCCGTGAGCGCGGCCGATCGCCTATGACGTACTATTCCGTCCTTGGGAAGTAAAGCCCACCCCACATGGACGGAATAGTACGTCTAATGGCAGAAAGGGGTTAAGCTGAGGAATTTTGTACTTCCCTCGTGCTTGATGTGAGCCACCGTGGTCATGTTGTCTGAATATATCTGAACATGTTGTCCAGAAATCTGACGACTTGCTGCTAACAGGGCCTCTTCCACAGCTTTGAGCTCTCTGAAATTTGGGGATTTCTCGCTGATCAACTGGTTCCAAAGACCTTGATAAGGAACATGGTTTATTATGGCTCCCCAGCCCCTCTTGTTGGCATCTGACTTGATCGTGGTTAGTGGGAACTGAATCCAACTCACACCCTTCAGGAGGTTTCTGAAATTCATCCACCATGTTAAGGATGCTTTCACTTGCCCCGGTGTGTGGATCCTTTTGGATAGAGTGCCAGGATGACCATCCCAATTGTCTAGAATGTGGGTTTGAAGGATTCTTGAGTGAGATTGAGCCCAAGCCACCGACTGTATGCAGGCTGTCATGGAGCCCAAGAGTGACATTCCCTCTCGAAGAGTAGGAGATCTCATTTCCTTGAATTTTCTGATCTTTGCTACTAATGGTAGTCTGATCGTCTGGAAGAAAGGACATTTCTTCAGAATCACTCCCAGAAATATCCTGGTTTTTGAGGGTTGAAGCTGGGATTTTTTTATATTTGGAATCCAACCCAGAGACCTCAATAACTCTTAAGTGGTTGGCACATGGGATATCAGGGTTATCTCGGTGGGAGCTACTATCAGGAGGTCGTCCAGATAGGGCACTATACAGACACCTTGTTTCCAGATAAATGACACCACCTCTGCCATTATCTTGGAGAACACTCTTTGGTGCGGAAGAAATGCCGAAGGGAAGGACTCCAAACTGATAGTGCTCCACTTGACGACTCCCCTGTATCGCAAACCTGAGATATTTTCTGTTTCTCGGGTGAATAGGAATGTGAAAATATGCATCCTTTAGGTTGATGGTTGCCATAAAGGAGTGATGCCCTATCAGAGGAATGGCAGATTTTACAGACTCCATCTTGAACTTGCGATGTTTCACATGTTGATTGAGACCCATCTAGTTTATAATTATATGGACGTCCCCTGATTGTTTGGGTACCAGGAATAATGTCCTAGCCCCCATTCCAATTGTGGAACTGGGGAGAGCACGTTTGATTTCATAAGATCTCTGAGACCTAATGGACCTAATGTCAACAAATTGTGATCTTTTGATGTTGGAAGGGTAGTAATTTTTAGACCCTGAGGGGGGGGGGGGGGGGGGGGAGGAAATTAACTCTATCAATAGGCCCTCCTTGATAACATTGAGAACCCAGTGGGAACTTGTGATGTTTTCCCACTGACCCACATATTTTGAGAGTCTTCCCCCCCCACCGGGTCGGAGTCATTGTTTGTCCTGTTGGGATTGCTGCTGCTGCTGTTGTGGGACAAAAATATTTTTCCCTCTACCTTTTGCGTAGCTCCATCTGCCGGTTTTGCCTTTACCTCTCGCTTGAGAGGGCTGAGACTGTGGGGGCACGAAAAAAACGTTTTGTAGGTGGTTTTTGCTCCGGGAGTGCCCTTTTGTTGTCAGTAGCTTTGTCAAGAATGTCATCTAAGGCCAGACCGAACACATATTCTCCCTTAAAGGGTATGGCACACAATTTGATATCACCACACCATAATCCATATTGCGGATTACTGCAATTTTTTTCAAACTGAGTGTTTTTGGTTTTACTATTCTCTTTTGTGTCTTCAGGTTTCTTGGTGGTGTGTGAACATGTTCCTACAGACTTGTTCACTGTGCAAGTAGCCCATGTGTTTCTGTTTCCATAATTGTTCTCTTGTGTCTACAAGACTGGGGAGTTATCCACCACCACTCCTCTTGGGTTATCTGCACAAAAGCTGTTCTACTCTGTATGCACACATGGATTTTTCCTCTCTGAACCCTGTTCACACAGGTTATATACAGATGATCAGGTTTTTAAATACATCAGATAGGGATTGCATACATTAGTTAGGACTGCTCTGATATGGGTATACCGTGAAGTTTGGTAGAGCAGCTTAGGCTACTTTCACACTAGCGTTTTTTTTAAATCCGTCACAATGTGTCGTTTTGCAGAAAAAACGCATCCTGCAAAAGTGCTTGCAGGATGCGTTTTTTCCCATAAACTTCTATTGACGACGCATTTGCGAGTGATTGGCACACTTCGCATCCGTCGCAAGACGGATGCGTCGTGCTTTGGCGGACCGTCGGGAGAAAAAAACCCTACATGTAACGTTTTTTTCTCCCGACGGACCGCTCCCACCTCCGCCGCACCTTACAATGGGGCAGCGGATGCGCCGGAAAAATGCATCCGCTACACCCATTGTGCAATGCAGCAAAGGCTAGCGTCGGAATCTCTCCCCGACGCATTGCGACGGGGAGATTGCGACGCTAGTGTGAAAGAAGCCTTAGTATACATTTTTTTGCAAAAAACGTATCAACCAAATACCCTGTTTTTTACATCTTTTACTAGCACTTGCGGATTACTGCAATTTTTTTCAAACTGAGTGTTTTTGGTTTTACTATCCTCTTTTGTGTCTTCCATATTTTAAGCCAGAGGGCTCTTCTGGCAGAGTTGGAAAGCACAAAGGATCTGGCGGCATTGCTAAGGCCGGCGTCACACACAGCGTAAAACAATACGGTCCGTATATTACGGCCGTAATACGCTGAAAAATCCCGAAAATAGTGGTCCGTAGCTCCTCCGTAGGCAGGGTGTGTCAGCGTTTTTTGCGCATGGCATCCTCCGTATGTAATCCGTATGGCATCCGTACTGCGTGGTTTTCTCGCAGGCTTGCAAAACCAACATACCGCTATAGAAGTGATCCATGTGTCCCAAAAAAAAAATATAATTATATATATATATATATATATATATATATATATATATATATATATATATATATATATATATATATATATATATATATATATACACACACACACATACACTAGATGGCAGCCCGATTCTACAGAATCGGGAGTCTAGAATCCATATATACTTTATTTATTCAAATGTAAAAATAATACAATTAATAAATAATAGTAAGAAAGAACAAAAAATGGCTGCACTCACCAGCTCTTGACAATTCTTGTTATTTAAGGTACAGTTACACAGGATCCATGAACATGCTTATGAGGGGAGGGATGAAAGACATCTGACGACAACTTTGCGTGTTGTGGCAAATGCCACAACAACGGTTCTTTGCTTAAGAACAATGTCAGGTAGTAGGAAAATACCCAGTTAATAATAGGCAATAGTTCTTTGCAGGAATGCAGATATTAATAAATAGGCAGTTTATATTGCAGAGAAATTGCTGGGCATTAATGGACAATGTCCTTATGTGGCAAATAATAGAGCAATATACCCAATGTGGCAAAGAAGAGGTTAATAAACGGCAGTCTCTCAGTATAACAGTCAGTGAATAATAGGCAGTATATGGAGAAAACACCAAACAAAAGTTCAAAATTGGTGTGAAAATGTCACTGAACCACTTCACAACTATATATAGTTTTGGTAAATGGTATTATCATTTTTTTGACGAAATTCGGCAGGAGCTTGAAGAGCAACGTCACTGGGCCCGCCTCCACGCAGTAGAAACTTGCTGTGAGGTAAAAATTCAAAAATCACACCAAAATGGCGGGCGGAGTGTGTCACAGTACGGCACGTTTCTGATTGGTTGCCGCCTGCTGCGAGCGACCAATCAGACACTGGACACTGTTGACGTCACTTATCTCCGGACATTATCTCCGGACATTAGCTCCGGACAGGAAGTTGGCACAAATTGCAGGAAGTAGTATTCTAGGCAATTATATATTAGAGATATATATATATATATATATATATATAGAAAAAAGGGAACAGCACAATATTAACTTATCTTCAGGTGCAGGGCCCCAGGATGACAGTCCATATATCCAGATAATCCATAAATGTCAAAAAATGAGGCAGCACTCCATAGGATCAGTATTCAACTTTGCAGGATTTAATCAACCCACTGTGCAGGGCGACGTTTCGGCTCAGACTGAGTCTTTCTCAGTGTCTATATATTAATATTTATTCCAGCGCTATACAGCTTGAAAGCCGGTAATTCAATTACCGGCTTTTTCTTTCTCCTTCCTAAACCCGACATGATTTGAGACATGGTTTACATACAGTAAACCATGTCTTCTCTCCATTTTTTTGCAGATTCCACACTACTAATGTTAGTAGTGTGTATCTGCAAAATTTGGCCGTTCTATCTACTAAATTAAAGGGTTAAATGGCGGAAAAAATTGGCGTGGGCTCCCGCGCAATTTTCTCCGCCAGAGTAGTAAAGCCAGTGACTGAGGGCAGATATTAATAGCCTGGAGAGGGTCCATGGTTATTGCCCCCCCCCCCCCCCCCCCGGCTAAAAACATCTGCCCCCAGCCACCCCAGAAAAGGCACATCCGGAAGATGCGCATATTCTGGCACTTGGCCATTCTCTTCCCATTCCCGTGTAGCGGTGGGATATGGGGTAATGAAGGGTTAATGCCACCTTGCTATTGTAAGGTGACATTAAGCCAAATTAATAATGGAGAGGCGTCAATTATGACACCTATCCATTATTAATCCAATTGTAGTAAAGGGTTAAATAAAACACAAACACATTATTTAAAATTATTTTAATGAAATAAAAACAATGGTTGTTGGAGTATTTTATTCTACGCCCAATCCAGTCACTGAAGACCCTCGATCTGTAACAAAAAATAACATAATAAACCAACAATATCCTTACCCTCCGCAGATCTGTAACGTCCAACGATGTAAATCCATCTGAAGGGGTTAAAATAATTTGCATCCACGAGCTTTGCTAATGCAATGATGCTCATGGCTGCAAACACCCCGGAAAATGAAGGTAAAGTAGGTCAATGACCTATATTTACCTTCATTTGCGGTGAGGCGCCCTCTGCTGGATGTTTCTAGACCCTTCATTACCCCATATCCCACCGCTACACGGGAATGGGAAGAGAGTGGCCAAGTGCCAGAATAGGCACATCTTCCAGATGTGCCTTTTCTGGGGTGGCTGGGGCAGGTGTTTTTAGCCAGGGGGGGGGGGGCCAATAACCGTGGACCCTCTCCAGGCTATTAATATCTGCCCTCAGTCACTGGCTTTACTACTCTGGCGGAGAAAATTGCGCGGGAGCCCACGCCAATTTTTTCAGCAATTTAACCCTTTAATTTAGTAGATAGAACGGCCAAATTTTGCATAGACACACTACTGACATTAGTAGTGTGGAATCTGCAAACAAAAAATGGAGAGAAGACATGGTTTACTGTATGTAAACCATGTCTCAAATCATGTCGGGTTTAGGAAGGAGAAAGAAAAAGCCGGTAATTGAATTACCGGCTTTCAAGCTGTATAGCGCTGGAATAAATATTAATATATATATACATATATGTGTCTCAATGACATTATATATATATATATATATATATATATATATATATATATATATATATATATATATATATATATATATATATATATATATATATATATATATATATATATATATATACAGTGGGGCAAAAAAGTATTTAGTCAGTCAGCAATAGTACAAGTTCCACCACTTAAAAAGATGAGAGGCGTCTGTAATTTACATCATAGGTAGACTTCATCTATGGGAGACAAACTGAGAAAAAAAATCCAGAAAATCACATTGTCTCTTTTTTTTAACATTTTATTTGCATATTATGGTGGAAAATAAGTATTTGGTCAGAAACAAAATTTCATCTCAATACTTTGTAATATATCCTTTGTTGGCAATGACAGAGGTCAAACGTTTTCTGTAAGTCTTCACAAGGTTGCCACACACTGTTGTTGGTATGTTGGCCCATTCCTCCATGCAGATCTCCTCTAGAGCAGTGATGTTTTTGGCTTTTCGCTTGGCAACACGGACTTTCAACTCCCTCCAAAGGTTTTCTGTAGGATTGAGATCTGGAGACTGGCTAGGCCACTCCAGGACCTTGAAATGCTTCTTACGAAGCCACTCCTTCATTGCCCTGGCGGTGTGCTTTGGATCATTGTCATGTTGAAAGACCCAGCCACATTTCATCTTCAATGCCCTTGCTGATGGAAGGAGGTTTGCACTCAAAATCTCATGATACATGGCCCCATTCATTCTTTCATGTACCCGGATCAGTCGTCCTGGCCCCTTTGCAGAGAAACAGCCCCAAAGCATGATGTTTCCACCACCATGCTTTACAGTAGGTATGGTGTTTGATGGATGCAACTCAGTATTCTTTTTCCTCCAAACACGACAAGTTGTGTTTCTACCAAACAGTTCCAGTTTGGTTTCATCAGACCATAGGACATTCTCCCAAAACTCCTCTGGATCATCCAAATGCTCTCTAGCAAACTTCAGACGGGCCCGGACATGTACTGGCTTAAGCAGTGGGACACGTCTGGCACTGCAGGATCTGAGTCCATGGTGGCATAGTGTGTTGCTTATGGTAGGCCTTGTTACATTGGTCCCAGCTCTCTGCAGTTCATTCACTAGGTCCCCCCGCGTGGTTCTGGGATTTTTGCTCACCGTTCTTGTGATCATTCTGACCCCACGGGGTGGGATTTTGCGTGGAGCCCCAGATCGAGGGAGATTATCAGTGGTCTTGTATGTCTTCCATTTTCTAATTATTGCTCCCACTTTTGATTTCTTCACTCCAAGCTGGTTGGCTATTGCAGATTCAGTCTTCCCAGCCTCGTGCAGGGCTACAATTTTGTTTCTGGTGTCATTTGACAGCTCTTTGGACTTCACCATGGTGGAGTTTTGAGTCAGACTGTTTGAGGGTGTGCACAGGTGTCTTTTTATACTGATAACAAGTTTAAACAGGTGCCATTACTACAGGTAATGAGTGGAGGAAAGAGGAGACTCTTAAAGAAGAAGTTACAGGTCTGTGAGAGCCAGAAATCTTGATTGTTTGTTTCTGACCAAATACTTATTTTCCACCATAATATGTAAATAAAAATGTTAAAAAACAGACAATGTGATTTTCTGGATTTTTTTTTTTCCTCAGTTTGTCTCCCATAGTTGAGGTCTACCTATGATGTAAATTACAGACGCCTCTCATCTTTTTAAGTGGTGGAACTTGCACTATTGCTGACTGACTAAATACTTTTTTGCCCCACTGTATATATATATATATTATATATATATATATATATATATATATATATATATATATATATATATATATATATATATATATATATATATATATATATATATATATATATATATATACCTATTCTATGTGTAGACATTAATTCTACTGTAAGCTGTCAGTGTGATTTTACTGTACACCGCACTGAATTACCGGCTTTTCTCTCTAACACCGCTGCGTATTTCTCGCAAGTCACACTGCTTGTCCGTGTGTAATCCGTATTTTTCACGCTTCCATCATTGGCGTATTTCTTGCGCAGTACGGTGACAAACGCAGCATGCTGCGATTTTGTACGGCCGTAGAAAGCCGTATAATACTGATCAGTAAAATACGGCAGATAGGAGCAGGGGCATAGAGAATAATTGTGCCGTATGTTTTGCGAGTTTTACGGACATAGTTTCTGCGCTCTTACGTCCGTAAAACTCGTAAGTGTGACGCCGGCCTAACAGATTCCAGAGAAGCGTCTGCCAGAAACCCAGTAGCCCTATGTACAATAGGGAGTGAATCTAATATCTCGCCTCTTGAGGTACCTTGAGATATGTGAGTTGCCAATTTTTCTAGCCAGCAGGAGAGGGCCCTAGCTACACAAGTAGAGGCGATGTTAGCCTTAAGGACAGATGTAGAAGTTTCCCATGACTTCAGGAGACTTTCAATCTTCCTATCCATAGGATCCTTCAATTGTGAAGAATCCTCAAAAGGGAGCGCCGTTCTCTTGGCAACTCTAGCCACCTGCACATTAACCTTTGGAATGTCCAGTTTAACGAATTCACCCTCTAGAGGAAATCTAGGTTTCATTTCTGAAGGGGTACTAAGGCGTTTCTCAGGCAGTTCCCATTCCTGATCAATCATACTAACAATGTTAGCATGTACTGGGAACCCCACCCTCTTCTCCGATCTGAGCCCACCAAACATTTGATCCTGTATGGCCTGTGGTTCAGGTTCCTCTTCTAGTCCCATAGTGTTACGAACAGCAGACACTAGATCCTCAATATAATCTGAGGAAAAGAGGTATTTTCTGACCTCAGCCTTAGGCGATACTGGATCTTCCCAGCCGACGGATGAGGTATGAGAGAGGTCCGAATCAGTATCAGATTCAACAACCTGAATCTTCCTCTTTTTAGCTGGGGAATGCAGTGGCGGAGGTGGAGGTGTAAAAGCTGCCAAGGAAGATTGTACCTCCTGTTTAACAAGAGAGTGTATTTCATCTAGCAGAGATGGTTGCTCGGCTTTTATTATCCTGTCAGTGCATGGCTGGTAGAGTTTTTTATCCCAGTTAGGAGGGAATTTAACAGTACAGACTTGGCACTTCTTTTTATAGGCAGCTTTAGGGGCAGACTTTTCTCCCTGAAACTGAAAGGGAGAGAGGAGTGATGACAACTAAATCCCCTAAAGGTACTACCTCCCGGATCCCATCCCTGCAAACACTCACTTTAGCAGGGGTAGCGCTGGGCTCTGCAGACGCAAAGCATGAAGAACCATCCATACTGAGGAATTAGCCTTACCTCAGTGGTGATTCAGCAGGATTTTATGGACTCCGTCCCAGTACCTGCCTGCAGCGATCGTACACTCCCCCTCCCCCTCCAGGATCCATGTGAGGGACGCCATGAGGGCCGACACGCCAGCCGGCGAAACCCGGAAGTACTGGCTTCAGGGAGATACAAAAAACCGGAAGTGACGCGCGCGCGACCGCTGACGTCATTTCCGGAACGCCGAGCCAAGCAGAATGGAGGAGGAGAAGCCGGGAAGCTCCGAGAAGAACCCAACTGGGGATCCCAGGCCTGCTTTGCCCTTGGGGGCGTGGGAAGTCCGGGAAGGGGTCCGGAGGTACCTGCATGCAGGACGACGGGAGCAGCACAGGAGGAGGCAAGAAGCGACCGCCAGCTGCCCGGCTTAACAGGCAAAGCCAGTAGGAGGTACTGCAGTCGCCGGCCACTACAGCACATGGAACACCTCTCCCTGTCCCATGGGGAACAGGAAAGACACTGGCAAGTTGGGGGTGGGAGGTCCTTTTAACCTCTCTGTATTTCCTGTTCCCCATTAGGGCAAAGAGACAACCTCCATATGCCGTCGTGGAAGGGGACTAGAGAAATTAAAAATGTCTTCTTCTGGGAGCCCTCCTCCACAGCGTCAGCATATTGAGGTACATTTAACTTTTGGGGGGTTTTGGTGTTCTAGTTTAAATTTCTGTAAACCACTATATGCATTATGTTTTCACAGGAAGCTGAAGCAGCCGAGGGCCTCTCAGAAGAAGACGAGAGGGGTGGAGAAATACAAGGAGCGGGCGCACAGAGTGTAAGTTGTGCCAAAACAGTCGCTTCACACATAACAGTGCACCCAACACATACAAAACAGTTCATCATACATCACAGTACACATACAACATATGCCTACATAAAAAATTATTCTTTTTAATTTTCTTTTATTCTACTGCACATGAAGTTCCTCCCAGCAGCTCACAGAGTCGGCGTCGTTATCGCCGCCGCAGTCAGCCAGCAGTGAGTTTTGTTTTTTGTTTTTTTTGGGGCTTGGTACTTTTAGTTTCAGTGTACTTTTTTTTTTTTTTTCTCTTTTCACAGGTTTCACAGCGTGCTCCCGACTCAGATGACGAACAAGGACTCGATGTGGACCTTCTCATCGAGGAGGTCTGTGAGCGGAAGCCGCTCTGGAATATGACTGACCGCAGGCATGCAGACAAGTTTATCACACATCGGCTCTGATTGGAAGTCTGTCATAATGTCATCAGCAACTGGGAGGACCTAGATTCAAGGCAGCAGACTCTAGAACGTAAGTAGTCAAATTTCAGTAATTTCGGGAGCAGGTCGGAATGTGTTGTACTTATCCCATGTTTTTTTTTTTTATTCTTGTATTTACAGGTGAAAGGGTTTGCAATCGGTGGCAGTCACTCAGGGATCGCTTCAGGAGGGAGTTTAACCAGGAGATGCAGGCCCCGAGTGGCTCAGCAGGAAGGAGAAGGACCCGTTACAAATATGGCCCTGCCCTGTCCTTCCTCAGGGATACCATGCCGAGAAGAACGTAAATATTCAACATCCGATTGAATAAATAACCATGTTTACCTGTCTAACTTTTTTGGTTTCAGTCAGGGCTTTTTCAGATCATTGTTTTTTTCCTATTTCACAGCACTGTCTGCAGCCATCGGGTGCCTGCATCGACCTTGGATCCCTCTGGAGCGATCTCTCAGGAGTCCGCCACTGAGGGCCACGTCGGTAGACCCCACCCCTCATCTGACCCTTCCGGTACCTCTGCCCCATCCACTTCCGCCGCTGCCAGCACTGGAGCATCATTGCAGCCTTCGTTACTTGAAGCTGCTGGTGACGCGTTAGCGTTCCTATTAGGGCTAGGAAGTGGACCCTCTGGGTCACGACTTCAGAGCCCCCGAGGGAGAGTGAACCAGATGGCACCACCCCCTGTACAGGGAGTGTTAGGGACAGGCCCAAGAAGGGTGAAGCCGCGACAGCGGGAGCCAAAGGGACGACTGAGATTAGCGCAGAGGGAGAACAGAAGAAGCTAGAATGGAGGAGGTACTGTGGACAGATGGAGAAAGCAAGGAGTGGGCACTAACCGGTAGGATGCTAGTACTTGACAGAAGGAGACAACGGAGACTCTAAACTGGCAGGATACGGCAGGACCAAAGGAGCGGCTAGGTATGACAAGAACGCAGAGCCGACTGGATTCGGCAGGAACGATGAATGCAGGAACACAAGACTGGCAGGACACGGCAGGAACACAGGACACGGAAGGAACACAGGACTGGCAGGACACGGCAGGAACGCAGGACTGGCAGGATCACAGGACTGGCAGGACACGGCAGGATCACAGGACTGGCAGGACACGGCAGGACCACAGGACTGGCAGGACACGGCAGGATCACAGGACTGGCAGGACACGGCAGGATCACAGGACTTTCCGGGTCTCCCCCCAGGACATCGCAACAAGGCGCGGGATGAGCCGCTAATCCTCCCAGGGACCCTTTTCAGACCCACTAGGTGTCTAACGGCCCTCACCACCCAGATTCTGTGCTCCCGGGACACTTCTGCCCGGACTGGCTTTATTATAAGGTTGTGCCTCAACAAGGGATCGGTCGTACACCCCCTACCACTGCCACTATTATGCATCTATGTCAAAGGACTTGAGTAACCCCATGAGTAAGACCCGGGAGGGTCGAAACGTCGTGTTTTTTGTCTATTTCAAATTAATATGAATGTGGCAACCACTTCTTTTTTGTTTTGTTTTCTTCAATAAAATTGGCATACACCTTTTGCATCTTACCAGTCTTGAGTGTGCGGTAATCTTTTTTGAATGATTGACTTGACCTCACGGTCAGTTTACCAGCACCTCCTTGTCCCTGACCTGAGTGCACACCATTTTCCTTGTCTACCCCCTAGGATCACAGGACTGGCAGGACACGGCAGGATCACAGGACTGGCAGGACACGGCAAACAGAGAAGAAAAGAGACTCAGCGAAGATAGCAGGGATCAGAGCAAGGGAACCTAAAGGAATGCTGGCAGCAGACCAGCAAACGCAATAGACGCAAAGGCGTCTTACCTGGTGCGATGCAGGGGAGAAATACCCGATGGGCGCCGCCATATTGGGGGCGGAGCCAGCGGGTCACAACCTTCCAGAAGTCCCGGCGGTGAGAGGAGCGCGTCTGCGCATGCGCGGGCCGCCGAAGGGACGAACGCCAGGGAATCCAGAGAGAGAGGAGGAGCATCGGGAGCGCGCTGGCCGGACAGGTAAATATAGCGTGGTGTAACAGTTCCCTTTACCCCACCCCTCTGATCCTGCCACCTCTACACCACCATTAGGTTCGTGGCGACAGGGGGTCAGGAAAGGAGCTATGCTCCTGAATTCTTGCATCTGAATGCATCCTTCCAAAGCTCTTTCAAAATTTTGGGAGAGCAAGTGGCTGATGGGTTCAACATGGTGCAAACACGCATCAGTGAACACAGCAGTCGCTTGGATAGGCTGCATGCAGATGCAAGTCATGCACCACCAAACCTTTTTTTTTTTTTTTTTTTTTTTTCAATCCATGCTCAGGAGCATGGAAAAGCTGACTCTTGACCAGCAGATGCCGGTAATGCACAGCTGCCATGGTGCTCTAGTGCAGGTAATGTCCGAAACCCAAGATCCCACTACTCCCCACACAGCCACTACAACTTTCCCACCCCATTCCCAATTCCCAACCCAGTCCCAATTCCAACCCCAGCCCCAAATCACAATGTATTCCCCAATGTTTTCTTCCTTGTCAAGCTTTCCTTCCCCGTTTAGTATTCCACCTACCCCAACACCACCCTCCCCGGCTCAGCCTCCTTTTTTTTCACCCCCTTCAACTACACCCCAACCACCTATCGACGTGGTCCAACCTTCCAGCCCCTCCGCTAGTATCTCCACCCCACACTTTACCGACCTGAGATTTATTTTTTTTTTTTTTGTATGTTAAAATAAAATTTGTTTTAATATGTATTTAATCATTTTCCAAAAAATTAGAAAAAAAAAAAAAAAAAGTTTAACACAAAGTTTTATGCAAAAAAAAGGATTAATGTTTTGAGAAAAAAAAAATCACAACAAATTTTAAAATAAAATTAATTTTGGTATAAAGTCAAGTATTTGTTTCAGTGCATTCAATTAGGTATAAGCTGGTATGGTAACAAACAAAAGGTAAAAAAAAAAATTACACAACACACGTTGAAAGGTATAATATATTTGGTTTATTACCAAGAATACAACACACTTTTGGAAAGAAATTAATAAAACTTGGTGTCAAATCCACTTTGTACAGAAACAGAAATCACCGAGACAAGAAATAAACATCTCACACTATGTTGTCGTGCCATGGCACTCTGCCTACAGGTGACACAAAATACTCTGCAAAGTGGTCCCTCATTCTGTTAACAGAACCTGTGGAGCGAACAGAGCTGCTGCGGTAATCCCACAAGGTGGTCTCAGAGTCCTCATCATCGATGGAAACAGGCTCCTTGGAAAGTACATAGTTATGTAGCACCACACTGGCCTTAACAACCTCATCCACTGTTTGTGTGTGCAATCTTATGGCCGTTAGCAGCACGCGCCACTTTGCAGTTAGAATGCCAAATGCACACTCCACCACTCGTCTGGCTTGAGTTAAGCAGTAATTGAATACTCTATGTTCTGGTCAAGTCTCTGCTTGCATAAGGTTTTAGTAGGTGTGGCGATAACTGGAAAGCCTCATCACCAACACATACATATGGCATAAGTGGTCCAGTTGTTCCCAGGAGTGGTCTTGGAGGTGGAAAATCATAGCTGTCTCCATACAAACAACGGCCCATCGGAGACGTTTTGAATACTTGCGAGTCGTTGGACCGGCCATAGGCTCCAATGTCCACAGCCAGGAATTTGCAGTTGGCATCTGCTATGGCCATGAGTACTATTGAAAAGTACTTCGCGTAATTGAAGTACTCTGAGCCAGATCCTGCCGGTTTTGCAATACGGATGTGTTTCCCCATCTACGGCACCCAAGCAATTTGGGAAATGGCAGTTTCTCAAAAAGCTCTGCACTTGTCAGCCAGATGTCCTTTGTTGGTTGGGGAATGTACTCCTGGTGCAAGGTATCCCAGATAGCCAGGCAGGTCTCTTTCACAATTCCGGAAATTGTAGAAATTCCAAGGCGGAACTGGTAATGGAGTGAAGTTAGGGATTCACCCGTAGCAAGGAAGCTGTGAAAAACAAAGAAAAATGTTAGTAAAAATTGCAAAGACCAACATAACATTTTTAAGCAATTTCCACAAATATTACTTTTTTTTTTTTTTTTTAAACATTCAAAAAATGGTACAGAGGACATTTTAGTTCTGTTGTGATGCACATTAAAACCAGCATTTTAACATCTGTGCATTCCTATTATGCACTATTAACACTGGAATGGCCACAAACAATAAAAAAATTAACATGCTGCAGAAAATGCAACGCAATGTTTCAGCGCAGTATTTTCTGCAGCATGTTTACTGCTGATGTGGTTTTCTATAGGTTGAAATATGTTTACATGGCATTAAATATGAATAATGATTTAAAAAAAAAAAAATAAGGCTTACCGCAGTGTCACCATCAGCCGCTCCGCCGGTGCGATGGAAAACCTCATGCGCGAGTCCTGCCTTTGGATGACATCCCCAACTTGTTCCAGCAACAAATCAAAATGCTCCTGCCTCATCCGGACATAATTAAAAAATGTGTCTGGGTTCTGCCGCAACTCCATGTAGAGAGTAGAATAGACGCCCCGGGTCATCCGCAGTTCATTTATGGGATGAATCCATAGTCTGCGAGGTCGCTGCAGAAGAATCCTCTGTCTTGCTGCTGCAGCCTCCTTTTCCCGAACTATAATATCCAGCCGATTGGTCTCAAAAATCACATCAGTTACCACGTTCGCAATCCTCACAAGCACTCCTTCCATCTCTGCCACTTTCTCTAAACCATTTCAAAGATGGGCTGTAAAAACAGTCAGTATATAGTTTTCCCTATTTTCCAGTGGCCAATCACATTTTGGGAGACTCCCATTTTTAGGCTTGGAAAACGGATCTGTCGTATAAACGGATGGTAAAAACGGACACAACGGATGCAGTGTTTCGACGGAACCGTCTGGCGGATTTGCGACGGATCCGACGAAATACTGTATGCGTTGCATCCGTTTTTCACTATTTTTGACGCATCCGTCGATACGTCACGCCGACGCATTTTGACGGCTGCCAGACGACGCTAGTGTGAAAGTAGCCTTACATGGTACTGTAAACGTGATGGAAAACGGCCACGAATCCGCAGCCAAATCCGCACATAGCCTAATTCTAACCCTAATTGCAACCCTAACCCTAATTCTAACCCTAATTGCAACCCTAATTCTAACCCTAACCCTAATTGCAACCCTAACCCTAGCCCAAACCCTAACCCTAGCCCTAACCCTAGTTCTAACCCTAGCCTTAGTGGAAAAATAAAAATAAATATATCTTATTTCATTATTTTCCCTACCTATGGGGGTGATAAGGAGGGGGCTTAATTTACTTTTTTATTATTATTATTTTGATCACTGTGATATAACTTTTGTAAAGTTTAAATATATGTTTAAGAGTAGGAGTTCTTGGAAAGCATAAGTTACTCAAAAAAAACAACATTTTATTAAATATATAGTTTAAAAGGCCACCAACCTGTGGCTATACCAAACACCAAAAAAAACACTGTGGAAAAACTAGTGTGGAGAGCTAGGAATACCCTACGAACTGTCTACGTTATGGTCTGCCTATCAGCGGGGTTGGCGCCCTATGGGATAACGTTACCGTGCCCCCGCTCCACGACGGCTCGCCCTAGGGTCCCTAAACGGCCCTAGCCAAACTATGGGCCCTCTACCCACACAATCGTGTACTAAAGGACCCCTACGGACTATACATAGACCAAACCTGCGTCTAGGGAATCCTATACCCCACACCGAGATTTAAAAACAAAATAGAGCACATGTAAACAAAGGCATATGGCAGAGAATATCCAATAGTCAAGCCTGCTTATTGATGCTTATATTAGTTGGCGTGGCTTTCGATACACCGTACGTTCTGAAGGTGCTGCTTGTTTTTATGAGATAGTGGCCACTCCCATCAATGTCACCAGATACCACGCTTAGATGTTTAACAATTCAAAAGATAGCGTACAAGGACCCAGCATATGGAGTTAGTTTATAGCCCATAAATCTCTAATTTATCCCCTCTGGGATGCCTGTCATCAAAACACCACCGGTTTATACCACATCATGTTTGAGTACAGTCCATCTCATGACCTTATGATCACAGAAGCGTAACAATCAGATTCCATCAGGAATATAAACCATTTATATGACGCCCAATAAGGTACTCATCGTGGGGTTCAGATGCCATCTGCCTTGTTACTGTGTAGCCTCAACGCGTTTCGCCCCTCTGGCTCATCAGGAGGCTCGATCTAGTGCCATGTGTCTCGATGGTTGATAATCCTTAGAAGTACTGATGCCATTACCTCATTTTAAACCGGACCGCGAGAGCGTCCTGCGCGTGTACTTCCTGTTTCACGGCCGGATGTTGCATACCGCATACTATCTCCCATACGGCCATAGGAAACGCCCAGTGCGCTTGCTCAGGATGGAACGCTAGATGGATCTCTGCGTTCCACTTTGGGCATACTGCACCTGCCCATCAATTCTCAGGAGGCGTTACATAGACACCCCCTGCTCACGTACTTCCTTTTTTCCGGTCAGGTGCCAGAGTATGCAGAATACCCCCCTCTCTGGACAATGCGCCTGCCCAGGGTGGAACGCTATATTCCTTTCTGCGTTCCACCCAGTGTTAATTGCGCATGCTCGTCCCGTCCAGCGGGATTGGTTGGAATAACGTTACTATGGTAACGCCGCCTGTGCGTTACCTGCATTTAATCCTCCAGGAAAAGAAGCTGGGAATCTGCTTATAGTCCCTATTACTGACTTCCATGCTTTATTATCAGGGATGCGCTCGATCGAGAACGTGCTCGTATTCTAATGACGCCCAGTTCAAAAAGTGCTTACAATGCACGTCGTCGCAGATACCCAAAAGCCATCCTGTCCACTGATCAGTCATCTTATTATGGTCCATAGGACATATTGACACAGATATGTGTATGAACCCGGCTGTCTTTATGTACTTTTTTCCCCCATTCGGGGGTTGTACATTATATATCGCACATTAGTAACATAGTAACATAGTTAGTAAGGCCGAAAAAAGACATTTGTCCATCCAGTTCAGCCTATATTCCATCATAATAAATCCCCAGATCTACGTCCTTCTACAGAACCTAATTGTATGATACAATATTGTTCTGCTCCAGGAAGACATCCAGGCCTCTCTTGAACCCCTCGACTGAGTTCGCCATCACCACCTCCTCAGGCAAGCAATTCCAGATTCTCACTGCCCTAACAGTAAAGAATCCTCTTCTATGTTGGTGGAAAAACCTTCTCTCCTCCAGACGCAAAGAATGCCCCCTTGTGCCCGTCACCTTCCTTGGTATAAACAGATCCTCAGCGAGATATTTGTATTGTCCCCTTATATACTTATACATGGTTATTAGATCGCCCCTCAGTCGTCTTTTTTCTAGACTAAATAATCCTAATTTCGCTAATCTATCTGGGTATTGTAGTTCTCCCATCCCCTTTATTAATTTTGTTGCCCTCCTTTGTACTCTCTCTAGTTCCATTATATCCTTCCTGAGCACCGGTGCCCAAAACTGGACACAGTACTCCATGTGCGGTCTAACTAGGGATTTGTACAGAGGCAGTATAATGCTCTCATCATGTGTATCCAGACCTCTTTTAATGCACCCCATGATCCTGTTTGCCTTGGCAGCTGCTGCCTGGCACTGGCTGCTCCAGGTAAGTTTATCATTAACTAGGATCCCCAAGTCCTTCTCCCTGTCAGATTTACCCAGTGGTTTCCCATTCAGTGTGTAATGGTGACATTGATTCCTTCTTCCCATGTGTATAACCTTACATTTATCATTGTTAAACCTCATCTGCCACCTTTCAGCCCAAGTTTCCAACTTATCCAGATCCATCTGTAGCAGAATACTATCTTCTCTTGTATTAACTGCTTTACATAGTTTTGTATCATCTGCAAATATCGATATTTTACTGTGTAAACCTTCTACCAGATAATTAATGAATATGTTGAAGAGAACAGGTCCCAATACTGACCCCTGCGGTACCCCACTGGTCACAGCGACCCAGTTAGAGACTATACCATTTATAACCACCCTCTGCTTTCTATCACTTAGCCAGTTACTAACCCATTTACACACATTTTCCCCCAGACCAAGCATTCTCATTTTGTGTACCAACCTCTTGTGCGGCATGGTATCAAACGCTTTGGAAAAATCGAGATATACCACGTTCAATGACTCACCGTGGTCCAGCCTATAGCTTACCTCTTCATAAAAACTGATTAGATTGGTTTGACAGGAGCGATTTCTCATAAACCCATGCTGATATGGAGTTAAACAGTTATTCTCATTGAGATAATCCAGAATAACATCCCTCAGAAACCCTTCAAATATTTTACCAACAATAGAGGTTAGACTTACTGGCCTATAATTTCCAGGTTCACTTTTAAAGCCCTTTTTGAATATTGGCACCACATTTGCTATGCGCCAATCCTGCGGAACAGACCCTGTCGCTATAGAGTCCCTAAAAATAAGAAATAATGGTTTATCTATTACATTACTTAGTTCTCTTAGTACTCGTGGGTGTATGCCATCCGGACCCGGAGATTTATCTATTTTAATCTTATTTAGCCGGTTTCGCACCTCTTCTTGGGTTAGATTGGTGACCCTTAATATAGGGTTTTCATTGTTTCTTGGGATTTCACCTAGCATTTCATTTTCCACCGTGAATACCGTGGAGAAGAAGGTGTTTAATATGTTAGCTTTTTCCTCGTCATCTACAGCTTTTTCCTCGTCATCTACAACCATTCTTTCCTCACTATTTTTTAAGGGGCCTACATTTTCAGTTTTTATTCTTTTACTATTGATATAGTTGAAGAACAGTTTGGGATTAGTTTTACTCTCCTTAGCAATGTGCTTCTCTGTTTCCTTTTTGGCAGCTTTAATTAGTTTTTTAGATAAAGTATTTTTCTCCCTATAGTTTTTTAGAGCTTCAATGGTGCCATCCTGCTTTAGTAGTGCAAATGCTTTCTTTTTACTGTTAATTGCCTGTCTTACTTCTTTGTTTAGCCACATTGGGTTTTTCCTATTTCTAGTCCTTTTATTCCCACAAGGTATAAACCGCTTACACTGCCTATTTAGGATGTTCTTAAACATTTTCCATTTATTATCTGTATTCTTATTTCTGAGGATATTGTCCCAGTCTACCAGATTAAGGGCATCTCTAAGCTGGTCAAACTTTGCCTTCCTAAAGTTCAGTGTTTTTGTGACTCCCTGACAAGTCCCCCTAGTGAAAGACAGGTGAAACTGTACAATATTGTGGTCGCTATTTCCTAGATGCCCGACCACCTGCAGATTTGTTATTCTGTCAGGTCTATTAGATAGTATTAGGTCTAAAAGTGCTGCTCCTCTGGTTGGATTCTGCACCAATTGTGAAAGATAATTTTTCTTGGTTATTAGCAGAAACCTGTTGCCTTTATGGGTTTCACAGGTTTCTGTTTCCCAGTTAACATCCGGGTAGTTAAAGTCCCCCATAACCAGGACCTCATTATGGGTTGCAGCTTCATCTATCTGCTTTAGAAGTAGACTTTCCATGGTTTCTGTTATATTTGGGGGTTTGTAACAGACCCCAATGAGAATTTTGTTACCATTTTTCCCCTCCATGAATTTCGACCCATATGGACTCGACATCCTCATTTCCTTCGCTAATATCCTCCCTTAAAGTGGACTTTAGACAAGACTTTACATAGAGACAAACCCCTCCTCCTCTCCGATTTTTACGATCCTTTCTAAACAGACTGTAACCCTGTAAGTTAACTGCCCAGTCATAGCTTTCATCTAACCATGTCTCGGTTATTCCCACTATGTCAAAGTTACCTGTAGATATTTCTGCTTCTAGTTCTTCCATCTTGTTTGTCAGGCTTCTGGCGTTTGCGAGCATGCAGTTTAGAGGATTTTGTTTTGTTCCAATCTCGTCGCTGTGGATTGTTTTAGAAATGTTCTTACCTCCCTTCTGAGTATGTTTTCCTGGATCTTCTTTGTTCAAGTCTAATGTTTTTCTTCCCGTCCCCTCTTCTTCTAGTTTAACGCCCTCCTGATGAGTGTAGCGAGTCTTCTGGCGAATGTGTGTTTCCCAGGTTTGTTGAGGTGTAGTCCGTCTCTGGCGAGGAGTCCATCGTACAAGTAATTCACACCGTGGTCCAGGAATCCGAATCCTTGTTGTCTGCACCATCGTCTTAGCCAGTTGTTTGCATCAATGATCCTGTTCCATCTCCTGGTGCCATGCCCGTCTACTGGAAGGATAGAAGAAAAAACTACCTGTGCATCCAGTTCCTTTACTTTCTTCCCCAACTCTTCAAAGTCTTTGCAGATTGTCGGTAGGTCCTTCCTTGCCGTGTCATTGGTGCCAACATGTATCAGAAGAAATGGGTGGACGTCCTTGGAGTTGAAGAGCTTTGGTATCCTATCGGTCACATCCTTGATCATCGCACCTGGAAGGCAGCATACTTCTCTTGCAGTTATGTCCGGTCTGCAGATGGCTGCTTCTGTGCCTCTCAGTAGTGAGTCTCCCACCACCACCACTCTTCGTTGCTTCTTGGCTGTACTTTTTGCTGTCACTTGTTGCTGTGTGCCCTTTTCTTTTTTGCTTGCTGGTATTGCTTCATCCTTAGGTGTGCCATCTTCATCCTCTACAAAGATTTGATATCGGTTCTTCAGTTGTGTGGTTGGTGATTTCTCCATGGTCTTCTTGCTTCTTTTGGTCACATACTTCCACTCATCTGCTTTTGGAGGTTCTCTGACACTTTTTTCACCTTCTGTGACCAGTAGAGATGCTTCTGTTCTGTCCAGAAAGTCTTCATTCTCTTTGATGAGTTTTCAAAGTTGCTATTCTTTCTTCCAGACCCCGCACCTTTTCTTCTAAAAGGGCCACTAGTCTACACTTCTGACAGGTGAAATTTAATTCTTCTTCTGGTCGATCTGTGAACATGTAGCACATGCTGCAGCTCACCATGTAGGTTGTCACATCTGCCATGTTGCTCCTAGATCCTGCTGACTTGCTGTGTGTTTTCCTTCTTGTGTAATCTACTCAGCCAAGCTCTCTTGCAATAATGTCCTACAGGCAAAAATTTGGTGATTCTTTCCAAGCAGCTGGTCCCGGCTGTACCCAACGATCTTCTAGCTTAGGGAGACTCTTCGCTTTTCCCAGAAGGCACCTGGAATATGCAAATTAGCATCCTCAAGCTTGAATCCCTGGTTTGGTGATTCTTTCCAAGCAGCTGGTCCCGGCTGTACCCAACGATCTTCTAGCTTAGGGAGACTCTTCGCTTTTCCCAGAAGGCACCTGGAATATGCAAATTAGCCTCCTCAAGCTTGAATCCCTGGTTGAAATTACGGTCACAGGTAGATGAGGATTTCTATCATAAGAAATTGTACATACTAATCTATGCATCCCCCTGTATAGCGGGGGCCAATATCAGTTAAGAGCAGGTCCAGGTCCCTATATTTTCTTTTAGGTCCCTCTCCCTAGATATATTCAGTGTTAATGAGCACGTTTAAAGAGCCAGGGCGCTACAGAAAGCAAGTGAATGACTGTTGTTCATTTAGCCCCTTTGGGGACATGGTATCCATTCTAAACGTCCATTCACATTCCCTCTGTAGAATCACCCTCTCCCAATCTCCCCCTCTGGGGTTAGGTTTAACTACTTCAATGATGGCAAAATTAATGTTCAACGGATCATTAGTGTGTTGTAGTCTCATGTGTCATGCCAGGGTAGTGTCTCTCCCGTTTCTGATGTCTCCCAGGTGTTCCCCTACCCTCCTGCGAAATTCCCTTTTGGTCTTTCCGATGTAATCTTTGGGGCAGGGGCATGTGGCCATGTAGACTACACCTGCAGATTTACAATTCGAAAAATCCCGTTGATAAAAGACCTTTAGTGTTGAAGAACTCTTAAACGATTTATTCGGTTTCATCCACCTGCACATCTGACATCCACATCGATAGAAGCCACATGGTTTTCTCCCCAGCCAAGAACCCTCGGGCCGCGCTTAGTAACCCGATGTTTACCCTGGTTACCATTGTAAAAGTAAAAAAACAAACACTACATACTTACCTTCCGGTGTCTGTCCCCGGAGCTGTGCTTCCCTGCACTGGCTGTGAGCACCAGCCGGCCGGAAAGCACAGCGGTGACGTCACCGCTCTGCTTTCCGGCCGCTGTGCTTACACAGTGCAGAGGAAAGCAGAGCACCGGAGGACAGACAGCTGAAGGTAAGTATGTAGTGTTTGTTATTTTTTACGTTTACGCTGGTAACCAGGGTAAACATCGGGTTACTGCGCTTAGTAACCCGATGTTTACCCTGGATACCAGGGGACTTCGGGATCGTTGGTCGCTGGAGAGCTGTCTGTGTGACAGCTCTCCAGCGACCAAACAGCGACGCTGCAGCAATCGACATCGTTGTCGGTATCGCTGCAGCGCTGCTTAGTGTGACGGCACCCTAACTCCATATGCTGGGTCCTTGTACGCTATCTTTTGAATTGTTAAACATCTAAGCGTGGTATCTGGTGACATTGATGGGAGTGGCCACTATCTCATAAAAACAAGCAGCACCTTCAGGACGTACGGTGTATCGAAAGCCACGCCAACTAATATAAGCATCAATAAGCAGGCTTGACTATTGGATATTCTCTGCCATATGCCTTTGTCTACATGTGCTCCATTTTGTTTTTAAATCACGGTGTGGGGTATAGGATTCCCTAGACGCAGGTTTGGTCTATGTATAGTCCATAGGGGTCCTCTAGTACACGATTGTGTGGGTAGAGGGTCCCATAGTTTGGCTAGGGCCGTTTAGGGACCCTAGGGCAAGCCGTCGTGGAGCGGGGGCGCCGCAACGTTATCCCATAGGGCGCCAACCCCCGCTGATAGGCAGACCATAACGTAGACAGTTCGTAGGGTATTCCTAGCTCTCCACACTAGTTTTTCCACAGTGTTTTTTTTGGTGTTTGGTATAGCCACAGGTTGGTGGCCTTTTAAACTATATATTTAATAAAATTTTGTTTTTTTTTGAGTAACTTACACTGTGATATAACCTATCACAGTGATCAAAATGTACCTGGAATGAATCTGCCGGCTGGCAGATTCGGCAGGCACACTACGCATGCGCCCGCCATTTTAGAAGATGGCGGCGCCCATCGCTGAAGACAGACAGACACTGGGAGGGACACTGGGACCTGTTAAGTATGGGGGGTGGGATCAGAAAAGGGGGAGGGAGTGGGGGGGGGGAGGCCGGGGGGAGAGGAGGGCAGCGGAGCACAGAACGGAGGGGAGGAAAGACTGACAGCGGCGGCAGATCGGGGTCTCCAGCCATGGCCGATGATATTACAAAATCGGCCATGGCTGGATTGTAATATTTCACCAAGTTTCATAGGTGAAATATTACAAATTGCTCTGATTGGCCATTTCACTTTCAACAGCCAATCAGAGTAATCGTAGCCACGTGGGGCAAAGCAACCCCCCCCCCCCCCCCCCGGGCTGAAGTACCACTCCCCCTGTCCCTGCAGGTGGGGTGAAATTGGAGTTAAGCCTTTCACCCGATCTGCAGGGACGCGATCCCTCCATGACACCACATTGGCGTCACAGGTCAGATTGGCACCGACTTTCATGACGCCTACGTGGCGTCACAGGTCGGGAAGGGGTTAATTTTACTTTTATTGGTATCTATTTTTAGGGATTTGGATGTTTCACCCCCAGCAGTTCGCCCCTGGGTACATTTCGCCCCCGAACATTTCGTCCCCAGCATTTGGCCCCCAGGATGTTTTGCCTCCGCACATTTCACCCCCGCATATTTCGCCCCCAGCAGTTCGCCCCTGGGTACATTTCACCCCCAGCAGTTCGTCCCCGGATGTTTGTACCCTTGTGATTCATGAATTCCTGTCCAACATCAATTGTTTGGCCCCGGCAGTTTGCCCCCGGATGTTTGTACCCTTGTGATTCATGAATTCCTGTCTGTCATGAATGTTTTGCCCCCAGCAGTTCGCCCCCAGATGTTTGTACCCTTGTGGTTCATGAATTCCTGTCCATCATCAATTGTTTGGCCCCGGCAGTTTGCCCCCGGATGTTTGTACCTGTCACGGATCGCACCATGACTGTCACCAATATGTCACGATCGGGGTGACCTTTGGCCAGCCCACGGCTATGACACGGGCAGGGGGCTTATCTTAGTCATCCCTCCACTGCTCAAATGTGATGAAAACACACACAAGACTTTTGACCTCTTAGTTTACCGCAGGGGCTTATTTTAGTTATCCCACTGCTCCTACAATATAACACGAACTGCAGGGATTTATGTATATCCCGCTTTACAGTTCCATGTGAGAATTTGCAGCTCTCTGGCGCCCCCTTGCCCTCAGGTCAGATTAGGTACTGCACCTTGGGTAATTAGTCGCCAGAAAGCCTGCCTGCTAGGTACTGGCTATTGGGCACGCTGCAGTGAAGCGATATAACTACTTCCACTCAGGCAGGAACAATAACTATCAACGCCGCCGTCGCTACAACGATTCCCAAAAGCACAGACACGGTATGCCGCCACCAGCTACGATTAACGGGTCTGAAGCTAACACAAAACAGTAGGGTAATTCCCTTCCAGAGACTGAGGGTACATTTTAGAGCAGGAGAACGAAACTAGTAATTTAAATATTTTACTCCGAAAGATTAGTGTTTATAAAAAGATTACAAGGATGTTACAATAAGAGACAACTGAAAGTATGTACAAAGCAATTAAAAAAAATAACATGGATTAAAGAAGAAAGATAAAACTCACATGTTCTCAGATCATTTCAGGCAAAACCATGCTGGTAGGCGGAGCCCCAAATGTCCCAGTGTATCAGGAGGTCTGGATAGGAACAGCTCCTCAGGCATAACTGAAGGCTGGGTTAAGTGGAGTCCCTTATACCTGCAGCCTGGTGACATCACTAAAGGGGCTGGTTTCCCGTGACCTGGTGGTTAGGAGCACCCGGAATGACCTGATAGTTAAAACTCACACAGGACAAGCTCTGGGATGTGGGAGCTCTGCTGACCGCAATCCCTAATCCTATCACACACACACTAGAAATAGCCGTGGAGCGCTCCTGACACTCCCTAGGCGCCTCGTCACAACCTAAGAGCTAGCTAGCCCTAGAGATAGAAAATAAAGCCTACCTTGCCTCAGAGAAATTCCCCAAAGGAAAAGGCAGCCCCCCACATATATTGACTGTGCGCAAGATGAAAGTCACAAACGCAGAAATGAAACAGGTTTCAGCAAAGGGAGGCCAGACTTACTAAATAGACAGAGGATAGGAAAGCTAGCTTTGCGATCAGCACAAAAAACTACAAAAGACCACGCAGAGTGTGCAAAAAGACCTCCGCACCGACTAACGGTGCGGAGATGCCACTCTGCATCCCAGAGCTTCCAGCTAGCAAGACAAAATCATGATATCCAGCTGGACAAGAATACAATGAACGAATTAGATACTATCAGGAACTTAGCTTCTGCTGGAGTAGACAGGTCACCAGAAAGATCCAAGAGCGAACTGAACCAATGCAGAAACATTGACAGCTGGCATGGAGTAACGATCTAAGTGGAGTTAAATAGAGCAGCCAACCAAAGGATAAACCACGTCACCTGTGTAAGGAACCTCAGAAGCAGCAGCTCCACTCACAGCCACCAGAGGGAGCCCACGGACAGAACTCACCGAAGTACCATTCACGACCACAGGAGGGAGCTCGACAACAGAATTCACAACACCTCCCCTCTCCTCAGACATACAGATTTCAACAGCAATTATTATAATTGTCATATCTTTGCTGGAGAATCTGGCAGAGTCATAACACACCTCATCCATCTTGTATTAAAATTGGTTTTCTATTGTTACCAAATTCGGGCTAATTGGGACACACGGTTCCGGATAAATCCGTACTTTGTACCTGTTGGGATTAGAGGCTTGTGCTTACAGTGTTTGGCAGATCTACCGATGGACGCTAGCAATATGTACTTATTATTTTTATAATCCTGAACGTGGACACATACCCTGACCGTCTCATGCACGGCTGTACACAAGTACTTTAGTGTATGTCCCACAGTGAAAAAAAAAATTATATATATCTAATACATTTCTATTTATGTTGTGGAGAATAGCGTTGTCCGCAAGTGAAATTTACATGCTGAGGTCTTGAAAGACGCACGCTTTTCCACGGGTGAGCCGCAAGCCGTCTGTCATGGGATTTCTAGAAATCCCATCAAATTATGTGTTACTAGATGGTGGCCCGATTCTAACGCATCGGGTATTCTAGAATATGCATGTCCACGTAGTATATTGCACAGCCCACGTAGCATATTGCCCAACCACGTAGCATATTGCCCAGCCACGTAGCATATTGCCCAGCCACGTAGCATATTGCCCAGTGACTTAGTATACAGCACAGAGCCACATACTATATTGCACAGCGACGTAGTATACAGCACAGAGCCATGACCGTGACGTCATGGCAGGTCCTTCTCCCATACCATCTTTGCCACCGGAACCTGCAACGTAAGATGGCGGCCGGCGCGAGCGGCTCAGCGGACTACAGAGGGTGAGTAAAGCAGGTTTTTTTTTATTATTATTTTTAACATTACATTTTTTACTATTGATGCCGCATAGGCGTCAATAGTAAAAAGTTGGGGACACACAGGGTTAATAGCGGCGGTAACGGAGTGAGTTACCCACGGCATAACGCGGTCCGTTACCGCCGGCATTAACCCTGTGTTAGCGGTGACCGGAGGGGAGTAAGCGGGCGACAGGCACTGACTGCGGGAAGTAAGGAGCGGCCATTTTCTTCCGGACTGTGCCCATCGCTGATTGGTTGCGGCAGCCATGACAGGCAGCTGGCGAGACCAATCAGTGAATGAATAACCGTGACAGAAAGACAAACAGACGGAAGTGACCCTTAGACAATTATATAGTAGATATGTATGATCTGGCAGGTAAATAAGCTGCGTCACACCCCCAGCAGTTCCTGATCACATACCCTGAGGGTATGTGCACACGTAGAAAGCTCCTCTGCGGATTTTTCCGCAGCAGATTTAATAAATCCGCAGTGCAAAACCGCTGCGGTTTTTCCTGCGGATTTATCGCGGTTTCTATTGCGGATTCCGCTGCGGTTTTACATCTGCAGTTTTCTATTGGAGCAGGTGTAAAAATGCTGCGGATTCCGCACAAAGAATTGACATGCTGTGGAAAATAAAATTCTACGTTTCCGCGCGTTTTTTTCCGCAGCATGTGCACTGCGGATTTCGTTTCCCATAGGTTTACATTGTACTGTAAACTCATGGGAAACTGCTGCGGATCCGCAGCAAAATCCGCAACGTATGCACATACCCTAAATAGTCTGCTGATAAATTAACTGGCAAGTGTATATGCACACAATCTTATGGCAGTGTCGGCTGTTGCTTTCGCCATACGGTTATCGATCTGTAATGATTTGCCATCAAGAGGTTCAATGGATTGTACACAATGCACAGTACATTAACCCCTTAGCGACCGCCGATACGCCTTTTAACGGCGGCTGCTAAGGGTACTTAAACCACAGCGCCGTTAATTAACGGCGCTGTGGAAAAAGTAAATAGCGCCCCCCCAGAGTCGGATTTTCTCCGGGGTCGGAGGACAGAGAAGGGGTCCCAGGTAGCCCCCCCAATACTCACCTATCTCCCCCAGTGCTCCTCGTGGCTCCCGGTGGGCGCCGCCATCTTCAAAATGGCGGGCGCATGCGCAGTGCGCCCGCCGGCCGGCCCGCGAGAGTCTTTGGGGTCTCGGCTGCCGGGGGTAGCCGAGACCCCAAAGAGCATGATCAGGGTCGGTTTTACTGACCCCGGTAATTAACTGTTTACCGGCGACCGCAAAAAAAAAAAAAAAAAAAGTAAAGTGTAATTCTCTGTCCTCTGATGTGATCGCACATGAGAGGACAGAGAAATAGGGGGATTCGGGGACCCTATCATACTCACCTGTGTCCCTGGATCCTCTTGCTGCTCCTCCTGGCCGCCGGCAAAAGAAAATGGCGGGCGCATGCGCAGTGCGCCTGCCATCTGTCTCCATCTGCTGGCCGGCAGGAGAACAGCAGTTGGGGCTAAAATTAGGGTTACGGGTTAGGACTAGGGTTAGGGTTAGGGCTAGGCCTAGGGTTAGGGCTAGGGTTGGGGCTAAATTTAGGGTTAGGGTTGGGGCTAAATTTAGGGTTAGGCTTCTTTCACACTTACGTCGGTACGGGGCCGTCGCAATGCGTCGGCCCGACATACTGACGCACGTTGTGAAAATTGTGCACAACGTGAGCAGCGGCTGTAGTTTTTCAACGCATCCGCTGCCCAATCTATGTCCTGGGGAGGAGGGGGCGGAGTTACGGCCACCCATGCGCAGTCAGAAATGGCGGATGCGACGTACAAAAAAAGTTTCATTGAACGTTTTTTGTGCCGACGCTCCGCCAAAACACAACTGATCCAGTGCACGACGGACGCGACGTGTGGCCATCCGTCACGATCCGTCGGCAATACAAGTCTATGGGCAAAAAACGCATCCTGCGGACACATTTGCAGCATCCGTTTCTTGTCCAAAACGACGGATTGCAACGGATGCCAAACGACGCAAGTGTGAAAGTAGCCTTAGGGCTAGGGTTAGGGCTAAAGTTAGGGCTAGGGTTGGGGCTAAAGTTAGGGTTAGAGTTGGGATTAGGGTTAGGGTTTGGATTAGGGTTGGTATTAGGGTTAGGGTTGGCATTAGGGTTACGCTTGGGATTAGGGTTAGGTTTGGGATTAGGGGTGTATTGGGATTAGGGTTAGGTTTGAGGTTAGGGTTGAGATTAGGATTAGGGGTGTGTTGGATTTAGGGTTTTGATTAGGGTTGAAATTAGGGTTGTTTTGGGGTAAGGGTTGCGATTATGGTTAGGGTTAGTGATTAGGATTATGGATCAGGTTGGGATTAGGGTTAGGGGTGTGTTGAGGTTAGGGTTGGAGCTAGAATTGGGGGGTTTCCACTGTTTAGGTACATCAGGGGGTCTCCAAACACGACAGCCAATTTTGCGCTCAAAAAGTCAAATGGTGCTCCCTCCCTTCTGAGCTCTGCCGTGCGCCCAAACAGTGGGTTACCCCCACATATGGGGCATCAGCGTACTCGGGATATATTGGACAACAACTTCTGGGGTCCAATTTCTCTTGTTACCCTTGTGAAAATAAAAACTTGGGGGCTACAATATCTTTTTTGTGGAAAAAAAAAATATTTTTTATTTTCACGACTCTGCATTCTAAACTTCTGTGAAGCACTTGGGCATTCAAAGTTCTCACCACACATCTAGATAAGTTCCATGGGGGGTCTAGTTTCCAAAATGGGGTCACTTGTGGGGGATTTCTACTGTTTAGGCACATCAGGGGCTCTCCAAACGCGACATGGCGTCCGATCTCAATTCCAGCCAATTCTACATTGAAAAAGTAAAACGGCACTCCTTCTCTTCCAAGCTCTGCGGTGCGCCCAAACAGTGGTTCGACGTACTCAGGAGAAATTGCACAACAACTTTTGTGGTCTAATTTCTCCTGTGAAAATAAGAATTTGTGGGCGAAAAGATAATTTTTGTGTAAAGAAAAGTGATTTTTTATTTTCACGGCTCTGCATTCTAAACTTCTGTGAAGCACTTGGGGGTTCAAAGTGCTCACCACACATCTAGATAAGTTCCTTAAGGGGTCTAGTTTCCAAAATGGTGTCACTTGTGGGGAGTTTCCACTGTTTAGGCACATCAGGGGCTCTCTAAACGTGATGTGGCGTCCGATCTCAATTCCAGCCAATTCTGCATTGAAAAAGTCAAACGGCGCTCCTTCACTTCTAAGTTCTGCGGTGCGCCCAAAAAGTGGTTTACCCCCACATATGGGGTATCTGCGTATTCAGGAGAAATTGCATAACAAAATTTATGGTTACATTTCTGTTTTTACACTTGTGAAAATAAAAAAAATGGTTCTGAATTAAGATGTTTGCAAAAAAAAGTTAAATGTTCATTTTTTCCTTCCACATTGTTTCAGTTCCTGTGAAGCACGTAAAGGGTTAATAAACTTCTTGAATGTGGTTTTGAGAACCTTGAAGGGTGTAGTTTTTAGAATGGTGTCACACTTGGTTATTTTCTATCATATAGACCCCTCAAAATGACTTCAAATGTGATGTGGTCCCTAAAAAAAAAAATGGTGTTGTAAAAATGAGAAATTGCTGGTCAACTTTTAACCCTTATAACTCCCTAACAAAAAAAAATTTTGTTTCCAAAATTGTGCTGATGTAAAGTAGACATGTGGGAAATGTTATTTATTAACTATTTTTCGTGACATATCTCTCTGATTTAAGAGCATAAAAATACAAAGTTTGAAAATTGCAAAATTTTAAAAATTTTCGCCATATTTCCGTTTTTTTCATAAATAATCGCAAGTAATATCGAAGAAATGTTACCACTAACATGAAGTACAATATGTCACGAAAAAACAGTCTCAGAATCAGCGGGATCCGTTGAAGCGTTCCAGAGTTATAACCTCATAAAATGACAGTGGTCAGAATTGTAAAAATTGGCCTGGTCATTAAGTACCAAATTGGCTCTGTCACTAAGGGGTAAACAATCTATTACTAGCTCCTCACTAAAGTGCGTCCCTCCAACTGGTGAGGAACTACAACTGCCAGCGTGCCGAGGGCCGGCTGTTAAACATAATATGCACAACATTTTCTCTATTTCACACACACCAAAAGATTGTGCAACAGTTCAGTCCAACCTGTCACACTGCTAATCAGGCGTTTGACCACTAATCGCCTTTCTATTGGTCTCTGAGCGCCTTTTCATCAATAACACAGTATATTACGTCCCACTCCACATACCACTACAAGACGTTCTGAAAAGTCCGGGACGACAGTGCAATCTGGGCACCGCCAAACGTAATATTCCACCACAGAGCGCCGCCATCTTCAGCTTCAGCACGCATGCAACTCAGATAACTGGGCAGGCAGGGTAGAGGCTAAATCCAATCGGCTAAAGGACCTCTGCTGACGTCATGCCCATGTGACCGAAAGGGGTGGCGCCTCTTCATAGAGCAGCAGACACGAGGAAGCTGTGGATGTCATGGCGGGATTTCGTGCAGCATTTGGAGTGTTTTGTGCAGAATTTGCCTCTTCCTCCATAGAGCAGACAGGAGGAGGAAGCTATGGATGTTATGGCGGGATTTTGAGGATTTTGTGCAAGATTTGGGGGTCATTCTCCAAAGTCACAGATCAGGTAAGTGGGAGTCTGCCTGGGGAGAAAGGGGTGATGTTGCTTGCATGGGTCTGCCTGGAGAGAATGGGGTGATGTTGCTTGCATGGGGCTGCATGCTGGAGGGGGGTCTGCCTGGTGAGAATTGGGTGATGGGGCTGCATGCTGGAGAGGGGGTGCCTGGGGAGAATTGGGTGATGTTGCTTGCATGGGGCTGCATGCTGGAAGGGGGTGTACCTGGAGAGAAGGGGGTGGTGATGCTTGCATGGGGCTGCATGCTGGAAGGGGGTGTGCCTGGAGAGAAGGGGGTGGTGATGCTTGCATGGAGCTGGAGGGGGGTCTGCCTGGGGAGAAGGGGGTGGTGATGCTTGCATGGGGCTGCATGCTGGAGGGGGGGGGGTCTGTCTGGGGAGAAGGGGGTGGTGATGCTTGCATGGAGCTGCATGCTGGAGGGGGGTCTGTCTGGGGAGAAGGGGGTGGTGATGCTTGCATGGGGCTGCATGCTGGAGGGGGGGTGCCTGGATAGAAGGGAGTGGTGATGCTTGCATGGAGCTGGAGGGGGGTCTGTCTGGGGAGAAGGGGGTGGTGATGCTTGCATGGGGCTGCATGCTGGAGGGGGGGTCTGTCTGGGGAGAAGGGGGTGGTGATGCTTGCATGGAGCTGCATGCTGGAGGGGGGTCTGTCTGGGGAGAAGGGGGTGGTGATGCTTGCATGGGGCTGCATGCTGGAGGGGGGGGTGCCTGGAGAGAAGGGGGTGGTGATGCTTGCATGGAGCTGGAGGGGGGTCTGTCTGTGGAGAAGGGGGTGGTGATGCTTGCATGGGGCTGCATGCTGGAGGGGGGGGTGCCTGGAGAGAAGGGGGTGGTGATGCTTGCATGGGGCTGCATGCTGGAGGGGGGGGTGCCTGGGGAGAAGGGGGTGGTGATGCTTACATGGAGCTGCATGCTGGAGGGGGTTGTGCCTGGGGAGAAGGGGGTGGTGATGCTTACATGGAGCTGCATGCTGGAGGGGGGTGTGCCTGGGGAGAAGGGGGTGGTGATGCTTACATGGAGCTGCATGCTGGAGGGGGGTGTGCCTGGGGAGAAGGGGGTGGTGATGCTTGCATGGGGCTGCATGCTGGAGGGGGGTGTGCCTGGGGAGAAGGGGGTGGTGATGCTTGCATGGGGCTGCATGCTGGAGGGGGGTGTGCCTGGGGAGAAGGGGGTGGTGATGCTCGCATGGGGCTGCATTCTGGAGGGGGGTGTGCCTGGGGAGAAGGGGGTGGTGATGCTTGCATGGGGCTGCATGTGCATGCTGGAGGGGGGGTGTGCCTGGGGAGAACGGGGAGATGTTGCTTGCATGGGACTGTGTGCTGGAGGGGCATGCCTGGGGAAGGGTGACTGCATGCTGGGGGTCTCTGTGGGAAGGGGGTCATGTTCCTTGCTAGCGGGGCTGGGTGTCGGGAAGGGGGGCTGCGGGTCTCTGGGGAAGAGAGAGGCTGTGTGCTGGAGTCTCTGTTGGGAAGGGGGTCATGTTGCATGCGTGGGGGATCTGCGTGCAGGGGGGTCTACCTGCAGAATGGGGCTGATGTTATTCGCATGGGTCTGTGTGGTGTGGGGTGCTGATATCACGTGCTGTCCAGGTCAGTGTGATGTCACTTGCGGCGGGGGGTGCAGGGAAGTATAGTACTACGTGTGGTGGCGAACAGGGGAGGGGATGAATGATGATGGAGATCTGAGGGATTGATATTACTTAGCATGTGAATCTCTGCCTGATGGTGAGGAGTCGGTCCTGTTGTTTTTTTTTTGTTTTTACATAAAACGTTTTCTCCTTAATATTATTGGGGACACATGCTGTCAGGTTGATGACTGACCTATGACATCTGGGAGCTAAACTGCATTACAATAATGTCTCCAGATCCCGGGCTTTATTCTCTTTGCACGCTGTGCTGGTCAGTATTAGCCCGGTGGCCACTGGTGTAAGCCACTACTTGTATCCAGTTTTCTGCATGATTTTTTTCTGTTTTATTCTAGGTATTGTGGCTTTTCCCCATCCTGTGCCCCCCCAGAGCAGTGACCTCCCTGCAGATGTCATTTCATTACTGGACTTCTTCACCAAGTGGAAGCATGGTGCCCCCACAATCCATGTGAGGACTCAAAGGGATGACACTGTGGGCGTCTGATAATGTCAGATAGATGAGTATAATTACTTACAAAAACCAAAACCTCCCTTTTTCTCGATTTTATATTGTCTCCCCGCTCCTCTTGAGGAATTTTGTGTTAAAGGGAACCTGTCACCCCCAAAATTGATGGTGAGCTAAGCCCACCAGCATCAGGGGCTTCTTATCTACAGCATTCTGTAATGCTGTAGATAAACCCCTGATGTATCCTAAAAGATGAGAAAAAGAGGTTATATTAGACTCACGCGGGCGGTCCGATCCGCGTCGCGGTCCGGTCCTGGGCCTCCCATCTTGATAGGATGACGTCCTCTTCTTGTCTTCAGGCTGCTGGGCGCAGGGAAAGGTCAGAAGGGCCTGCGCACTGCAGTACTTTGCGCTGGAGCCGCAGCGTGAAGACAAGAAGAGGACGTCATCTGATGAAGATAGGAGGCACCAGACCGGATCACGATGCCCATCGGACAGGACCGGGTCTGTCTCTGGGTGAGTATAATCTAACCTCTTTTTCCAGGTCGTCCCTCATGACAGCACCACAGGAGGTTGCTCTTCATATCCTTGATAGGGACAGGAACACAGAAGAGGTTAAATAGCCCCTCCCCACCTCCACCTCTCAGTGTTTTTCCTGTCCCTATCAGGGACAGAAGCAGGAGAGAGATCTCCAGAAGATGAGATTTTTTTCTTTTTACCTGATCCGTCAGGTCTCGGTGGAGCAGGAGCTCCTGAGAGCGGTTCCATCCTCCTGGAGGAGGCTCTGGCCGCGAGAGTCTGGCGACTCCTGAAGTCGCACGATACCGCTGGAGGTCCCTCTGCGACTAGGTCGAGCTGTCTGCTCCCATGCGCTGCCTCATCCGCTCACCAAAGGGGGCACTGAGGCAGCAGCTGCGGTGTCCGGTGCTCCCTCAGGCTCCACGTGCGGCCGGTGCTGGCGTCGCTCCCCTAACTTCCGGTCCGGCGCTCCAGCCGGAGGTGACGACTTTCCGGGGGGCGTGGCCGGATTCTGGGGGTCGGCGGCGCCGATTGTTTCCGGGGCGCCTGGGAGCTGCAGGGGGAGATCAGAGCGCAATGGCTGAAGATTATGCGCTGGTATCCAGGTCCCAGGCTGGTCTGCGTGCGTTCCAGATGACGCATGCGCAGTACAGCTGGGAACCTGAAATCACCGTGGAGGCCAGCAGCTGAGCTCGGAAGGAGGACGAATCAGATGTCTTGAAGCTGGGTAAGATTGCTACTTAATGACCGACATCTGACAGCACACTTGACCCAGTAACATGGAAGGTGCTACTCGCCCAGACGTCCAATCCTTAGAGCTGCACACGGACCATGTGAGTAGTACGTGGTACGGGATGCATTACAAAACGTTAGTTCTGTACCTACAGGGATCTCATTTACATTTCAGGATAAGGACATTCCCGAGAGGTCAACTACTAAAAAAAGGACTATTAGATGCCCATTGTGCACCACCAAACTCCCAGAGGGCTATAAGAAGAAATTATGCGAAAAATGCATCGCTAAACTTCTTAAAGACGAACTGGCTTCGCTGTTAGATAATATTAAATCTATGATTAGAGACGAAGTCCAAGCTACAGTGTCTACTATGGTGCCACCCCAATCTCCGCGGCCTAAAAGGCCTAGATGGGATATGGATGTGAGTTCCGAGGAAGGAGAGGTCTCAGGTTATTCCGATCCGGGCTCGGACGAAGAGGACAATACATTAACTGTGCTTCCGGAAGAAATACTTGTTCTCATCTGAAAATACGGATATACTGCTAAAAGCAGTAAGAAACACTATGAAAATAGAAGACTCGTCTGAGCCTTTATCAGTTCAAGACGAGATGTTTGGGGGCCTGAGAACTCGCAGGAATAGAGTTTTTCCGGTCAACAATCACATAACTGCAATGATAATGGAAGAGTGGGAAGATGTGGGAAAATTAGTAGTCCCGAGAGACTTCAAATACCGTCTTCCCTTTGACCCAGAAGAAACTAAAGTCTGGGAGTCGGTTCCAAAGATCGACATTCCCGTGGCCAAAGTCACAAGGAAAACGGCTATTCCCTTTGAGGACTCGTCAGGGTTAAAAGACCCAATGGATAAGAGGTCAGAAGATCTTCTTAAGAAAGCCTGGGAATCGTCAGCCGCCATTATGAAGATGAATATAGCGGCTACCTCTGTAGCAAGGTCCATGAGTCTTTGGGTGGACGAGCTGGAGAGTCATATTAAAAACAGAACTCCAAGGGAAGAAATCCTTAAATCCTTTTCAGTTTTAAAGATGGCGACTGATTTCATGGCAGATGCTTCAGCGGAATCCGTACGCTTTGCTGCCCGGAATAATGCGCTGTCAAACGCAGCAAGAAGGGCCTTATGGCTGAGATCGTGGACGGGAGATACCCAATCCAAGAACAAGCTGTGTTCGATTCCATTCTCAGGTTCTCACGTCTTTGGTCCAGTCCTTGACGAGCTACTTGAAAAAGCGTCTGATAAGAAAAAAGGCTTCCCTGAGGAGAAGCCAAAGAAACCGCAATTCTTCCGAAAAACTCGCTCCCACCCAAGACAGGACTACAGAGGCAAAGGGAAATCCGGTAGGTGGAGCTACCCTAAAGGAGGCAGAGGAAGAGGTTCCTTTCGAGACCAATCAACAGGACCCAGCAAACAATGACGCCAACAATATAAGAGGGAGACTACAATACTTCCAAGAAGGATGGCAGAACATAACTCAGAATCAATGGATTCTACAGACAGTGGCACAGGGTTACAAGATAGAGTTTACTCATCTACCCCCCAAGAGATTCTGCTTAACACAGAGTCATCAGCAGTACATCAAAGGTTGATAACAGACATACAGGAACTCTTAGAATTAAACATCATAATACCGGTACCCCATCATCAACATTTTCAGGGGCATTACTCCAGTCTGTTCTCCATAAGAAAACCAAACGGAGATTACCGGACAATAATAAACTTAAAACCATTAAACAAATGGGTGGCGTACAAACGCTTCAAGATGGAATCTCTCAAATCAATTACACCGCTAATAAAAAAGAACTCTGTAATGTGCACGCTAGATCTCAAACATGCTTACTATCATGTTCCCATCCATCCCTCAGATCAAAAATTCCTCAGGTTCGCAATAGGAAACCACAAGAAAATACTTCATTTCCAGTTTCAGTGCCTACCATTTGGTCTCTCCTCTGCCCCAAGGATATTTACGAAGCTCATGACGGAGGTCATGGCCTACTTAAGAGAAAAGGAAGTTCTCATCGCACCATATCTAGACGATCTGTTGCTGATCGCAGATTCATCCCAACAGATGGAAGAATCCTTAGAAATTACCACGCCACTCCTGAAACGTCTGGGGTGGGTAATAAATGCAAAAAAATCGAGTCTCGAACCAGAGACGCAGAAGATATTTCTAGGGGTACTACTAAATTCCGAACTAGAATACTCCTTCCTACCAGACCAAAAACAACGGTCAATAAAAAAAGAACTTCAATCAATAAAAAAACGGAAATACATCTCCATCAGGAAAGCAATGAGGATTCTAGGTCTGATGACCTCATGCATTCCCAGTGTACAGTGGAGCCAGTTTAACTCCAGAACGCTTCAAAGGGAAGTTCTTTCGGTATGGAACGGAAGAAAAGATTCACTAGACAACAGGATGTGGTTACCCAGCAAGGTAAAGCAGTCCCTCTCATGGTGGATCAACATAAAAAACCTCAAAAGAGGAAAACCATGGAAAATATCTCAATGCATAAATATAACCACCGATGCAAGCTCAAGGGGCTGGGGAGCCCACATAGAAGGTCGATGACTTCAGGGGACATGGCCACCTTCGATACGCGACAGTTCCTCCAACTACAGGGAACTCAGAGCGGTCTGGGAAGCACTAAAAAGGCGCCAACACGAGATTCAGGGACACCACATCCGAGTCTTCTCAGACAACTCGACCACGGTAGCTTTTCTCCTACATCAAGGAGGACCAAGGCACCGTCCACTTCAGGCACTAGCAGAAGAAATATTCTCCTGGGCGGAAGATACCGTAAAGTCCATCACAGCAGTACACCTAAAAGGTTCACAGAACCAAATAGCGGACTTTCTCAGCAGAGAAAAGGTACAGCCGTCAGAATGGTCTCTAAACGAAGAAATCTTTACTCAGTTAATCCAACAGTGGGGCACCCCACAAATAGATTTATTCGCCTCAAGGAGCAATACAAAAACGAAAGAATTATTTTCGCTAAATCCAAGAGACAATCCAACTGGCATAGATGCATTGGCTCAACATTGGGACATGGAACTTGCATACGCGTTCCCTCCACTAGCCCTAATTCCCAGAGTTTTGAGGAAAATTCAGGAAAGTTTAGCCGTAGTAATCCTAATAGTGCCATATTGGCCCAAGAGGAGCTGGTTTCCTCTGCTGAAGTGGATGGCGGTGGAAGACCCAGTGTTACTACCACTAAGACGGGATCTTCTAATACAGGGACCATTGGTCCATCAAAATCTAAAGATGCTACAACTCTCAGCGTGGATCTTGAAAGGGAGATCTTGAGATCAAAGGGACTGTCTGAATCAGTTATCTCGACCATGAAAAAAAGTAGAAAGCCGGTGACCTCGGCTATATACCAGAAAATTTGGAAGAAGTTTTGTGCACAGACCAATACTCCAATATCCGTTCTCCAACAACCAGATATTCCTCAAATACTAAATTTTCTCCAAACAGGTTTTGATATGGGCTTAAGACCTAGTACTCTAAAGGTACAAATCTCAGCTTTAACTGCCTTTTATGACTATCCAATAGCGAATCATCCCTGGATAATGAGATACATTAAAGCTACACAACGTATCAGACCAACAATACGAAGCTCAGTACCCTCATGGAACCTCACTTTGGTGCTAAATGAGCTACGGAAAGCTCCATACGAGCCACTTGATCAGGCAGACCTAAAATCTGTGACATTCAAGACTGTTTTCCTCGTAGCAATAACGACAGCAAGGCGAATAGGTGAAATTCAAGCCCTGTCCATAACAGATCCATACTTAAAGATACAAGAAGATTGCATCGTTTTAAAGTTGGATCCCTCATTTCTTCCAAAAGTTGTGACGGACTTTCACAGAAACCAGGAAATAGTTTTACCTACGTTCTGCCAGAACTACAATAACGAAAAAGAACGTTCTCTTCATTCTCTGGATGTTAAGAGAACAGTGTTGCAGTATCTAAAACTTACAGACAGCTGGAGAATTGACTCTAATCTCTTTATCCAGATGTCCGGGAAAAATAGAGGCAAAAAAGCCTCAAAAGCGACTCTGGCCAGATGGATCAAATCTACCATTTGTGCTGCGTATATTTCAGCTGGTGAATCTCCTCCAGATCACCTAAAAGCCCACTCTCTGAGAGCAGTATCTGCTTCATGGGCAGAGATTGCGGGTGTATCCATGGACCAAATTTGCCGGGCGGCAACTTGGTCTAGCTCAAATCTTTTGCAAGCACTACAAGCTGGACGTTCTTTCAAAGCAACAGACTAGCTTTGGGAGAAGAGTCCTCCAAGCTGTAAACCCGCCCTAATAGGAGTTATTTGGTATTTCTCCTGTGGTGCTGTCATGAGGGACGACCTGGAAACTAGGAGTTAGTCATACCGGTAACGGTATTTCCAGGAGTCCATCATGACAGCACCCATTATTTGCCCCCCCTTGAACTACTGTCTAATGTGTGATATGAACATGTATAGAGAGGAAGTTCAATAAAATTGTGTTGTATCCATCCTGATGTGGTACTTTGTAAAATCACTGAGAGGTGGGGAGGGGCTATTTAACCTCTTCTGTGTTCCTGTCCCTATCAAGGATATGAAGAGCAACCTCCTGTGGTGCTGTCATGATGGACTCTTGGAAATACAGTTACCGGTATGACTAACTCCTAGTTTCTAATTTTTTTTAGGATACATCGGGGGCTCATCTACAGCATTACAGAATGCTGTAGATAAGCCCCTGATGCTGGTGGGCTTAGCTCGCCCTCGATTTTGGGGATGACAGGTTCCCTTTAAGCACCACAATACAATTTTTGCAGCTAAAGCACAGGGGACTTTAATGACAAAAAAGAAAAATACATTTTGTACCAATCTGTCTTTAATGTTTAATTCATTGTTTTGATTTCTAAAACTTTTTAGTATTCATTTGTATGTATGCATATATTTATATATTTATATTCCTCTTATTTCTAACTATTTGACTTGTAATAAACTTGTTTGACAGCTATGAGTTGAATCTTCATTTCTAAAATTTTTAAGCGCGGGATGACATTAGTGGAGAGTAACGCAGTTGGATCTGTATCAGGCTGAGTTTACACATTGCTGGTTATTGGGGAAACTATCTGTAGGGACGTCCTCACCAGTAGACTGGACCCGCACTTCCATGTAGCCTATACAGCCGGAGTAGCTGTATGTTTTTATTTTTTCTTTAAAAATGCATAAGCTGCTTTCTGCGGAGGGTCTGACTGCAGCTGCCACCACTGATGGTACAGGCTATGACATATTTTCCAGAGGAAAAAATGTATCTCTGTAATGGTAGGCAATATTCACATTTTTTTT